>NC_136057.1:1794849335-1795168573 GCF_964261635.1 Lissotriton helveticus
CTGCGGTTCATGGTGGGCCACGAGCACTTTCAATTTACCGTGCTCCCCTTCGGCCTTACCAGCGCCCCACGGGTGTTCACGAAGGTGATGGCGGTGGTCGCAGCTCATCTGCGCAGGTTAGGGGTTTCAGTCTTCCCCTACCTCGACGACTGGCTGTTGAAGGCGGGCTCGCCCCAGACAGTCGTCAGCCACCTCCAGACGACGGCGGACCTCCTGCACCAGCTGGGGTTCTCCATCAATGTGCCGAAGTCACACCTGTACCCCTCTCAGAAGCTCCTCTTCATCGGAGCGGTTCTGGACTCGGCGCGGTTTCGGGTTTATCCGCCCGAACAGCGGGTCCGGGATATTCAGGCTCTGATTCCCATCTTTCAGCCGTTATCCCGGGTTTCGGTCAGGTTGACGCTGCGGCTTCTGGGGCTGATGTCCTCCTGCATCCTACTGGTGCATCACGCCAGGTGGCGGATGCGGGCTCTGCAGTGGGACCTGAAGTTTCAGTGGGCCCAGCATAAGGGCAACCTATCCGACCACGTCCTGATCTCGGAGGGCACTTCGAGACAGCTGCAGTGGTCGCTTACGGACCGCGATTGGGTCAGTGGCAGATCCCTCTCCCTTCCCCAACCGGAGCGCGTAGTTGTGACGGACGCGTCCCTCCAGGGCTGGGGAGGCCACTTGGGAGAGGCGGAGATCAGAGGCCTCTGGTCTCCGGCGGAGACCCGGCTCCACATCAACCTGTTGGAGCTCCGGGCGATTCGTCTGGCACTGAAGGCATTCCTCCCCTCTGTCCGGGGGAGTGTAGTGCAGGTATTCACGGACAACACCACCGCCATGTGGTACTGCAACAAACAAGGCGGGGTGGGGTTGTGGATCCTTTGTCAAGAGGCTCTTTGCCTTTGGCAATGGCTGGAACGCCAGGGCGTGACCCTGGTGGCTCAACACCTGGCAGTTTCTCTGAACGCCAGGGCGGACGAGCTCAGTCGTCGGTGCATGATGGATCACGAATGGCGTCTGAACTCGGACGTGGCGCAAGGCATCTTTCAGCGATGGGGAGGGCCTTGGTTAGATCTATTCGCCACCGAAGAGAACGCGCAATGTCATCAGTTCTGCGCGTTGGAATTTCCAAGGCGGCACTCGCTCGGAGACGCTTTTCGTCGCGAGTGGAGTTGCGGTCTGTTGTACGCCTTTCCGCCTATACCACTTCTGCCCAGAGTGCTGAAGAAGATCAAGCGCGACCGGGCCCAAGTCATCCTTGTGGCTCCGGACTGGGCACGAAGGTACTGGTATCCAGAGCTACTCAGTCTGTCAGACGATCCCCCGGTTCGTCTGCCTCTTCAGGAGGACCTTCTGTCGCAGCAGCAAGGGACGGTCCTCCACCCGAACCTGTCCAGTCTCCACCTCCATGCTTGGAGATTGAGCGGCGACAGTTGAGGCCATTTGACTTGCCTCCTGAAGTTTGTAACATCATTCTGGCAGCCAGGCGTCCCTCCACAAAGTCGGTATACGCCTGCAGGTGGAACAGATTTGTGGCATGGTGCACAGCAAAGGCTGTGGATCCCCTCAATGCCCCTCTTTCTGAAGTCCTTCTCTTCCTTCTTTCTCTTGCCCAGCAGGGCTCTGCTCTGGGCACTATCAAGGGCTACCTTTCTGCCCTTTCAGCCTTTCTCAGGCTGCCTGATCAACCTTCTTTGTTCAAGTCCCCTATTGTCAATAGATTTCTTAAGGGCCTCACACACACGTTTCCTCCTGTTCCGTTTGTGATGCCTCAGTGGGACTTGAACCTTGTTCTTACCTTTCTGATGTGCGCTCCCTTTGAGCCACTTCACAACTGTCCTCTTCGCCTTCTGACCTTAAAGACTGCTTTCCTGGTTGCCATCACCTCTGCCAGGAAAGTGAGTGAGCTCCAGGCCCTTTCTTGTACCCCACCTTTCCTTTCTGTCCATCCGGACAAAGTGGTGCTGCGTACCAAACCTTCTTTCCTGCCCAAGGTTGTCACGGCCTTCCACATCGGGCAGTCTATCACCTTGCCAACCTTCTTCCCGCCACCGCATCCCTCTAAAGAGGAAGAGCGGCTCCACCGTCTGGACCCAAAACGTGCGCTCTCATTCTACTTGGATCGCACACGCCAGTTCCGGGTGGATGACCAACTCTTTGTTGGTTACGTGGGCGCGAAGAAGGGGAAAGCGGTGCACAAGAGAACCATCTCCTGTTGGATCATCCTGTGTATCCAGGCATGCTACTCCTTGGCTAGGAAGGAGCCTCCTGCTGGATTGCGGGCTCCTTCTACCCGAGCCATGGCGACTACCACTGCCCTGGGCCGGGGAGTGCCTTTACAAGACATCTGTCAGGCAGCTACGTGGGCCTCGCTGCACACGTTCGCAATACACTACTGCCTGGACAGCCAAGTCCGGAGGGATGGCTTCTTTGGCCGATCCGTCCTCCGGGACTTTCTGGTGTGATTTTGATTCGCAGACCCACCACCGGGGTTGGTATTGCTGGGTTATCTATTCTAAGGTAAGGAATCTAATAATAACGTGTCTCTTTCAGATGCACAAGTTACTACTTGTGTAACGATATATCTGTAAGAGACATTAGTTAGTATTAGATTCCTTACCGACCCACCCATCCTCCCCGTTCTGCGAACCAATATCTAGGGTTAGGGTTGTCCCCTTTCAGGGCCCTAGTTTCAATGGCACCAGTGTTGGTTTTTAACATGGCTCTGCGTTTCTGGCGCGGAAAAGCTGTGTCTAAGAACTGACGTCAGCACGCGGAGGTGGCATCTAAGTACTCCGACGACGTCATCACGGCGCCCACGACGCCGACGACTGACGCGGAGCCGCAGACGACGCCTACCGACGCGCAAGGGTACTGCTACGCAAAAATTTCCGGATCCAGTCTGACGCCTGGGGATATTCTAAGGTAAGGAATCTAATACTAACTAATGTCTCTTACAGATATATCGTTACACAAGTAGTAACTTGTGCTTTAGGGCACCCCCTCGCCTTGTATGTGACCCTTTCAGCAGCCATGTACAGATCTATGCCCCTCCGCCATTCCTCCAACTGGGGTTGCTCTGGCGTCCCCCATTTCCTGGCCACATCCCTCTTAGCGACAACCAGGGCCAGTACCAGGAATATCAACTGTGGACGTGGTAGGTCCACATCATTCGTCATGCCAAGGAGGACAACCTTTGGGTCGGTCTGCAGGGCAGTTTCCAGTACCTCCCCCCAAAAGACCTGTATGCTCGTGCAGGAACAAAGGATGTGAAAGAAATTCCCCTCTTCATGTCCACACCGCAGGCAACATGGATCGGATCAGTCAGGCTCTATCAAAATAGGTCCTGTGCAGGACATCGAATTGGATGAGCCTTAAATGTGATTTAATCGCTACTTCCCTCGGGTGCATCAAGACCGTGCCCCAGTCTACTTCATCCATTTCCCCGACATCTCGTTCCCAGATGTTCCTGAGTTTCCCAAGGCCATCTGACAGGTTATTCATTAACGTCCTGTAGGTCAAAGACACAGCCCTATTAGGGATGAGGTCTTGCAACAGCCGTCCCTCCAATGGGGCATACTCTGAGCGCCTCTGTCAAAGCCCCTTCGGCCCTCCAGGCATGTTTCAATTGGATGTACCTATAGTGTGTGCAGTGGAGCCCATATTCCTTCTGCAGTGCTGCAAAGGACTGCAGATCCCCCCTTTTCACTACATCGCCTAATGTGGAGATACTGATAGCATCCCAAGTCTGGAATCCCTTCAGCTTGTTTAGTTATTTTAACCAGGCACATTTCCATAAGGTGGTTTGCTTCGTTGACTTACCCTCCCACCCCATAACCTTTGTTGCCCTTGTCCAAGCCCCCAGTGTAACTCTCGTGGCCAGAAGCAATCTTTTGCCCCCCTTGCCTCCATATAGGTAGTGTAGGCATGTGTATCTCGCCATGGTGTGTCGTTCTAATGCACACGTGGGATGTGTGGCCGGGGCAAGTGTTCACTCATTTATGGGTGCCAGGTTTTCTGCCCAGTAATACGCTTCTATGTTGGGAAGTGAGATCCCCCGTCATATTGATGTCGCTGTAAAGTCGTTAATGCTATCCGAGGCTGCTTTCCCAGCCACAAGAAGGCTCTCAATTCTGCATCAATATCTTGGAAGACCCGTCGCTTGAGGGGGAAATACTCGTTCTGGAAAGCGTACAGGAATCTAGGGAGCGATATCATTTTAAACATGGCCGCACGGCCTAGCAGTGTGAGTGGGAGTAGCCTCCACCGCGCCGTCTCAAATTATTCATTATGCGTTTGACATTCCTTACGTAGGACAGAGCGCTGTCCGTAGTTACAAAAATCCCTAGATACACAAAACCCTCATCAGACGTCTGCAGCCTCCCCGGGAGAGTGGGCCATCGTCCCTCCCCTGTAGGATCATAGAGAATAAATTTATGCCAGTTTATCTGGTATCCAGCTCTGGCACCGTACTGTGCTAACTCCGTGAACAATGCTGGAATCATAGTGGCCGGGTGGGAAACATACAGCAGAACATCGTCTGCATATAAGGGGATATTCTCCTCTCTGGTGTCTCCCTGCCCCAGTCGAAACCCCCTGATTTCCTCATTTTTTCGCACCGCGCACGCCAGCACCTCTATGGTCAGTGCGAATAGCAGCTGGGACAAGGGGCATCCCTTCCTGGTGCCCCGCCGTATAGGGAAGTCTTCCGACAGTACCCCGTTGACCCTCCCCCCCCTTGCCCTGGGGTTGGTGCAGAGCAGCCTCACCCACTTGGGACCAAAGCCGAAACGAATCAACACCCCCTCTAAAAAGGGCCAATGTACAGCGTCAAACGCTTTTTCTGCATCGAGGGACAAAAATAGGTACGGCTCTTCCCAGTGTCGAACCTCCATTAACCAATTATGGGTCCGTCGAAGGTTGTATCTGGTCGCCCTGTCTGGCAAAAAACCTGTTTGGTCCAAGTGCACCAGGGCCGCAATTACCCAGTGAAGGCGGAGAGCCAGTATCGTTGCTAGGAGTTTCGCCTCCACATTCAAAAGCGAAATGGGCCTATAGGACGCACAATCGTCGGGGGTTTACCTTCCTTATATATGGGGACAATAGTGGCTTGACGGAGATCCAGCGGTAGCTCACCCTCTGCCACTGCATCCTCGAAGAGCCCCAATAGATGGCGGGACAATAGATCTGCAGTTTTTAAAAAAAAATCCGCAGGGAAACCATTGGGTCCCGGGGACTTCCCCGCCCTGAGTTTACCTAGGGCCTCCCTAACTTCATCAACCGTAATGTCTGCGTCCAACTCACATTGGTTGTCTTCCGTAAGAGTCGGGAGCTCAATAGGACTCATATATTGGAGCGCCTCCTCCTGCATCCCCAGATCCCTAGCCTCATAGAAGGCACGGTAGTATGTCGCAAAAGATTCTGTAGTAGGGGATCTCTGTGTATAGTCATAATCTAGTGAATAGTCCCGCCCATGTGCGTGGACCCCGGAGCAATCAAAAAGAACCTCTTAAGTTGTCAAAACATGCAGAACTACACAGACACTTAAGAGAGAATTTAAAGACAGATAATGCAGCCTTTATCCACAGGCTACACTGTCCAGTACTTCAACTATAAAATCCACAAACAGCACAGCCTGTCCAGATTTTTCTACAGAGAAAAACCTTGCCTTTAACATCAAAACCCTCTGGAATGATAGAGAGGAAGAAGTGGACAGACAAGCCCCATAGGCTGCCATTATGTGGCTCAGAACAGGATACTGTGCCTTTAAGAGAACTTTCCAGAAGTCTCACAGTATCCCAGAATGCACTGCAGGTCCCTTTTACTTTCAGTTCTTTTTTCCGGCTCCTGCAAGCAGAACCCTGGAGCATTGAGCTCTCCCTTTCCAAGGGTTTATTGGTGATTTTTTCACTTTTTTCAAATTGTTTGAGTGCTTTTCTTGAAGTACTTTGGTGTTTCTTCCTTGTGTTTGTCTTGGTGCACTCTTTATTTGTCAATATGCCTGCATTGTTTGACAAATGCCCAGTGTGCTCGAGGAAGAAGGCCAAGTCGGACCCACACGAGGTGTGCATCATCTGCCTTTCCTCATCTCATGTCCCAGAGGAGTGTGACATCTGCCTAGAAAAGAAGGCAGATCACCGGGCTTGGTGTACTCTAAAAGTGTATACGCCTTCTAGGCCGAAGTCTGTTACGCCCCCTCCTCCATTACCCAGGGGACCACCTCCAAGAGCTCCCACCCCGCCTCCACTTCCACCTCAACCTCAACCTCTACCTCAGCCTCAGCTTCCTGCTGACAGGCCTCCTCCGGTTCCCCCGAGGACGGCTTCGCTGCCTCGATATCAGACACCCCCTAAGGGGACCCCTCGGCTGAGGGCCCCTGTCGAACCAAAGTCGCCCGCTCCTGTGAGGCCGGCAGAACGCCCGAAACCAAGGAGGTCGCGATCTCGCTCCGGTCGGATGGGGAGGTCGCGGAGTCTTCACAGGTCCTCAACGAGATCAAGATGGCGTCACAGGAGGCGAAGATCACGGTCCCACACGGGCTCTTCCGTTACCAGAACCTACTCACCGACTTTGTCTGAATCCCCGGGGACGAGAGTATCTCCGGTGAACGGCATCACCACGTTCCAGGATGTTCTCCTGAAGGGTGCAGCTAAGTTGGGTATCATGGTGACGGTGCCTACTCCCACGACGTCCATGATTTTCGAGACACTGCATAAAAAACACCTGTCTCGACCTTTACTGCCTCTAGTGCCAGGACTGGTAGAGTTCACAGAGGAGTTTTCTAACACCTGCAGTGACGAAGGCTGCTCCCTCCCGGCTCCTTAAGAAATATAGGGCCCCGGAATCTGACCCGACCTTTCTTCGGATGGATCCGACTCCGGACTCTGTCATAGTGATGGCGGCTAGGAAGCAACATGCCACCTCCCCGTCTTCTACTGTACCTCCTGATAAGGAGAGCCGATGGATCGACTCGGCAGGCAGAAAGGCCTGTGGGTCGCCCTCTACTGCGATGAAGGCGGCCAGTGCTGCGGCTTTGCTAGGGCGATATGATCATGCCCTTTGGGAGTCCCTCCAGCAATTCGCGGAATTTCTTCCCTGGGAGAAGAAAGAGGACTTTCAAGAGATCCTGAAGGAGGGGATGCTGGTGTCGAACCAGCTCATCAGCGCGGCTGAGGATAAGTCTCTTCTGGCGGCACATGGGTACTGTCATGGTGTCAACCAGCTACGCCACGCTTGGCTTCAACTTACATCGCTTAAGCCGGAAGCGCAGCAGCGGGTGGCCAATCTGCCTTTCTCGGGGGAAACCCTGTTTGGCAAGCATGCGAATGACGAAATGGCCCGCATGAAGGCAGAGGCCGACACCCTAACGGCAGTCGGGCTGGAGAAGCCCAAGGAGAAAAAGACGTACCGCCCATTCCAGAGACGGTTTGGGGCGCAGGGCAGAGGGCGAGGACAGACTTCGGGACAGCAGCAACTACAGCAGCAGCAGTTCCGGAAGCCCTTCATGAAGCGCCAGAAGGGTAGAGGCGGCCAGCAGTCCGCAGCAGCGAACAAAGGCCCAGCTGGGTCTCGACCCTGAGCGGTTACTTCCTCTACATCGGTTACCCGCTCCGGTGGGGGGGAAGCGTTCAATTTTTTCTGTCAGAGTGGAGAAAAATTACTCCGGACAAGTGGGTGCGGAATATTGTTTGCAATGGATACAGTCTTCGGTTCACCAACCCGCCTCCATCAATTCTACCGGTCAGCGCGCAGTTTCAACTGCGCGAGCTCCAGGCGGAGGCAGATATCCTGTTAAGGAAAAGGGCGATAGAAGACGTACTTCTGTCTCAAAGAGGAAGAGGTCTGTACTCCCGGTTCTTCCTGGTTCGCAAGAAGGACAAGAACGAGTTCAGGTCCATTCTGGATTTGCAACAAGCAAACAAGTGGATTCGCAGATAAGTTTTGCTTGCTGTCGTTGCATCTGATTTATCCTCAGCTGCAACAGGGAGACTGGTTATGTGCTATAGACCTACAGGATGCGTACTTCCATGTGCCCATTGCACACAAACACAGGAAGTTCCTGCGATTCCAAGTCAGCGCCAATCATTATCAGTACACAGTACTGCCATTCGGACTGAAGTCTGCGCCCAGAACATTCTCGAAGTTCATGGCAGTGGAAGCCGCACACCTAAGGAAGAACAAGGTGTTTGTCTACCCGTACCTCGACGATTGGTTGATCAAGGCCTCCTCCTTCTCGGAAGCTCAAGCGCACTTCCAGAAGACGTGCGTTCTCTTGAACAAGCTGGGGTTGCACATCAACATGTCCAAGTCTGTCCCGACTCCGGTCCAGTGCATACAGTACTTGGGAGCCTCCATCAATACGCTGTCAGCAAGCGTGTCTCCTTCGGAGGAGAGACGATTATCACTCATTCGGAAGGCTCAGGCTCTTATGACCGCTCCATCTACAACAGTGAGGACGGTGTCTTCTCTACTGGGGTCGATGGCCTCTTGTATCTTCCTCACGCCACACACACGGCTGCACATGAGACCATTGCAGGAGTGCTTGGAGGATCAGTGGGATCAGAGGAAAGGATCTTGGGACGACAAGATACGACTGTCTCTGCATGCTATTCAGTCCCTGAAGTGGTGGTGTTCAGTCGAGAATCTCCTCAGAGGGGTTCCCTTCCACAAGGACATTCCCACACAGACTATCGTGACGGATGCGTCTCTCCACGGCTGGGGGGCACACTCCGTAGACTTACAGATACAAGGAACGTGGTCCCCGACGGAGTCCACGTACCACATCAATTTCCTGGAACTCAGAGCTGTTCACTTGGCACTGAAGACGTTTCATCCGTCCTTCCAGACCAACTCTCTGCTTGTGCAGACAATACGACCACGATGTATTACCTCAACAAGCAGGGGGGCTCGAGATCGCGCACCCTGTCGCAGGAGGCGCAGGCGATCTGGCACTGGCTCCTAGCCAGAGGACTGACGATAACGGCTGCCCATTTGCCAGGTGTTCAGAATGTTCAGGCCGACGCACTGAGCAGACTGATTCAGGAAAACCACGAATGGGTCATAAACGACGAAGTACCAGGAGAAGTCTTCGCAAGGTGGGGGACTCCAGACGTAGATCTGTTTGCCACCGCCGCAAACCGCAAATGCCGAGACTTCGCCTCCAGGTACAACCAGCAGGGGACGCTGGGGAATGCGTTATGGATCAACTGGTCGAACAGCTTTCTGTACGCTTTTCCACCCATTCCCCTGATTCTGGCAGTGCTCATCAAGCTGTCCCAGTCCAGGGCGCGGATGATCCTGATTGCCCCGGAATGGCCCAGGCAGTGGTGGTTCACGGACCTGCTACACCGGTCTCCTTCCTCAAATACGGCTGCCGTGCAGGCAGGACCTTCTCACGAAGTTCGGGGGGCAGATGGTGCACCCCAACCTCTCGTCTTTGAGTTTGGCGGCATGGCTCCTGAGATAGTGCAATATGGCCATTTGAATCTACCAGAAGATTGTATAGACATACTGAAGGAGGCTAAGCGACCTTCCACTAGGACTTCCTATGCTTACAAGTGGAAGAGATTTTGCATCTGGTGCAAGTCCAAGAACTATGACCCGACGACGTGTAAGGAAGATGTTATCCTTCCGTATCTGCTACATTTGGCGCAGTCTGGCCTTAATGTCCATTCCATTAAGGTTCATCTCTCTGTGCTAACTGCCTACAGGAAATGCCCTTCACAGACTTCCTTCTTCCAGATCCCTGTGATCAAAGATTTTTTGGAAGGCTTGAAGAAAGCGTTCCCTCCTGTCCGTCTTCCTTTGCCTTCATGGGAATTGAACGTGGTGCTGTCCAGATTGATGAAGGAGCCTTTTGAACCTAGTCATAAGGCTTCATTGCAGCACCTGTCCTGGAAGGCGGCGTTCCACGTGGCCATTACATCGGCCCACAGGGTGAGTGAAATTCAGGCGTTGTGTTGCCAGGAACCTTATACTGTATTTCATGCTGCTAAGGTTGTTATGCATACTCACTCTAAATTTCTTCCCAAGGTTATATCTGATTTCCATGTTAACCAGACCATAAATTTACCTACGTTTTTTCAGAATCCTTCATCTACATCGGAAAGGTCCCTGCCTTCCCTGGATGTTAGGAGGGTGTTGAAATTTTATCTGGATAAAACCAAGGATATTCGTAGGTCGGACCAATTGTTTATTAATTATGGATCAGTCAGGACCGGTCTTGCGACCTCGAAACAATCCATCTCGAGGTGGATTGTGTCCTGTATACAATTGTGTACCAAAAGGCTAATAAGACCTTAGGGGGTAAACCTAAGGCTCATTCCACCAGGGGCAAAGCTGCCATGACTGCTTGGCTACGTAATGTTCCAATTGCAGAAATCTGCAAGGCGGCCACTTGGAAGTCGATCCATACCTTTGCTAAGCATTACTGTCTGGACACTGATGCCAGGGCAGGCGCTCAGGTTGGGCAGGCTTCGCTACAAAATCTGTTCGCACAGTAGTGGTGTTATTTCTCTTTTCTCCACCGCCGCTTGGTGTGGGGATGGGCTTGCCATTCTATTCACTAGATTATGACTATACACAGAGATCCCCTACTACAGAAGGAGTAGTTTCTGTCCTGTAACTCCAGTTCTGTGGTAGGGGTATCTCTGTTATAGTCATAAGCGCCCACCTTCCTCCCCGGTGGAGGGAGATATTCTTGTAAGAAATGCTACAGGTCTGGCGTGTTACGCCTTCAAAAAGAACTGAAAGTAAAAGGGACCTGCAGTGCATTCTGTGATACTGGGAGACTTCTGGAAAGTTCTCTTAAAGGCACAGTATCATGTTCTGAGCCACATAATGGCAGCCTATGGGGCTTGGAAAACAACAGAATGTACAAAGTTCCCCAAAAGAAAGGTAATAGGTTAGGGAGGTGACTCTCATTTAAGTTGTGTAAAATCGTGACAGGGAATAAAGGTAAACCCTTATCGGAACTAAGGATGCCTCGCACAACTAAAAAGCTGGACGACTGTTGTCATCCTACCTGATGGTTGTTTTGTATCATCATTGGCCTCCTGCTCCAGCGACAGGCTGGCGGTGCAATGCCTGACTGGCAGTACAGAGTGCTACTCTTTTGTGGAGTTCTTTTGTTCCTGGCCAACAGATGCGTGTGTGTGAGGGGCCTGGGAGGTGAAGTAGTGAGCGTGAAGGGAAAGTTAAGAAAGGTCAGTAAAGTCCACTTCAGATTACTTTATTCATGTGGCTCACTGCCTTGTTAAAATAGTGAAGGGAGGGGTACCGAAGCTCAAAGGTAAAGTGGTTTGGCTTTGTTCAACCCTCGCCTATGGTGTGGTCAACATGTTTCATGCCTCAGTGGCAATTCATCAGGACCTAAGTATGCTCATCAACTGGAAAGAGAAATCTATCAAAGTTGAAAGAAGTTTCACATACAACCTGCGTGGTGGATGTGCCAAGGCAGGAAGGAGTCCTGCATCGGTTCCCGCCCCCTAATCCCTGGTGGATGGTCCCCACAGACTGTCCTTGTGGGGCCTGAGCTGTTAGGTGATTACCTGGTTAGCTCGAGGCACATGCTGAAAAGCACCTACCCCTACCACGACGGCGATGCGGGATCGCAGGACAGCCTATGGGGCTTGTCTGTCCACTTCTTCCTCTCTATCATTCCAGAGGGTTTTGATGTTAAAGGCAAGGTTTTTCTCTGTAGAAAAATCTGGACAGGCTGTGCTGTTTGTGGAATTTCTAGTTGAAGTACTGGACAGTGTAGCCTGTGGAAATAGGCTGAATTATCTGTCTTTAAATTCTCTCTTAAGTGTCTGTGCAGTTCTGCATGTTTTGACAACTTAAGAGATTATTTTTGATTGCTCCGGGGTCCACGCACATGGGCTGGACTATTCACTAGATTATGACTATAACAGAGATACCCCTACTACAAAACGGAGTTACAGGACAGAAACTACTCCTTCTGCTATACGTTCGTCTGTCCGTACCTATCCTCCTTGCCCATCCTCCACCTTTTCCACCCACCTCATCTCTTTCTTTTCTACTGAGCCAAGCCAGCAGTCTCCTTGACTTATCTCCAACATCATAAAGGCGGTGGAGCATCGCCAGGGCCTGTGTCCTTGCCTCCCCTGTCACCAGATGTCTATATTGCCGTTGAACGTCCAAGAGTTGTCTAAGGGTCCCCTGATCTCCATCTGTCTGATGCTTCTGCTCCAATGCCAGAATCTGGGATTCCAGCCGTCGGGTCTCCCCCTCTTTCCGCCTTTCGGCCGCTCTCCTATTCTGGGTTCTGTCCCTCAGGACCGTCATTAGTGCTTCCCAGAACGTTACCCGAGAGGAAACTACCCTCATTCTCCGCCATATACCTTTTCACGTCTGCCCGCAGACCCCGTATAATGTCTGCATTTTGCAGATCCCAGGCCGACAGACGCCACACAGCGTGCCTTGTTTTCTCCCCCCCCCCCCCTATCTTAGCCAGGAGAGCCGAATGGTCCGAGACGCCCCTCGCCTGATATTCCACCGCATCAGCGACCTGCAGTTCCTGCCTGTCCATGAATATATAATCCAGGCAGGAGTACACTTTATGCGCCCCCGAAAAAAAGGAGTAGACTCGAGCCTCCGGGTGAAGCCACCTCCAGGAATCCACTAGTCGCAGAGCCGCCATTGTCCTCGCTAGCAAGGTGGGTGCCGAGGCCCTGTCCCTGTCACCCGTTCTGTCCAGCGCCGGAACCATGACATCATTAAAGTCACCCCCCACTTCTTGGACCGTGTGTGACGTTTGTAGGAGAATGTCAGTGATAGGTCTGTGCGTCCCAGCCTGCAGTTTGGCTGGTGCATAGACTGAAAGAAATGTGTAATACCGCCTCCTCCAGTGTCCCCGCACTCCCACATACGTCCCCTGGGGGCCTAACCAAGTCTGTCACCTGAAAAAGCGGGTGCTTCCTGATCAGAATTGCTACCCCCTTTGATCCTGTTATGAATCCTGCATGGGCGAGAACCCTGTACTGCCGCCTGGCGAGGAAAGCGCATTTGGTACCCTTCATGTGCGTTTCCTGCATTAGTATAAAGTCTGCTCCAACCCTCCTCACTGCATTGTGGACTATCCCCGCCTAATCTTACAGCCAAGGCCATTGACATTCCATGTGAGGATCTTAAATCCCCTCAGATGTCCGATCCTCCCCCATTGGGCTTGTCATCCACAGTGTCTATCTCGAGGCCTGCGGTGTGTAAGGGGTAAATGCACATGGCCTGTAGGTCGTAGGTGTATGTGAGTAGTGCGACATGCTGCAAACATTCCCTTCCCTCCCCAACTTCCCCCCCCCCCCCCCCCCCACATAAGTACGGGAAATATCTCCTGTCTCTCCCCATTGAATCCCCAACATCAAACTGAGAACCCTTACCCCAACTCCCCCCCGGCAGCCCCATCCCAGCCAAGTGGCTACGTACAGGACTTTCGGGCAGAGAAGGTCTATCGCCCACCCCAGAACCCCCCTAACCAACCAGTCTCAAGACAAAATTCCAGAGACGTTCAGCAATCCCCTCAGCTGTAGCTGTCAATCGGGGAACAGATTACCCCAAATAAACAGTAACCCAAAGGGGATCAGGGGGTAAAATGTGTCTACTTGCACGCAGTCCAGACTAGAGCCATTCTCTCCATAGGCCCGACAGCCCCCACTTCAAGAATGCGAGTCCTGGAGCTCGCCCTGAGAAACTCGGGCCTCCTTGTCTCCCTCCTGTTCCATCTCGGTTATCGCCGCCACCAGACGATGCATGGATGAAGTCCCTGCGCCGTCATCTCCCAAGGATTGTCTACCTGCGTCCTCCTCCCCCTCCGAGCAGGCATTCCTCGCTAGACATCGAAACCTAGACCCCGCTTGATCTCCCCGCCTCGGGGAGGACAAATTCCTCCTCCGCCTCTGATCCGAGTTGTGGGCGGGATACGGTGTCGCCTTCTGCCTCCTGCTGCCTCGTAGCCCTCTGGATCTCTGCGTCTTCGGCAGCTCCCATCGGTTCCCCACAGCAGACGTGCTCGCCCTGTCCGCCTGTCCTCCACTCTTCGCAGAGGAGGGCGTTCCTCAAGCCACTGCCAGGCGTCTTCCGGGTGAGTGAAGAAGTGTAACCTCTCCTGGAAAACCACTTTCAGCTTCGCCGGGAAGAGCAACATGTACTGGATGTGTAGGTCTCTCAGCTTTGCTTTCATTTGGTCAAAGGAGTGCCTCTGCTTCTGCACCTCCTGGCTATAGTCCGGGAAAATCATGACGTGTATTTTCAAGACAGATCTCTCCCAGCTTTCTAGCCTCCCGGAGTATCATGTCGCGGTCTGCAAAGTTAAAAAAACGGGCAATAACCGGTCTTGGTCTTGCCTCTTCCGGCGGTTTCACCAGCAGTGCCCGGTGTGCTCTTCCTATTATGAAGCAGTTGGAGAAGCACGCCGTCGGGAGGGTCTTTCGCAACCAGTTGTGGAGGAATGGTGCCATATTGTTCCCCTCGATTCCTTCACGAAAACCTACAAAGCGGAGGTTGTTGCGGCGGGCCCTATTTTCCGCATCGTCCACCTTCCACTGGAGGTGCTTGTGAGAGGCCTGGAGCACCGCCACGTTCCTCTTCAGCGTATGGATGGCATCCTCCGCATCACTCAGCAGGTTTTCCCGCAGTGGTCACCCTTTCCGTCAAGTTACGGAAGTCCTGCCGTAACAGTGTCACCTCCGGGCCCACCTCGCCGATTTTAACTTCTAGGGCCGCTCTCGAAGCCTGGATGTCGACCCGCGACGCCTGGATAGCACCCATGAGAAGCGCCGTGTTCAAGCGGGACCCCTGTGATTCCGTCTCCGTGGCAGATGGGGCCGATTTGTACCTCTCCAGTGTCCCCTGCCGTGGAGTCCTGGCAGCTGCCTCCTTCCCCATGGTCAGTGCCCTCTCAGAATGCTCCTCTGGTGTGGCCCCTGCCTGGCGTCGCTTTCAGTTCCACCCTGCACCAGCCGCACTCACCCCGTGTAGTCGCCAAGATCCGGGGCAGCAAGGGTTAGTAGCTCACTCATCCAGTACTCGCCGCCCGGCCGGCAGCCGCCGCCAGGGGAGGTCCCCCGTTCTCCACTGTCTGTCCCCAGATGTATCGCTATGCCTCAAGATCCGCCGGGCCTACTGTGCCCAATATCTGCCAGCTTACCCTAGCTTCCATGGGGCGGGGAGGGAGAGTGTGCAAAGCGATCAGTGTCACAGGCTCAAGGGCTAGGGGCCGCATCTGCCGGGGGCTCGCTGTCTCACTCCCCAGTCTGCATCGTGGTTCCCAATGTCTAGGTGCTCCTGTGCCGGACGCCACACACACTCTGCCTCTTCCGGCCTCCAGTCTGGGCAGCGCCGGGCACCAGATTGGCGGCGCCCGGCGCCAGACGGGGGAATGAGGACAGCTGTCTCCACAAATATCCGCGGGGTGCGGGAGACCGCGGATCAGGTGCCCCCCTCGCTGCCTCCGTATGCCACGTCCGCCGCTTGCACCACCCGTGTGGGCCGACCACGTAGTGCCCCCCTCTCCAGTGCCGCGTCCTCAGTTGTAGCCTCCTCCGCAAGCGCTACGCCTCAAGCCGGCCACAACTCCCAAGCAGGGACGTGTCCAGCGCCATCTCCCGCACCTGTGCGTGCCAGTAGGTCAGTCCTTCCGCCTTCCACTCCCGCTATCTCCGACAAGCCACCAGCTCTCCTACCGGCCCGCACTACAGCCCTGGCCGAGCCACTCCAGCACTCGGCAGGGGTCCCGCCACTGAGCAGGGCTCGGGTTACTCCGCTCCCGCTCCTCAATTGTAGCCCGCAGCTCGGGGTCCTCTTTCCCTCTCAGCGTCTCTATTTCAAAGGGTCGACGCCATCTTGTAGTCCAAGTCGCCGGCCTCCAGGATCTCCTCAGCGATTCTCCCTTCCGTTGTCTGCCAGGAGTAGAAAACCACTCTCCAGGTGATCACAGGGCCCTTAGGTAAGCCCAGGTGTCAAGGATGGGGCGATCGGGCGCCGTTTTTATGCCGGATTAGGATCAGCTCACCGGAGCTGCCGGGAGACACGTCCTAGTCGGCCATGCTGTTGGCCCGATCTCGTTACTTTTGTAATCCAGTACTGGTCTCCTGGGGCCAGCACTGGGGTCTCAACTCAAAACAGGTAAGTAATTACGTTTCAGTATTTTGTATGATTTTTAAGGAATGTTTCTAGTTTTCAAAAGTAGAAATTTCATAGAAAAGCAGACAATGTATTCCTCTGGAGAAAATGCAAGTTACTAGTAAACCCGCTAGGGATTACTTTTGCATTTCAGCACTAGGCTACAAGATACAATACTGGCTCCTCTGCTGATCACAGGTGAGTATTTCGGAATTTGGAATTCGGATGATTTTATATGAATATTTCAAATTTTCAAAAGTAGGCAGAAGATTTTTCGAGTCAAACCAGTCAATGTTATTCAATGGCAGGTAAGTGAGTTACCGGTTTCCTGGTGAGCACTCGACTGGTGAAGTTGTGGTTCTGGGCATAGACTCGGGGGTCCCCCAGGGTCAGGTAAGTACAGTTGGTTCACCCCCAGCGGCACAGGGGCGGCCGAGTGCAGAGATAGTTAGACCCAATGTTATCCAATGAGGGAAAGGGGGCCTCCGGTTTGTGGCTGCTGGCTAGCAGGCCACGCAGCTGTGGGAGCTGGGCTCCTGGTCACTTGCTCAGGGCAAATGGGGAAGTAGGATAGGGTACAGGTTGCACTGCCAGGGGCACTCGGGCGGCTGGGTGCAGAGTGCTTTTGAGCCATCGGGCGCTCAATGTTATTCAATGAGGAACTTCAAAAGTGAACAAAGGCTGCAGGCTCTGGGATGAAGGATCTTCTGGAGCGACCAACACTTCGAGGGGTAAGTTGGGGTCTTGGTGGATAGGTAGGCACCCAGGAGTTGGGCACAGGGGGCCGTGGGGCGCCGGGGTATCTTTTGAGGTTGGGAAATCTTACCACCTGCTGGTCGCGGTCGGAGGGGTCCTCTGTCCCGAGGCTGCAGGCGTCGTTGGGTTCGTCAAAGAGGGTCTTTGGGCAATGGACTTCGGGTCCCAGTCGCCGGGGGATGTCCTTGTGGTCCTGGATCGGCCGGGCTCGGCAAGTGCAGAGTGGGTTGGTCCGGAGCTTCCTGGCTGGCCCCAGCAGTGTTGTTGCAGCAGTGCCTCTGCTGATGGGAGTCCCAGGCTTTAAGGGGGTCAAGGCAGGCAGGTCCTCTGGATGTCCCAAGGTTGCTGTCCGCAGGAGTCGCCGGGATTATGCAGAAGCAGGTTCCAGGATCGACAGGCTGGTAGGGCTGGGCCAAGTCAGTTATCGTCGTCCTGTTAGCAGCTGCACGGCGGGTGGTCTTCCTCTTGATTTTCTTCTTTTCTTATCGGTATCTGAGGAAGTAAGGTTCAGGGAGCCCCTAAATACTGAATTTAGGGGCCTTACAGGTAGGGCAAGGGCAGGAACCAATAGGTCATTGTCCTGGGGTGGGTACACCCCCTAGCCTGCTCCTCTCTTGTGGGAGGGGGGCAGGAGCCTAGCTGTGATTGGGCAGGGCTCCCCATCTTCAAGATGGCCGGAGCCCGGGGTCGTGCTTCACCTAGCCTCCCCCACCTGAGGGGTGGGGTTGGCGCAGGCTGGCACAACCCCCTTCCGGACGTAGTTTTTCCCTCCAGTCTTCCCGCCAGAGTGGGGGTCAGAACTGGTGGGGGCCAGTTGCTGGGTACAGCAAATGGTCTGGAGAAGCTCACAGAGGCAGCATGCCTTTGAAGCTTTCCCCTGCCCATCTTGGGGGAGGAGACATAGCACCTCGCCCAGGATGTGCATTGTTGCAGGCCCAGGAGAGCGGGGGGCTCTCCACCCAGGGGCCCAGCAACATGTCTGCTGTGTGGCAGCCTCTGCAGCCACTCAGCCCAGACGTGGATTGTAGGTGAGGTTTCAGGGGGCATCTCCAAGATACCCTCGGTGGTGCATTCTTCATTAAATCCCACACTGGCATCAGTGCGGGTTTAATGTGCTGAGAAGTTTGGTACCAAACTTGTCAGTCTTCAGTGTAGCCATTATGGTGCTGTGGAGTTCGTAATGACAACCTCCCAGCACCATATACTCTTAATGGCATCACTGCACTTACAGTGCCCAGGAATGGCCCTGGGTACTGTAGGGGCACAGGGCTCATGCACCTGTGCCCACACCTCTGGCATAAGGCACCCAGCTAGAGGGGTGACTGAAGTATGCCAGGGCAGTGGGTTCTGTGGGCATGGCACACGGGGATGTGTGCCATGTCGACTTTGTTTAGTTGTGTACGTAGTCACTCAGCCTGTAAAGGCAGTGTGTGGGTGCCAGGGTACAGGGCCAATAAGGGTGGGAAAATAAGTGCTGCAGCCCTTAGGGGTCTTCTCTGGTCACCATGCCCTGGGTACCTAGGGTACCATTTACATGGGGCAGATAGGTGGTCAGAGATGCCAATTGGGTTTTAGTTTCAACACAGTTTTAGGGAAGGAGTACAGGCCCTGGGTACCTGGTTGGCAGGAACCCAGGGCACTCTCAGTCAAAGCACATCAGCAGTTCAGAAAAAAGTGGGGGCATACCAAGGCAAGAAAGATGGCACTTTCTCACACTCATAGAAATAGAAGGGTCCCAAGTATACATAAACCAGTTACGTTTACCTTTCCTAGAACTATAAATCCAAGATTATTTGTACACCACTAAGTACACATAGGCATCACTAACACTGATCATTCTCTTCATGCACTCAGATATTGACGTAAATTACACAAATCTAAAACTGATATCAAGTCACCATATATAAGACAGTCAGAGTTTTGCACGATAAATTCATACAAGTTTAATAAATACACAGTTGTAAATCAACAATATATGTTATAGTCAGTCTAAAATCACAACAAAAATATATAAAACCAGTATGACAATACTGTGAGCACAAATAACAAATAAAGGTTTAAAAAGAAACAATTTGTCGACGCAGCGTTTCGTTTTTTTGGAGTTAAAAACACCTTCAGGACAGTTTCTAAATCAATAAAAACACATCATTATTATCGGTTACAAAACAAAGTGACAGTCACAATAATTTTTATATAATGGTGCTTTACAAATGTCAAATTTCAACCATTCATACCTCTTGTCTACACATATTAATCTATTCCTACAGAAAACAATAATTACAAAAATAGATTTTACAGTTGGCTAGTACTCTTTTTTTTTTTTTATACATGGTTTGAGAGAGATTATTAGTTACATGCAGGCCTCATGCTAATTGTATGACTCAGAGAATATTTGCCTAAACAGGATAAGGCTAACAAAGCGACACTGCAACATTTACCCTTATTAAATCATGTTCCAAATGGTATAAAGTTCACTGCATACCTTTCGTTTAACAGCACACTGGGGACCTTTCCATTCTCCCTCATGCGTATAGTTCACAAACTCTATGTATCCCCTTTTCTCAGTGTGGGTACTGTGTTCGAGTTTACCTAGACGTAAATTATCCTAATTAATATTATCGTCACATAGGAGTTGCCTTACGCTAGGTTATAGGGAATGTTGCTTGTTTACCTTTATTATCGATATCCGTCCCCTTAACAAACTACAGCGGAGCCACCGTTTTCGGCTGCAGGTGCTCTATCTTGGATCTAAAACACACAGAAAATTTGCTTTTACACTCGGTATTTCCTAGTTAGTTTATGTCGAGTTGTACCATAGTGAGCTAGTAATCCTACTCACCTGATTTGATACACAAGCGTGGTTAATAAATGACCATATTACAAGTTTAGTCTTGAGCCAACTTTATCATGGGTTGCCTTCACAGTGGGAGCCTCCTGGATTAGTCTTTTTTCAATTTGGACCAGTCTCTGAAAATACGAATAACCGACTCTGTTAATTTTTATGAGTCAGCAACAGATACTTCATTGATAACGTATCTAATCGTAATTCTCACTTGTTGACTGATATACAGATTTTAAAGTTACTATATGTAAACTTGATCCGTCAAAGTTGTATTCCTGGTGACTATTTACATATTAACATTGTGACAGTGTCGAGATTTTAAACAATGTTATACTACCAATACGCTAAACTTCTCTTCTAGAATCTCATATCGCGCTTACCCGGGTAAGTAGATACGGCCTCCCTGCTCCGTCTGTAGATGCAATCGCGGGTGACGTCACTCTTCACCGGTTTGAATATCACGAAGTCTGATTGGCTATCGTATCACATAGTGATGCCTATGTGTACTTAGTGGTGTACCAATAATCTTGGATTTATAGGTCTAGGAAAGGTAAACGTAACTGGTTTATGTATACTTGGGACCCTTCTATTTCTATTTGTATTTCACCTTGTCCCAGATTGGATAAGTTAGGGACCTCCCTTCTTTTTTATTCTTATACTTTCTCACACTCACCAATACCTCCTCCGGTAAATTCCACACTAGAAGATAATGGGCGTTTTCACAATTTGTTGGAGCGTGAAGAAAAAAGGTTTGCCATACCAATGCCTTCCAAGCAAGGGACTGCTTCTTATATGACTTCAAAGAACTATTTCATAAGTCAGTCAGAGCTATTCCCATAATTGATTATATCTGGGAGGAAGGTGTTAGAATAATGAAGAACCCAGCCTCTGTGCCCAGCGGTGCTTCTACATCTGGATAAAAAAATGTAAGACAACTGATGACGCCCCAGCGTGCCTCTCAGGGCACCCTAAACCGACCTCAGTAGTGATGCCGGACGCTCAACACCACTCAAAAAATCCAATGGGACCTCTTTCTGTGGACGTCTAGATTCTATTGCAAAAGGATTCTCGTCAATGTCTGCTCTAACAGTAAAGGCAGCAAACTCCTTGGCAATCTTAGGTCGCTATGATCGCTTCTTATATTGATCATCTGCCGGTAGATGTTAAAGAGGAGGCAAAAAAAGACATTGCATGAATGAGAGATAACTTCAAACGAGATAATATATTCAGCGATGGATGTTGCTGTAACAGGTTTTAGACAACTAGCTGGAGCAGCTGTTCTATGAAGACAGGGCTGGCATAAAGCCACCTCTTTTCGTCCTGAGGTTCAAAACAAAATATTGGACCTTCCATTTGATGGAGAGGCTCTTTTTGGCAGCCCTTAAAACGATCAAGACACACTGCCAAGTCTTTGGGGACGGTGCAGTTCAGAAAAGCCCCCTTTCGGGGGTCAAAGGGTAGAGGTCAACATTCCTATAGAGGAGGATATCAGCAGTACCTTTATCCGGCATATTATTCCACGTCAGTCATACAGACCTCAGTTCAAACAAAGACAATCACCTCAGACATTCTATTTCAGAGCGAATAGAGGAAAGGCATCATGGGCCGGCAAGGATACTAACCGCCGTCAATGGTATACCTCTGGCTCCGGCTCCAACTCTCAGTTCACCAAGCCAATAATTTCAGTCTCAACCTGCCCACCTGGGAGGCAACATTTCATACTTCCTCCACCAGTGGCCAAACCATTACTATGGACCAGTGGGTTCTGCGCCTAGTTCAATTTGGACACACTCTAGAATCCACCTAACAACTGCCTACAACCCCCCCACAAGCCTCCCACCACAAGCTTCTCAGTGCTCTTCAGCAAGAGGTAAAGAACATGCTGAACAAAGGGGCAATAGAGAAAGTACCATTCTCAAGCAGGGGCACAGGTTTCTACTCCCGTTTCTTCTTAATCAAAAAAGTTTTGCAGCGTGAATCTTTCTGGATTCACTATGATGTGCATTATTCCGCGGTCTAGTGGTTGGGTCCGAAATCGTAGTATTTTCTCTTTTTTTTCTTTCGTAGCCCAGGTGGGTGTCGACGTCCCACCTTTTGGTGTCCTTCCCGTGACGTCTGCTCGCTTCCTGCGGAAGCTCCCACCCTTGGGTGCCATCTTCAGATTCTTTTTTCCGCCGTTTGGTCCGGATCGTTCCCGAGTGGCTCCAGAGTTTTGGAGTGAAAGAAAAGACTAAGGAGACTACGAGGGATAACATCATCGAGCCAGGACGACGAAGAAGGAGAACTTTGAAAACTTCGAAGTCCAACGGAGAATGCGCACACAGGGGGCCCCCTGAGCGCGCAAAATGGACAACACACCTTTTAAATTCTGCCGTAAATGCCACCATAAATACGTGCGGGAGGATCAGCTCCCGGTTTGCAACCTCTGCATACCGGTCCACCACGAGAGCAAGGACTGCAACGCCTGCTCCGCCTTCACACCGAAGACTCTCCGGGTTAGAGAGGGACAGAGAAGAGCCAATTTCAGCATGCAAGGCAAGGGACAGACACCGTCCCTTCGAGACCTGGGGCTCTTGAGCGACGAGGAGGACAACGTCGCCTGAGAAAACGACGACTACATGGTCGTAGAGACCGATAAGAAAACTTCTAAAGAGGAAGGAGAGTAGACAACCCCTAAACCCCCGACAGAGCCTCGAAAGTCTGAGGCAGACTCTCGAAAAACTGAGTCTAAGTCCTCGAAGGGAGCACTGGCGCCGAAAACCTCGACGGCCACAGCTGCAACCAAGGACAAAAAGCCCAGTGGATCCTTCAAAATGGACTCCCAGGCGGCGAAGACCGGCGAAAAGCCAAGGTCGTTGAAGCTCGTTCCCGAAAAGTAAGGTTCGACTTCGAAAGAGAATGATCCGAAGGTCGCTTAGGCACCGACCAAGGACCCAAGGCCCATCTCTACGTCAAAGTATACATCGAAGAGAGCAGCCGACCCATTTGACGCCGAACAGGCCGCCGAAATGGAGAGAAAGAAAAGACTGCTCGAGGCCGAAATGGATAACATCCTGCAAAGGAAAAAGGAGTTTGATGAAAGGATGAAGAAGTTCAACATCCTGTCGAAGCCAAGCACGGTGATCGTCGACATGGAAGAGTAGGAGGACTTCGAGGCCGAAGAGCCACTGAAAAGTCCCGAAATCCAGGAACACGCGGAGGAAGAAACCTTCTACTACGAAGACGAAGGTTGAAGACGATCAGCGGACAACCCTCGGATCAGCATCCTCTGGGACACAGGACCTGGAGTGGTAGGACACCGAGAGCCCGGAAGAGGCCGTGGACACATACCCTTCGAGGCCTTCGCCGCCAGACGACATTGGGATCTACAATATGGTCATCAAGAACGGCAACAGCTTTTGGAGTCAAGCTGGATGAGGAGAAACCAAAGGCAGACTTCCTCCTGGAGACCCTGCTCCCCACGCAGACTAGGAGCCAGTACCTCCCCATGCTGGAGAGTGTCATGGCTCAGGGGAAAGACGTTCAAGGAACCAGCGACATGCAGGTCCGTAACACCTAGGACGGAGAAGAAATATAAACACTCCACCAAGGACCCTCCATACATCCGAGGATGTGTTACTGCGGACTCCATTATTGCAGCAACTGCCAGGAAGAGGGCGAATGTGCAAACGACATCGGGACCACCTCCAGACAAGGAAAGCAGGAGGATGGACCTAACTGGGAGAAAGATGGAAAGAAATGCTGCAATGCACTGGCGCATGGCAAACTCAAACTCCCTGCTAAACAGGCACCAGTACCAAATTATGGACGAGATCGGACAGCTGATAAAGCACCCCCCAGACGAGTACCAGCAAAGAGCTTCACACCTTGTGGAAGAGGGGGAAAATGTGGCAAATGCTTGCCTCAAAACAGCCTTCGACGGAGCATACACGTCCAGCAGGCTGATGATGTTGGCACTCACCGAGAGAAGGCACTCTTGGCTCAGGATCTCGGGGTTCAAACTAGAGGTACAGTACATTTTAAGCACCCCGTTCAATGGAGAGACATTGTCTGGGGCGCCGGTGGATGGAAAAACTTACCCAGCTGAAGAAAAGCGAAACTGCAAGATCCATGGGGGCCTTACAATTCAGAGGAACAAAGAGGGGTACCCCGTCACGAAGACCGAACGGCAGGGGTGGAAACCAGCCAGGAACGTCGCACCAGACTTTCCAGCAGTCACAACATGGCGACACCCAAACACAGCAAGGGCACCAGAAACAAACATGGCACCAACAGAGGGGCCAGTCCTTTTGCGGGAGAGGAAACGGACGAGGACAAAACAAGAGAGGGAGCCAACAGCCCACCTTTAAGTGACTCCGTTATGAAACACGTGCCCACCCGCGCAAATCCTCCCCTGGTGGAGCACAAAAAGAGCAACACAGGGTTACACGGACCAAACATCTCCGAACATGTAACACCTGTAGGAGGCAGGCTAAGTCATTTCTTCCAGGAGTGGAAGAAGATAACCACAGAAAAATGGGTACTGAACATCATACAGTACGGATACTGCATAGAACTGGAAAGGACACCACCAAACAGGAAGCCGAAAAAGAGGGTGCAGTCAGGAAAGGAGCTAGAGCTACTTCAAAAGGAAGCGGAGGACCTCCTAAAAAAGGAGGCCATCGAGCCAGTACCATACAGAGAAAGGAACAAAGGAGTGAACTCAACATACTTCCTCGTGCGAAAGGTGGACGAAACACTGAGACCCATCCTAGACCTAAGGTTCCTGAACAAGTTCGTGAAAACACCAAGGTTCAAGATGACGTCCCTACAAGAGGTTATTCCTCAAATAAGGGGCGGAGACTTCATGGCCACCATGGACCTCAAAGATGCCTGCCTGCACATCTCAATGAACAGGCAGCACAAACACCTACTGAGGTTTACCATCAACAAAGATCACTACCAATTCACAGCCCTAGCATTCGGACTAAAATCCGCCCCAAGGGTCTTCCAGTGCTTCACAGAAGTGGCAGCGCACCTAAGGAGGGAAGGGATCCATATATACCCTTACCTGGACGACTGACTAATAAAGGCAAGTTCGCACAGGACATGCAAGGAGGACGCAGAGCGCGTGACAAGTACACTGGTGGACCTGGGTTTCTCCTCTATGGACCCAGAGCAAGTAAAAATCTTCCTAGGAGCACAGATCAACACCATACAGAGCAAGGTGTTTCCCAGCGACAAAAGGACACGGGCACTGCTGAAAGAGACGCGTCTCTACCAGATGGGGCGAGCTCTGACAGTGAGGACAGCGAGCAAGATCATGGGCATGATGGCCTCCTGCATACATTTGGTACCAAATGTATGCCTCCACATGAGACCATTCCAAGAATGGCTGCAAGAGCAATGGTCACAAGCTACAGGAAGTTGGGAAGATCTAGTGGTAACGCACGCAGTACAGGAGGAGATGTCGTGGTGGAACAAGAAGAACATAACAGAAGGGAAGCCTCTAGCACCACCTGTGACAAGTTGGCCTGGTATATGATGTTCACTATTCTAATGAGCACCTTGCACCAGTCCAAACAACCCTTATGGTGATGGTTGTAAAGTCAACCTTATAGACCACCTATCCTAGTGGTAGCATGGACAAAAGCAGTCTTAGGCTTAACTCAAGAGGGCATGTGAAGCCAGCTGTTTTACCATATGCAATCCCTTAAATACCAAATGAAAGGACACCACACAGGTTATATATTCAAAATATATATGTGTTTATTTCTAAATCAATCCTCTGAACTCTTTATGAGGGCAGAGGCACAAGCACATAACAAAAAACTTAATATAACATACAATAAGTTGCACAAATATGGATAGGCCCTGGTGACCCGCTAAACCATGTACTAAAATAGTGGTATAAGAACCACGTCACAAACAATGGTAAGGCCTAGGGCCTTGAGAATCGCTGGGGCTACACTGGACTAACAGTTGTTAGGGAGCAGGAGGCCCACGGGATGCGTGTGCAGTGTCTAATTGCGCACTCGTGCACACATAGAAGTCAATGGGTGCGTAAAGTTAGAAAGTTAAAGAATTAGGAGTCTTCTGACTGGACTAGAAACTAACCATTTGAAACTAGGACACTAGGAGAGTTAATCTTCACAGGAGTACCGCAGTACTCGCGTTACCTTACCCACAGGAAGCGGGTGCATAGGTCCCAAAGTGTGTCGGGTTTTGTCGTGGAGTTCTATGGAGCCTTGGAGAAAAGATGCTGCAGGCGACCAGGATAGAAGAGTCAGGTGGGATCCAAGGGTGGATTGAGGATGAAGAGTACCTGAAAGCAGAGGGGACAGAGTCTGGGTTACTAGCCAGGGACCAGGAAGGAACCAGGCGATGTCAGGAAGCAATCAGGTGATGTCCTGAAGCTTGTCTCTGCAGCCACGTGGACCAGGAGGTGTCGACGATGACCAGGAGCTGGATACGGACTGTCCCACGAAGGCTGTCGGCGGTGTCGGTTCTGGATTCGGAGTCAACAAGCCTTGGCAAATGCAACCCAAGCAGGAATCAAAGATGGCTTCTTAGGCCAGCAAGTACTGAGGGGCTTCTCCTTCGCAGGGAAGCAAGGGCCAGTCTGGAGCAACCAGACCAGCATTGTAGATTTCGAGTTTCATCGTCACAGAGGCCACTAGCCAACGGGCAAGTGACCGGACAGACGCGTCGAGCAGAAAAATGCAAAAGGGCCCCACGCAGCACTCGGTGAGTGTTAGAGAGGTGATCTTCGGTGCAGTTGGTGCTCGGGGCTGGGGCTTCTCAATCCCCAATGCACAACTTCGAGGGTGCCTCAGAAGTTGCACGGAAAGCAATTCGCTGACTTTCCAAGATGGCCGGTCCCACGTCTCTCGTCGCCTCCACGGGTCTCAGCTTTGCTGTGGCTGTGGATCAGGCTGTTGATGTCTGGAAGTACGGGTCTTGTCAGGCTCTGTGTTCGAGCACCGGCGGGAGCAACGACAAAGCAAACCATTGAGCGCTTGATGGGGCCTGCTTGCACAGGGTGGTCACTCCTTGACCACACGGGAGATTCTTCAGTCTTCTATGTCGAGTAGGATGACGAAGGTCCAGAGTTTCGTATCAGAGTTTCAGTCAGGATATATCTAAAGTCTAAGGACACAGCTCCTACCTATGTACCAAATCTAGGGGCTGGATTAGCTGCTAGGTCCCTCCTATGGGTGGGACCCAGGAAGTGGGTGGTTACACCCTTTTCCCTTTGTCCAGTTTCGCACCAGAGCTTGGGCTGGAGTGCCCCAGAACCGGTTTGAACTGGACTATGCATGGGACACCTTGTGTGCCCCAGGCAGTGTCTCATTTCATTCAGCCCTCCCTGCCCCAATACACTATAGCCTGTCTGGGGTGGTGCTGTGACAGGACACCTATTGTCCAAGCCTCCCTCGCTGGAAGGACTCCCAGCAGCAGGAGGTCAGACTTGTGTCTGTGGCAGCAGCATCCATTTTGTGATGCTGAGGCTCTGGTTAACTTTAACCGGGATTGATGGAAGTAACATGTCTTCTCCCTCTAGAAGGGTGGAATGGCTCTGGTTAACTTTAACCGGGATTAATGGAAGTAACATGTCTTCTCCCTCTAGAAGGGTGGAATGCTACCCCCGTCGCCAGAACTGGCGAGGGGGGTAGTATTCCAAAGCGTACGACACCTTACACGACTTGTTTTGATAAAGCCAAACCAAAGATAGCATTTAACCGCGAGGTTCATAATGCACTTAAGAGTATATGGTATGGCAATACCCAGGAACAGCTAGAAGGACATGGTTCCGAAAGCTGCAGACAGGCTCAGCTCATGCTAGAACACCATCTCACATAAAACCAAGCACTCTGCCTTCAGGATTGTTAAGGCCTGCCATAGGAGTGACTTATAGGTGTATATGTGTCAAGATATAAGGTTAGACATAGGAATACTATATCTAAGCAAGGGGTGATTACACGACCTTGCCCTAGCTGAGTGATCAGCCAGTTGTGTCAGTTTGGATGGCCAGCCAGGGGTGGCAAAAGATATGCTGCAGCCCCTGGTAGGCCTTGGGTGCACCTATGCCCTGGGTACCTATAGTACACTGTACAGGGACTCATAAGAGTGACCCAAATCCCAATTGGTGATGTACCTAAAGTACATGGTGTGAATTTAGAGAGAACAGCAGGGCCGTGGGTCTGATTAGCAGGCCCACAGCCACATTAAGTCGAAAACCAGTGAAGCAAAAAGCAAAAAATGGAGTGACCATAGGAAAGCAGACCCTACTCTCCTACACCACCGACCCAAACAGTGACCATCACTACAGACGCATCCCAGAAGGGATGGGGAGCACACATGAGCAAGCTCAGGGTGAGGGGTCTGTGGACTCCAGCGGATGCGGTGAAACACATCAACTACCTGGAACTAAAGACCGTGTTCCTCACCCTGAAAGCCTTCCAGACAAAACTGTACAGCCAGAGAGTGTTGATCCAAACGGACAACACAACGATGTTCTACATCAACTAACAGGGAGGAACACAATCAGCTCCGCTATCGAACCTAGCACAGGAGATATGGAGATGCGCCATCCCACTGAAAATAGACCTGCTAGCCATACACCTACCAGGGAAAGACAATGTGGAAGCGGACTGGCTCAGCAGACAGACATCAGCATCCCACGAGTGGGAGCTCAATTCACAGGAGACGCTAAGGCTATTCAGAAGGTGGGGGAACACCGACAATAGACCTATTTGCAACACGCCTGAATGCAAAATGCCAAAGCTTCGCATCCAGGCAACCAGGGGAAGGATCCCTGGGGAATGCCCTATGGATAAGCTGGTCAAAAACATTTGCTTACGCTTTTCCCCCGATGCCATTGATGCACAGAGTACTCAACCAGTGCAGAACCAGCAACATTACCCTGATCCTGGTGGCACCACAGTGGGCCAGGCAGACCTGGTACTCACAGATAATGGAAATGGCACAAGGTGCTCCTCAAAAATTCGGCATACCTAAAGACTTACTCTCCATGCAAAACGGGGAGGTACTACACCCAGAGCCAGAGAGCCTCAGCCTAGTAGCATGGCTCCTGAAGACATAGAGTTCGCGCACCTAAGGTTACCTGAGAGCACCCTGCGGGTACTACGAGAGGCAAGGAGACCTAGCACTCGCAGGTGCTATGTGGCGAAGTGGAAGAGGTTTACACAATGGTGCAGCAAAAAGAAGCTACACAAGAAGATGACAAGAGTCAACGGTGCTAAGGTATCTGACGCACCTGCTGAAGGCAAAGCGAAGTTCATCCTCGCTGAGAGTACACCTGGCAGCTATAGTAGCCTATACAAGAGGAGAATCAGGGAAGAGTTTCATTACATTTCATTCATAAGGCCTCACTACAAATACTAACAATGAAAACAGCCTTCTTAGTGGCAATCACATCGTTGCGCAGGGTGAGCGAACTAAAGGCGCTAACGCTACAAGAACCCTACATCCAGATTCACAATGATAGGGTGGTAATGAGAACTGACCCACACGTCATGCCAAAGGTGGTGTCAAGGTTCCACATCAACCAGTCGGTGCAAATATCGAGCTTCTTTCAGAAACCGGCCACAAGCGCTGAGAGGGCACTGCACACTCTGGACGCTAGAAGGGTAGTAATGCACTACATAGAAAGAACGAAGGAGCACAGAAAGACTAAGCAGTTCCTTGTGTCCTTCGCAAGCGGTTTTCTGGGTAGACCAGTAACAAAGGGAACCATTGCGCGATGGATCGCACAAACTATACAGCTCTGCCACAAACAAGCAGACCAAGAACTAGCAGAGGGGGCACGGGCCCACTCTACTAGGAAAAAAGGAGCAACGATAGCCTTCCTGGCTAACACACCCATTCAAGACATATGCGGCAACATGGGCTTTAGTGCGCACGTTCACTAAGCACTACTGCGTGGATATACAAATTAACAAAGAAGCACAAGTAGGACAGAAGGTGCTTCAACATATATTCAACAATCAACGCTCATCTTCCACCCAGCTGCCACAAACATAACAAACCGCTACAGTCTATGCACAGCATAGTGAATCAAGAAAGATTCACGCTGAAAAACGAATAGTTTCTTACCTGTCGATGTAGTTTTGCAGCTTGAAGATCTTTCTGGATTCACTAGCGAGCCCACCCACCTCCGCCAGAAAGATGAGGCTGGAGAAGCAGGTGGTAGTACAAGGACAATACTGAAACCGACACTTTGAAGGACAAAGCGGATAAATAACTTAAATGAACATTGCCAAGGATTCGCAAACAAAACACAAACGAAAAAAAAGAATCCGAAGATGGTGCCAAAAGGTGGGAGCTTCCGCAGGAAGCGTGCCGATGTCCTGGGAAGGACAACAAAAGGTGGGACTTAGACGCCCACCATTTATTGGTAGGAATGTCCTTGCATCAAGAAGCCGCACCATTAGTGATCACAACAGATGCGTCCTTAGAGTTTGGGGAGCTTACCTTCAAGAGCTCCAAGTGAGCGAAAAGTGGCATCAAGCTCAAACTCAATCTCACATAAATTTGCTAGAGCTGCAGGCTGTGCATCTAGCCCTCCAGGCGTTTCTTCTCAGGATACAGAATTCTTCAGTGCTAGTCCGAACAGGCAATACCACAACGATGCGCTATATAAACAAGCAAGGTGGCACGAAATCTTACCATCTCTCCAAGGAAGCCCAAAAGTTGTGGGAATGGGCCATAGATCACAGAATCTGCCTCCAAGCAGAACATGTTCCAGGATGACAGAACATGATTGTGGATACGCTAAGCAGACTGACATCATCGTGTCACGAATGGGAGCTGCACCACCAAACCCTGAGGAACGTATTCCTGTGCTGGGGCACACCGGACTTGTTCGCAACTCCCCAGAGCCGCAAATGCCGGCACTATGCAAGTTAATACATATACAACTAGGGGTAAGCCTATATCTCTAAATGTAGAAAAGCTTAAGTGGTTTGGGCTTTAGGGACAAACGCTTACAACTTGTGTTTATCCTGGTACATTTATTCAAACCTCTTCACTTCATATCTCTAGTTAAATTTTCATAATTTCATCACATAGAAGAATGAAAGCAATGTCTTTCAGTATTCATTTCACAAAAGACATATCATAAACATTTACACAAATAAAGAACATTTACACTTTTCGAAAGATTGGTCTGTGTAACAACTTTTGGCCCAGATACGAATAAATTCAGGCAAATAATACTTAAAAACTAGCACCTCCTTGAAAGTCTTGAATGTCCCTCCCCAAAGCCTTTATTTGCTATGAAAAAAACCCTAGTATAGGCCACTAGATTATACGTGCAGTCATTTCAATAATGAGACCAAAAAGTGATTTACTTTCAAAATGAAACATGAAGCCGATAGCAGGTCAACACAAATGTGGTACCTGTGTGGCATGCAGTAATACCATCGAAGGCACTGAATTCAGTCACAAAAAATTCAGATGGAAACATACTGAGTTCTCTAATTGTAAAACTAATAATGTAGTTTATGCAGTAGTATGCCAGTGTGACAGAATTATTATAGGGAAAACAACTCAACAGGTGAACATCAGAATCACACAGCATAGGTCCAGAATTAAGAAGAAAGTGTTGACTGCCCCAATGGTTGAGCATTTTGTAGCTAAAGCCCATGGTGAGATTGATTTCTATGGGACCACTTTGGCGGTAATAAATACAGCTAAACGACATGTTGACACAGAAAGCCTGCTACTACAGAAAGAGGCTTATTTAATTATGAAGTTAAAAACAGTACAGTGACCGGACTGACAGTATGAGCGAACTCAATAAGATTTGAGTCACAATATATATCATTCGGAATGGCAGAGTTCTGGCAACAAATTGTTGCTTTGAACAATAATTGGTGCTTGGTACAACGAAGGTTATATTACTGAATGTATTTATTAGTAAGATATGTCTTGGAGCTCAGAGAGAGTCTGCAATACGAGCAATTGGTCCGAAACTTAATAATAGAAAACATCTCACTAATCGGGCATTAATGACAGGGAAGAGGCTATGAGGAACGAGTGCTTCCGATAATGAATGCTAAACTACATTTCCTAGAATGCACTACGTACGACCTCTGAGAGAGACTGCAATTCTATTGGGTGCTGTTAATAGCCATGCCCCGTTTTTTTCCCCTTTTTTTCAATTGGTGTTTCACACACGCGGAAAATCCGTAATGGCGGCATTGAGAGAGGGAAAACCAGCGATGTATGGAATAGTTTGAACAACAGCGGTGAGTGAAACATCGAAATAATTCCTTATAAACAGTTTAAATAGATCACGTAAGTAGACTCACTTGCGTGTTCTGTTTTAGGAAACACGAAGTTTGACGGAAGGCTTTGAAAAAGCCGGAGAGCGTGGCGCCCGGGAGGAACAATTACAAAGGTAATTGCCGGCAACATAGTATCCGCGACTAGAAACTGCGTGGCTTTGGGGGAAAGATCTAAGCAGTACCCTCTCTCTTTTGAAGTCACGAGAAGACAACAAAACAATTTATGATATAAATTAGGCGGACAGATTTAATAACTGCGACAGCTCTATGAGCAGGTACCGATTTATTTATTAATAGACTTTACCCCAGTATTGGAACTTTCATAGATTCCCATGCTTTTGTATCATTCCCCGTCGTCGGAATGGGAGTCTCGGTAACAAAAATACCATAGCTGTAGGCACAAAAGACCAAGGAAAAAGGCCTAGGCCTCATTCCCTTTTGTAGCATATCACCCTCTTTGTGTAAAAGAGACCAAACTTAGGCATCAGCCAATCAGAAGTGCCTCACCCCTTAGAACCTTCCTGAAGGAACCTCAGAGCCTCAGATTTTCTACCGCACGTTGTGCTTAGGGAGTCTCCTTTGAGCTCTGCTCAACTTCTACTCTTCAAAAGAATTTCTTCAGGATTTTTTCTTCAGAATCTTTCAGATTCACTTCAGGATTGTTAGCTACCTTCCAGGATGTCAGAAAAGGAGAAGAAAAAAGCCCTTTTCAAGCCATGTTCCACCTGTGGCAAGAAGAGGCTTTTTGTGGAAGATAAGCACAAAGACTGCATCTATTGCCTCTATCCTGACCCACCAGGCTGCGGACTGCAAGATCTGTCGCACCTTTTCGACCAAGACTCTCCGGGACCGTGAGGATAGACTTTTGACATGGCTCCAAAAGCTGAAATCCAGGAAGGACACTGTTTCTAGTGACAGTGAGGATGCGGCGTCGATGTCTTCCTCGAGAAGGTCAGTAAAGAGGGGTAGGGGTTCCCCTTCTCCTTCTGTGGAAAGATCTTCTAAGGCCTCAAAAAAGACCCCCAGTGAGTCTGAGAGCCTAGGTCCCAGCAAATCTCCTCACCGAGGTGAAAAGGAGAGGGTAGGACCTGCTACGCCTTCCAAAGGTGAGAAGACTGCCTCAGCCTTCAAGAAACCTTCACCCCAGTCTTCTGAGAGGAGTTCTAAGTCCTCCTCGACGGCGGAGGTTCCGTCGACGAAAAAATCAAAATCGAAAATGTTATAGTCGACGATCCCGTCGACAGGGGTTTCTTCGACGAAGGTACAGTCGACGGCGGATTCAGCAGCGTCGACGGAAGATTTGCAGACGACGAAGGCGTTGAAGACGACGCCGCCGACGAAGGTGCCGACGACGAAGCTGCCGACGACGAAGGTACCGACGACGAAAGTTACAGAGCCAACGACGACGTCGACGACGGTCTCGTCGACGAGGGCAACGACGACGACTTTGTCAATGACGACAGCTGGAGCGTCGACAGTTACATCGTCGACGACTTCGACGACCCCGATCTCGTCGACGCGTGTACAACCGTCGATGACAGAACCGTCTCCGATCTTGCCCTCTGAAAAGAGAATTACGATTTCTGTGACAAGAATCACGCTGGAGATGACTTCTCCGAGGAGTGTCTCCCCTACTGCCAACCATGCTTTTTCAGGAACGAGAGTCAGAGGATTCCCCACCAGCGGACATTGGGGGCTTCCATCAGTTGATGGAAAGAGCTGCTGACAGATTCAAATTGGCCTGCCTAAGGTTACTACAGATTGTTTCCTATATGATTTCAAGGAACCCTTTAGGAAATCAACTAGGTCCATTCCTATTGTGGATCATCTGTGGAAAGAGGGCCTAAAGGCTATGAAGAACCCAGCGACGGTGGTCCCTGTGCTACCGCGTCTGGACAAGAAATACAAGGCACCCGACGATGGTCTGGCGGTCTTAACGGGTCATCCAAGACCAGACTCCGTTATCTCGCAGGCAGCGCAGAGGAAATCCCGTAACCCCTCTGCTCCCTTAACAACTCCTCCGGACAAGGCAGGGCGGAGGTTGGATAATGCGGGGAAAAGATTTTCCTCGATGGCGAGTTTGCTGGTGCGAGCTGCTAATGCCCTGGCGATCTTGGGTAGGTACGACCGCCAGCTTTGGTGTGATGTCGCCCCGTACCTTGACCAGCTGCCTCCAGAGTCAACATCTGAGGCAGAAAAGATCTTGCAAGAGGGAGCAGCAACGTCAATGAAGATCATTGACTGTGCAATGGACATTGCAACAATGGCGTTTCATTCCTTGGCTGGGGCGGCAGTCCTCCGTCGCCAAGGATGGCTCAAGGCTACTTGGTTTCGGCCTGAGATCCAAAACCAGGTCCTGGATCTTCCCTTTGATGGTGAGGCATTGTTCGGCAAACTCATTGACGACACTCTTCAAGAAATAAAAAAGGACACGGAGGCGGCCAGGTCCTTGGGAACCCATCAATACCAGAAGTCTCCTTTTAAGGGATCCAGAGGCAGAGGTGGTAACTTCAGGGGATCCTTCCAACAGCAGCGCTATTCCTCCACGGGCTCAGGGTCACAGCAATACCGTCAGCCTTATCAACAGCGGCAGGGCCAGTCTACCAACTACTCCAGGCCTTACAATAAGGGGAAACAGGCTGGATGAGGACGAGATTCGTCCAAGCGCCAATAGCGGCCTCCTGGCTCTTCCTACTGGACCCTCCTTCAAGAGATCATCAGTTGGAGGCAGGGTCACCAAATACCTTCAAAACTGGTCCAGTATAACATCGGACCGTTGGGTGCTCAACATCATTCGGAAAGGCCATACCTTGGAATTCACGCAAGTCCCTCCACCCAAGCCCCCGGCAGCCATTCCATCGAAACACCAGCGTCTCCTGCGGCTCGAGGTCCAACAGATGCTCCGGAAGGGAGTGATAGAGCCGGTCCCCTCAAACCAAAGGGGGCAAGGATTCTATTCCAGGTTCTTCCTGGTGAGGAAGACGTTAGAGACATGGCGCCCCATTTTAGACCTCAGGGAGCTAAACACCTATCTCATCTCCCTGTTTTTCCGGATAGTCTCTCTCCAGGACATCTTGAAGCTTATCAGTCCGGGGGATTTCATGGCCACGCTCTCTCGAGGATGCGTATTTCCACGTTCCGATTCACCCAGCACACAGAAGGTTTCTGCGATTCACAGTAGCCAAGAGCCATTTTCAGTTCAAGGTTTTACCCTTTGGACTCCGCTCAGCCCTGAGAATTTTTACGAAGGTGCTGGCGCCAGTAGCAGCTTTCCTGCGTAGGAACCATTTCTAAGTCTTCCCCTACCTGGACGACTGGTTGCTGAAAGCTCCATCCAGGGAGGCAGCGCTCGAGGCTGTTCAAGCTTGTACCAATTTGTTTCAGAATCTGGGACTCGCTCTGAACATCGGAAAGTCCTCCCTGGTCCCGTCCAGAAAGGCTCGCTTCCTAGGAGCCATCTTGGATTCAAAGCTCTCAAAAGCCTTCCCTACTCCGGAAAGGAGGGAGAAATTACAGACCTTGGCCCGGGACTTACACGCAAGAAAGTGTCTTTCAGTACGCCGCTACAAGTCTCTACTGGGAGTGATTTCATTGTGTATTCCACTAATTCCCCATTGCAGACTAAGAATGCGTCCTCTGCAGGAACAACTGGACAACCAGTGGAAACAGGTCCACGGTTCATTCGAGGAAAGAGTGACCGTTGTGAGAAGTTGGCCTGATATATGATGCTCACTAGTTCTAGTTCTAGTGATCACCTTGTATCAGTCCAAACAACCCTTATGGTGATTGGTTGTAAGTCAACCTTATAGACCAGCTATCCTAATGGTAGCATGGACAAAGCAGTCTTAGGCTAAACTCTTTTGGCATGTGAAGCCAGCTGTTTTACCACAATATAACCCCTTGAATACCAGATGAAAGGACACCACACAGGTTGTTATGAAAATAAACTATATTTATTAATAACAACACCTCTGAACTCTTTATGAGGTCAGAGGGCTAAGCATATGACACTCTCTTACGAAAAATACGACAAGTTGCACAAAATTACAATGGTGCCCTAGGGGCACGACAAACCATATACTAAGTAAGTGGAATGTGAAAGTCGATAAAAGGAATGGAGCTGTCCAGAGGCTGTAGGATCGATGGAAGCACGCTACTCTAACTCTAGGTAAGTAATAGGAGGCCCACGGAACGCGTGTGCAGAGTGTGAACTCACACGCGAGATGCGTAACAACGTCTATGGACAGTACAGTTCAAGTTAAAGGTAAGTACGGACAATCCTGACTATGTAGGACTAAAACGACTGTGGAACTGGACACTAGGACAGTTAAACTACCCTTGAGCACCGAAATGCTCTCGTTACCTCACCCTCGGGCTGCGGGTGCATAGGTGTCAAAGTGGGTCGGGTTCTCGCGTTGAAGTCTATGGAGCCTGGAAGAAAAGATGCTGCAGTCGACCAGGAGGAAGATGTCCGGTGCGATCCAAGGGTGGATCGGTGAAGAAGAGGACCTGAAAGCAGAGGGGACAGTGTTCAAAGTCACTAGTCAGTGACCGGTGTGGAACCAGGAAGGAACCAGATGTCGTCGTCGCGATCAGGTGAAGAGTGGACGCTTGACTCTGCAGCCACGTGGACCAGGAGGTGTCTTCGACGACCAGGATGGAGGCACAAGCTGTCCCACGCAGGCTCTCACTGTCGGCGGTGTCAGATCCGGGATTGGAGGCAACAGGCCTTGGCAAAGGCAACCCACGCGGTGAGTGGAAAAGGCGTCTGGTGCGGACTAGGAGAGTCCGGGGTGCCCCTCTTTTGGAAGGGAGCAAGGGCCAGTCTGGAGCAACCAGACCAGCAGTGAAGATTCAAAGGTTCGTCGTCTAGGAGGCCACTAGCCAGCCGGCAAGTGACCAGACAACGCGTCGAGCAGCAAACAAGCAGAAGGGCCCCGCGCAGATCTCGTGGAAGCTGGAGGGCTGATCTTCGGTGCAGGGGCTGCTCGGGGCTGGGGCTTCTCAATCCCCAAAACACTTGGTCGAGTTTACCTCGGGAGTCGTGCTGGAAGCGAAGTGCAGGTTCGTTCAAGATGGCCGGTCCCATGTGTCTCGTCGCACCCACGGGTCTCAGCTTTGCTGCAGATGTGAGTTGAGGTCGGAGAGGTCTGGGAATCCGGGTCTCGTCGGGCTCTGAAGTCTGGATCCTCGAGGCAAGTCGACAAAGTGAAGCCGCTGGACGCTTGATGGTGCCTGCAGTTGCAGGGTGGACACTCCTTGTCCACAAGGGAGATTCTTCGGTCTTCTGTGGAGCAGAACGTCGAAGTCCAGAGTTTCTTCTTGTAGAATTGTTCAGGATCATCTAATTTGGAATGGGACCAGCTCCTACCTTTATTCTCCTAAAGGGGGCTGCACTACTGACTAGGTCCCTCCCCTGGGTGGGACCAGGAAGGGGGGTGGCTACACCCCCTATCCTTTGTCCGGTTTCGCGCCAGAGCTGGGATAGGGATGCCCCAGCAACTGGTTTGAACCGGTGTATGCACAGGACACCTTGTGTGCCCCAGGCATGTCTCATTCCTTTCAGGCCTGTCCTACCCAATACACAAAATCCTGTCTGGGGTGGTGCTAGCACCTCCCAAGGCAGGAAACCCTTTGTCCAAGCCTCCCTCGCTGGAAGGACTCCCAGCAGCAGGAGGTCAGACTTGTGTGTGTGGTGGCAGCATCCATTTTGGGATGCCAAGGCTCGAGTTAACTTTAACCGAGGTTTACAGTTACATACATGTTGTGTCCCTCTAGAGGGGTGGAATGCTACCCCCGTCGCCAGAATTGGCGAGGGGGTAATATTCCAATTCGTATGACACCTTACTCGACATGTTTTGATAATGTTATACCAAAGTTAGCATTTAACCGCGAGGTTGATAATGCACTTAAGAGTATATGGTATAGCGTTATCATGGAACAGCTATTAGGACTTGGTTCCGCAAGCTGCAGACGGGTTCAGCTCATGCCAGAGCACCATCTCACATAATTCCAAGCACTCTGCCTTCAGGATTGATAAGGCCTGCCATAGGAGTGACTGTTAGGAGTATATATGTCCATTTTAGGGTTAGATATAGGTATACTATATCTATAGCAAAGGGTGATTACACCACCTTGCTCCAGCTGTCGTGCAGCCAGTTGTGTCAGTTTTAGGTGGCCAGCCAGGGGTGGCATAATACATGCTTCAGCCCCTGGTAGGCCCTGGGTACACCTATGCCCTGGATACCTAAGGTACACTGTACAGGGACTGATAAGGTGGCCCAGTACCAATTGGTAAATGCACCTAAAGTACATGGTTGTCAATTTAGAGAGAGAACTGCTAGACTGGGGGTCTGATTAGCAGGCCCACAGCCAGGGAAAGTCATAAACCAGTGAAGCAAAAAGCAAAAATCTGGGGTGACCATAGGATTGCAGACCCCACTCTCCTACAACCGTCACCCCAATGATGAAGGAAGAGGCCTTATGGTGGACAGATCAAAACAACTTGTCCCAAGGTCTATCCTTCGTAAGCGACCCATCTCCACAAGTGGTGACAACGGACGCGTTGTTGGAGGGTTGGGGGGCAGTGATGCAAGACCTGCATGTCAGCGGTCATTGGTCGCCCCAGGAGAAACGTCTCCACATAAACCTTTTAGCGCTAAGGGCAATAAGACTGGCTCTGCAAGCTTTTCTTCCTCGTCTGGAAGGTTCACAGGTGCTTATCAGGACGGACAACAACACGGCCATGCACTATGTGAACAAGGAAGGAGGAACCAGATCTCGTCCATTGTCGCACGAAGCTCAACAGATCTGGGAATGGGCGATTCTTCAGAGGATATCGCTGAAGGCAGAACATTTGTCAGGGGTCCTAAACGAAAACGCCGACAGACTGAGCAGGTCATCCTCAGTCAGCCACAAATGGGAATTGAATCAGAGGGTTTTGGAGGAGATCTTCAGCCAGTGGGGCAGACAGGAAATCGATCTTTTTGCCACTTTGACCAACAAGAAATGCCGGTCTTATGCAAGCAGGCTTCACCATCGAGGTTCTCTGGGGAGTGCGCTTTCGATAGCATGGTCGAGGACATTTGTCTACGCCTTTCCTCCCATACCTCTGATCCCACTGCTCATCAGGTAGATCAAGGTGGAGCCGTGCAGGATGATCCTCATAGCCCCTGCTTGGCCGAGGCAGTTCTGGTTCACGGAATTCCATCTGTTGTCGATCGCCCCACCTCTTCCTTTGGAGGTTCTACCAGATCTCCTCACGATGTCTGAAGGACAAGTTTGGCACCCAGATCCGCAGTCGTTGCACCTGACTGCATGGCTCCTGAGCAGCGAGAGTTTATGAGCCTACCCTTATCAAGAGAGATTAAGGAGGTCCTTTCCCAGGCATGGGCTCCTTCAACGAACAGGACTTACCGTCTTAAGTGGAAAAGATTTTGTTGCTGGTGCATGAAAGAAAGCATTGATCCTTTCACTTCCAAGCCTCATCAGCTCCTTCCTTACCTGCTGTCCTTGATTAAGTCGGGACTAGCCCATTCATCGATTAAGGTCCATTTGGCGGCAATATCAAGGTTCAGAAGGACGGGTTCTGGGCCTTCCTTATGGTCTTCCAGAATTGTCAAGCAATTTCTTAAGGGCTTGTTCAGAGTCTATCCACCAGTGAGACCACCTCCTCCTACATGGCATTTAAATCTAGTCCTTTCTCAACTCATGAAAGGCCCATTTGAACCAATCCATCTTTCTGACATGAAATACCTTTCATGGAAATTGGCTCTCCTCCTCGCTCTCACGTCGGCTAGGCGTGTTGGAGAATTGCAGGCCTTGACTATCCAAGAATCTTTCCTCCAATTCAAAAGAAACACTGTAATCATGAGAACTAGCCTAGGTTTATGCCCAAGGTGCCCTCGGACTTCCACTTGAATGAGCCGGTCATTCTGAAGGCGTTCTTTCCTCAACCGGCTACACCAGCAGAAAGAACATTGCATTCGTTAGATGTACAGCGGTGCTTGAAATTCTACTTGGAACGTACTAAGGGATTTCGAAAATCCTCCCAGTTATTTTTTGCCTTCGGAGGTCCAAGCAAGGGCCTTCCTCTTTCCAAACAGGGCATTTCAAGATGGATCACGAGTGCCATTCTGCATTGTCACACTGCTGCAGGAAAACCTCTGACAGGTAGGATTCGAGCACATTCCACAAGATCGGTGGCTTCTTCGACAGCCCTCTTCGCGGGGGTACAGATTAAAGACATTTGCAGAGCTGCTACCTGGAGCAGCGTTCACACCTTCACCAAGCATTACTGCTTGGAGTCCTTGCAACAAGATGATGCGACAGTAGGACAGGCTGTCCTGCGGAACCTCTTCCAATAATTGGTGAGCTTTCCTTTCTATCCCACCTTCCGTATTACACATTTTGTATCTCTGTCATATTGCCTATTGCTATACTATTATGATGCAAAATGTGGTTTTGTTGTTAACTGCTTGCTACTCTGATACAAAAGCATGGGAATCTATGAAAGTTCCAATACTGGGGTAAGAAAACAAGTTACTTACCTGTAACTTTGGTTCCCCAGTATTGGTAACTTTCATAGATTCCCATGCGCCCACCCGCCTCCCCGAGGAAATCTCAGCCTACAACAGATATGGTGTCTAAGTACACAACGGCTACGAAAATCTGAGGCTCTGAGGTTCCTTCAGGAAGGTTCTAAGGGGTGAGGCACTTCTGATTGGCTGATGCCTAAGTTTGGTCTCTTTTACACAAAGAGGGTGATATGCTACAAAAGGGAATGAGGCCTAGGCCTTTTTCCTTGGTCTTCTGTACCTACAGCTATGGTATTTTTGTTACCGAGACTCCCATTCCGACGACGGGGAATGATACAAAAGCATGGGAATCTATGAAAGTTACCAATACTGGGGAACCAAAGTTACAGGTAAGTAACTTGTTTTCTTCTCGCCTACATTAGTAAGGCGTTTTTTAGGTATATAATTTGTACAAAAATGTTTATTAATTGCAGGGTCCAGGCGCCAGAGTATATTCAAAGTCCTTGAAAAAATTGTGAACATAGAGAGTGCGGATGAATATTGATCCCACGTCCACATTAGCGAAAAAGGCTCTCACCATACTGTTTCAGGTACTATAAAATACAAGGTGTATACAGAGAAGTGTAAGTGAGAAGTTGATAGGAAGGGAGAAGACACTAAAAATTGTTTTTATTTTACAACTTATTTTTTAGATCTAGAAGAAAAGGACAAACATAAGTTGTAAGCATTTGTCCCTAAAGCCCAAACCACTTAAGATTTTCTACATTTAGAGATATAGGCTTACCCCTAGTTGTATATGTATTAACGGCCCTGCCTATTCTCTGTCCCGTGGGCCTAACTCCCCCTTGTTTTGTGAGGTACTCTGCAAGTTGGCATCCCCAACAGGGTTCATGGGGGAATGCCTTTTCAGTGGCATGGTCCGGCATTTTTGCTTACGCTCTTCCTCCCACTCCTCTTCTTCCAAGAGTCCTGAGAAAGATGAAGATCGAACCATGCACACTGATCTTCATCGCTCCGGTATGGCCACGTCAACACTGGCACACTGAACTGCTTCTCCTATCTCAGGTCCCACACTTCAAACTTTCAGTTTTTCCTGATCTCCTGACAATGGACCAGGCGCAGATGCTACACCCGGACCTCAAGTGCCTGCATTTGTCAGCTTGGCTCCTGAATACCATGAGTTCCAACACGTAAACATTTCTAGTGAATGCCGAGATATCTTAGCCAAAGCGAGAGAGGACAGTACCAACAAAACGTACCGCCTCAAGTGGAAGCATTTCTGCATCTGGTGCCATCTGGAGAGTGTACATCCGCTGTCTTCCTCTCCAGAACAGATCCTACCTTACCTTTTGCTTCTCGCACAATCAGGTTTTGGCACACAGTTGAATAAAAATTCGCTTAGCTGCCATTTCCCATTAGAGAAGATCTTCATATTCACCTCTATGGTCGTCTAGAGTAATTATAGAGTTCCTCAAAGGGCTCTTTTCAGTGTTTCCACCTGTAATACCTCCACCGCCAGCCTGGCAATTGAACACGGTTCTTTCACAATTAATGAAAGCCTCTTTTGAACCGATTCACACTGCGGAAATCAAGTTCCTATCATGGAAGTTGGCTTTACTACTTGCTTTGACCTCAGCCAAATGGGTCAGTGAAATACAGGCTTTTGTAATAAAAGAACCTTTCTTGCAGTTTAGGACAGATGGAGTTCTGCTTCGAACAAATCCGAAGTTCATTCCCAAGGTGCCATTGGATTTCCACCTTAACGAACCGGTGGTACTAGAAACTTTCTTCCCGAATCCTATAACATCGGCGGAGAGAATTTTACATTCATTGGACATCAAACTTTGCCTAAAGTATTATGTAGATAGGACAAAATCTTTCAGTATGAACTCTATTTATGGGATACAGTGCACCAGGGAAAGATTTGTTCCATTAAGGTGAGCCACCCCCGTCTACCCTCCTACCTATTTTCAATTGTATCACATTTCTATATGGTAATTTGGTTATGGTCTTTAACGCTTATGGAAGTTTTTCCTCTTACTGTTGGTGTTACAGTTATGTCTTTTATACTGTTGGGTGATCGCTTGTAGGTTACACTGTTCAAATTCCTGTTAAGCTTCAAAACTATGGTTCTTTAGTAGGGGATCTCTGTGTATAGTCATAATCTAGTGAATAGTCCTGCCCATGTGTGTGGACCCCGGAGCAATCAAAAACATTCTCTTAAGCTGTCTTCATTGCAGTCCTGCATAGACACTTAAGAGAGAATTAAGACAAATAATGCAGCCTAACATATACAAGGCCTCAAAGGCCACCACTTCATCTAAACAGTGAAAAGGATAGCCCACCATGTCTGGTTTAACAGTATTTTACCAAGTTTTTCCTCACAGGGAAAACTCCCCTTCAACAAAATCCTTGAAATGATGGAGAGGAAGGGTTGGACAGACAAGACCCCATAGGCTGCCATTATGTGTCTTGAAAAGGGATATCGTGCCTTTAAGGAACTCTCCAGAGACCCTCGGTATCCCAGAATGCACAGCCAAGTCCTTTTACTTTCAGTTCTTTCTTCCGGCTCCTGCTAGCAGGACCCTGGAGCATTGAGCTCTCCCTTTTTGGGTGTTTTTCAATTTTTTGGCACTTTTCAAGTGTTGAGTGTTTCACTCGACGTCTGACTGCTGCTTCTTCCTTTTGCTGGGGTTTTTGGCCAGTTTTGGCAACTCTCCTGTCAAATATGCCTGCCTTGTTCAAAAAGTGCCCTGAGTGTTCCAGGAAGATGGCTAAATCGGACGCTCACAGTGTGTGTATCCTCTGTCTACCATCCTGTCATGTCCCTGAAGACTGTGAGATTTGCAGATCATTCTCCAAGAGGACCCTGAGGGACAGGGAGAAGATCCGTCTCCAAGGCCTGGAGGTAACGAGACATCAGGGCCATGGTGGGTCTGGGCATGGAGGGACTTCGTCCTCTGCCCGTGCTTTGGCCTCTGGGGGCTCCCCAGTCAAGATAAGGCCAGGAAAAGTCACAGATATCCGTCGACGTCGATAGCCTCGACGTCGGCGTCGAGAGGGATGACCACATCTGCTCCCCGTCGTCCCAGGGCTCTGGGGCGAAGCGACGTCGCCGTTCGACGTCTAGGGGACTGATGTCGAGACCTCAGAAGAGGTCGATGTCGAGGACTGCATCGTCGTCGAGACACCGTTGACGTCGAGAGGTGTCCGAGAGGCACCGGCGCTCGCCGTCGAGGCGACACCGCCGTTTGCCGTCGAGATGACGAGAGTCGACGTCGAGGAGACGAGAGTCGACATCTAGGAGACCAGAGTCTACGTCGAGAGTCGACGTCGAGGGATGTATCAACGTCGAGACGGTCGACGTCGAAGATGAGGTCGTCGTCACGGAGGGAAAGATCGACGTCTAGGAGGTGGTCGAAGGCCAGGACTGTGTCCTCTGCCTCAGTGGTCAGCCTGTCCTCCGCATCCAAGGCGCGCCGGCACTCGGCTGCAAGGAGGTCAGCCTCGAGGACTTTGTCGCCAAGGCAGAAGAAAAAGAGGAGAGGGATCAGGTCTTCGGACTCTGAATATTCTCAGACCTACTGGCCTTCTAGGCCCAGGACGCCTACGCCTCCTCCATTGCCTAAGGAGACTCGTCCTCGTCCTCCTACTCCTCGTCCTCCTCTCCTCCAATTCCCCCTCATCAACCTCCTCCACCGCGGCCTACTCCGCATTCTCGATCTCTGCCACGCTTCACGTCACCACCCACGAGGCCTCCACAACCTATGGTTCCGGTTGTGCCTCCGCAGCTTCCGCCTTCTGTACGGCCAGTGGATCACCCGAGGCCCAGGAGATCGAGAGGTCACGGTCCAGACGGAGACACCGGTCAAGGAGTGACCGTCTGTCTTCGACACAGTCCCGGCACCGTCACTGGAGGGACAGGTCAAGGTCCCGGCATACGGATTCCTCCAGTGCCAGGGAATACTCGCCCACCTGATCGGATCCCCCCCGTACGAGGGTGTCACCGGGCGATGACATTGTGTCTTTTCAAGAGGTATTATTGCGAGGGGCGGTAAAGCAGGGGATTTCGGTAACGGTTCCCACACCTTCTTCTTCTGTAATTTTCGAGACCCTACACAAGCTGCAGTTGTCTCGAACCTTGTTGCCCTTGGTGCCAGGGTTGGAAGAACCGGCGATGGAGCTCTTCGAAATCTGCTCCTTCCCGGCTGCAGAAAAAGTACAGGGCCCCAGACTCTGATCCGCCGTTCCTTCGATCGGACCCAGTGCTGGATTCGGTGATCGTCACTGCGGCCAGGAAGCAGCATGCTACTGCCCCGTCTTCTATGGTGCCTCCTGATAAGGAGAGCCGTCAGATGGACTCAGCGGGACGAAAAGTCTGCGGTATGGCTACGTCCATGAAAGCCGCTAGTGCCACGGCTCTCTTGGGTCGGTATGACCGGTCTTTGCGGGAGTCCCTGCAGCAGTTTCTGGAGCATCTTCCGAGGGACAAAAGGGAGGACTTCAAAGAAATCATCAATGAGGGCATGACCAATCAGGTGATCAGCTCGGCTGCAGATTCCTCTCTCTTGGCGGCTCATGGATGCTGCCATGGGATTAATCTGAGACGTCATGCCTGGTTGCGTTTGACATCGCTGAAACCAGAGGCGCAGCAGAGAGTTGCCAACTTACCGTTCTCTGTGTCGACGCTGTTTGGTAAACATGCAGATGAGGAGATAGCCCGTATGAAGGCGGAGGCAGAATCCCTGACGGCTGTCGGGTTAGAAAAACCAAAAGAGCAAAAGAAGACCTTCCGTCCCTTCCAGAGACGTTTCGGTGCCCAGGGAAGAGGGCAAGGTCGCCAGGCTTGGAAAGCAGCACCAACAGCAGCAGCAGCAGCAGCAGTACCAGCGGCGGCCATTCCAGAAGCGCCAGAGGGGCAGAGGCGGCCAACAGTCCTCGATGCCCAAAGGCCGGTTCTAGGCCCTGAGGTTCTACTTCCCCCTCGTCCGTTACCCGCTCCGGTGGGGGGAAGCATACAACATTACTTGGCAGAGTGGAGAAAAATTACTCAGGACAAGTGGGTGCTGAATATTGTTTGCAATGGATACAGTCTTCGTTTCGTCAGCCTGACTCCAGCGACTCCAGCGCACCTGAGAAAGAACAAGGTGTTTGTCTACCCGTACCTGGACGACTGGTTGATCAAGGCCTCCACCTTCCAGGAAGCACAACTGCACTTCAACAGGACGGCCGTTCTGTTGAACCAGGTGGGGTTGCACATAAACATGTCCAAGTCTGTTCCGATGCCTGTCCAGTGCCTACAGTACTTGGGAGCCTCCATCGATACGCTGTCAGCAAGCGTGTCTCCTTCGGAGGAGAGACGCTTCTCGATCCTTCGGAAGGCTCAGGCTCTCATATCTGTTCCATCTACAACAGTGAGGACGGTGTCTTCTCTACTGGGGTAGATGGCCTCTTGCATCTTCCTCACGCCACACGCATGCCTGCGCATGAGGCCGTTGCAAGAATGTCTGGAGGATCAGTGGGACCAGAAGCGGGGGAGCTGGGACGACAGGATCAAGCTGTCCCTCCACACTCAACAGTCCCTGAGATGGTGGTGCTCCGCAGAGAATCTCCTCAAGGGGGTTCCATTCCACAAGGACATTCCCATTCAGACTGTCGTCACGAATGCTTCTCTCCACGGCTGGGGAGCGCTTTCAGACCATCTACAGATCCAGGGAATGTGGTCCCCCGCGGAATCCATGTATCACATCAATTTCCTGGAACTCAGAGTTGTGCACTTGGCACTAAAGGCCTTTCATCCGTCCTTCCAGACCAACTCCTTGCTTGTGCAGACGGACAATACGACCACAATGTATTACCTCAACAAGAAGGGGGGCTCGAGATCGCGCACACTGTCACAGGAAGCTCAGGCAATCTGGCACTGGCTACTAGCCAGAGGACTGACGATAACGGCTAACCATCTGCCAGGGGTGCAGAATGCTCAGGCAGACGCACTCAGCAGGCTGGTGCAAGAAAACCACGAGTGGGTTCTAAACGACGAAGTGCTAGGAGACATCTTCGACAGGTGGGGCACTCCGGACGTAGATCTGTTTGCCACTGCCGAAAACCGAAAATGCAGAGCTCAGCTCGTCATTAGCACAGGAGCACTGTACTGCATGACGAGCTGAGCTCGTCATGAGCATGGAAGGGGCTAACTGTAACTCCAGTTCTGTGGTGGGGGTATCTCTGTTATAGTCATAAGCGCCCGCCCGGCTCCCAGGTGGAGAAAATGGTACTGTACTGTATGCTACAGGCCTTGCTTTATACACCTTCAAAAAGAACTGAAAGTAAAAGGACTTGGCTGTGCATTCTGGGATACCAAGGGTCTCTGGAGAGTTCCTTAAAGGCACGGTATCCCTTTTCAAGAAACATAATGGCAGCCTATCGGGGCTTGTCTGTCCAACCCTTCCTATCTATCATTTCAAGGATTTTGGTGAAGGGGAGTTTTCCCTGTGAGGAAAACTTGGTATAAATAGTGTTAAACCGGACATGGTGGGCTATCCTTTTCACTGTTTAGATGAAGTGATGGCCTTTGTAGCCTTGTGTATGTTAGACTGCATTATTTGTTTTAATTCTCTCTTAAGTGTCTATGCAGGACTGCAATGAAGACAGCATAAGAGATTATTTTTGATTTCTTCAGGGTCCACGCACATGGGCGGGACTATTCACTAGATTATGACTATAACAGAGATACCCCTGTGAGAAGTTGGCCTGATATATGATGCTCACTAGTTCTAGTGATCACCTTGTATCAGTCCAAACAACCCTTATGGTGATTGGTTGTAAGTCAACCTTATAGACCAGCTATCCTAATGGTAGCATGGACAAAGCAGTCTTAGGCTAAACTCTTTTGGCATGTGAAGCCAGCTGTTTTACCACAATATAACCCCTTGAATACCAGATGAAAGGACACCACACAGGTTGTTATGAAAATAAACAATATATTTATTAATAACAAACACCTCTGAACTCTTTATGAGATCAGAGGGCTAAGCACATGACAATCTCTTAGGAAAAATACGATAAGTTGCACGAAATTACAATGGTGCCTTAGGGGCACGACAAACCATATACTAAGTAAGTGGAATGTGAAAGTCGATAGAAGGAATGGAGCTGTCCAGAGGCTGTAGGATCGATGGGACCACGCTACACTAACTCTAGGTAAGTAATAGGAGGCCCACGGAACGCGTGTGCAGAGTGTGAACTCACACGCGAGATGCGTAACAACGTCTATGGACAGTACGGTTCAAGTTAAAGGTGAGTACGGTCAATCCTGACTAGTTAGGACTAAAACGACTGTGGAACTGGACACTAGGACAGTTAAACTACCCTTGAGCACCGAAATGCTCTCATTACCTCACCCACGGGCTGCGGGTGCGTAGGTGTCAAAGTGTGTCGGGTTCTCGCGTTGAAGTCTATGGAGCCTGGAAGAAAAGATGCTGCAGGCGACCAGGAGGTAGATGTCCGGTGTGATCCAAGGGTGGATCAGAGATGCTGAAGACCTGAAAGCAGAGGGGACAATGTTCAAAGTCACTAGCCAGTGACTGGAGTGGAACCAGGAAGGAACCAGATGTCGTCGTCGCGATCAGGTGAAGAGTGGACGCTTGACTCTGCAGCCACGTGGACCAGGAGGTATCTTCGACGACCAGGATGGAGGCACGAGCTGTCCCATGCAGGCTCTCGCTGTCGGCGGTGTCGGATCCGGAATTGGAGTCAACAGGCCTTGGCAAAGGCAACCCACGCGGTGAGTGGAAAAGGCGTCTGGTGCGAATTAGGAGAGTCCGGGGTGCCCCTCTTTTGGAAGGGAGCAAGGGCCAGTCTGGAGCAACCAGACCAGCAGTGAAGATTTCAAGGTTCGTCGTCTAGGAGGCCACTAGCCAGCCGGCAAGTGACCAGACAACGCGTCGAGCAGCAAACAAGCAGAAGGGCCCCACGCAGATCTTGTGGAAGCTGGAGGGCTGGTCTTCGGTGCAGGAGCTGCTCGGGGCTGGGGCTTCTCAATCCCCAAAGCACTTGGTCGAGTTTACCTCGGGAGTCGTGCTGGAAGCGAAGTGCAGTTTCTTTCAAGATGGCCGGTCCCACGTGTCTCGTCGCACCCACGGGTCTCAGCTTTGCTGCAGATGTGAGTTGAGGTCGGAGAGGTCTGGGAATCCGGGTCTCGTCGGGCTCTGAAGTCTGGATCCTCGGGGGAAGACGACAAAGTGAAGCCGCTGGACGCTTGATGGTGCCTGCAGTTGCAGGGTGGACACTCCTTGCCCACAAGGGAGATTCTTCAGTCTTCTGTTGGAGCAGAACGTCGAAGTCCAGAATTTCTTCTTGTAAAGTTGTTCAGGATAATCTAATTTGGAATGGGACCAGCTCCTACCTTTATTCTCCTAAAGGGGGCTGCACTACTGACTAGGTCCCTCCCCTGGGTGGGACCAGGAAGGGGGGAGGTTACACCCCCCCTATCCTTTGTCCGGTTTTCGCGCCAGAGCTGGGGCAGGGATGCCCCAGCAACTGGTTTGAACCGGTGTATGCACAGGGCACCTTGTGTGCCCCAGGCCTGTCTCATTCCTTTTAGGCCTCCCTACCTCAATACACAAAATCCTGTCTGGGGTGGTGCTAGCACCTCCCAAGGCAGGAAACCCTTTGTCCAAGCCTCCCTCGCTGGAAGGACTCCCAGCAGCAGGAGGTCAGACTTGTGTCTGTGGTGGCAGCATCCATTTTGTGATGCCAAGGCTCAAGTTAACTTTAACCGGGGTTCACAGTTACATACATGTCGTGTCCCTCTAGAAGGGTGGAATGCTACCCCGTCGCCAGAATTGGAGAGGTGGTAGTATTCCAATTCGTATGACACCTTACTCGACATGTTTTGATAATGTTATACCAGAGTTGGCATTTAATCGCGAGGTTGATAATGGACTTAAGAGTATATGGTATAGCGTTATCATGGAACAGCTATTGGGACTTGGTTCCGCAAGCTGCAGACTGGCTCAGCTCATTCCAGAGCACCATCTCACATAATTCCCAGCACTCTGCCTTCAGGATTGATAAGGCCTGCCATAGGAGTGACTGATAGGAGTATATGTGTCCATTTTAGGGTTAGATATAGGTATACTATATCTATAGCAAAGGGTGATTACACCACCTTGCCCCAGCTGTCATGCAGCCAGTTGTGTCAGTTTTAGATGGCCAGCCAGGGGTGGCATAATACATGCTTCAGCCCCTGGTAGGCCCTGGGTACACCTATGCCCTGGATACCTAAGGTACACTGTACAGGGACTGATAAGGTGGCCCAGTACCAATTGGTAAATGCACCTAAAGTACATGGTTGTCAATTTAGAGAGAGAACAGCTAGGCTGGGGGTCTGATTAGCAGGCCCACAGCCAGGGAAAGTCGTTCACCAGTGAAGCAAAAAGCAAAAAATCTGGGGTGACCATAGGATTGCAGACCCCACTCTCCTACAACCCCTACTACAGAACTGGAGTTACAGGTAAGAAACTACTCCTAAACGTGCTACCAAACTTCTAGCTAATCTGATTCAAGCATGTGAATCTATGAAAGTTCCAATACTGGAGTAAGAAATAAGTTACCTGTAACTGTAGGCTCGAGGCATGTGAGCTGTAGAACACCTGCTTTGCATAGCCCGTCATCTAGTGTTGGATCTGGATGTTTGCACTTTGTTTTTGTTCAAAGAAGTCTTTTCCAGTCACGAGGTAGGTGACTCTTCCTTTTGGTGATAGTGCGCATGGGCATCGGCTCCATTGTTTTTTTCCGCCATCGGGTTAGGATGTGAATTGCTGCGATCCGGTTCGGTACCGTTTCTCGGATTCCCTTCAACGCACAAACCACTACCCTCAACTGTATTGTTTCTCGATCGTGTTTCCCATTGTCTGCGTATTGTTTCGACTCAAAGATCTTCGATCGGAAAACTCGTGGAGGGCCGTTGAGCCTACCCGCGCCGGGCTCGCTAGCAGTCGATGGAACGGACCCCATTCAAGCTCTGTCCCGGGTGACGCACTAAGTTTCTGCGTACCCACCTGCACGAAGTGTGCAACCTCTGTCCCCAGAACACAACGAAAAAGACTTCAAAACGTGACGATCGTCTCAATCGAAGAAGACTCTTTATGACCGTTTGGCTCGACAACATGAGATGCAACACCAAGGCGGCTCCATACCGGATATCTCCGGCGAAGATTCCGACCGAAAAGAAACACAAGCTCAAGGAGCAGAGGAAGAGCACATCTCCATGTCCCAGGCTGACTACGACATGGAAGAAGAGCAAGTAACACCGGGTCAGCGTACCGTGAGTACAGAAACCCCCTTGCCCCAACAACACAAGACAAAAAGGCTCCGGTACTTCCTCTGCCTGTAGGCCAAGGTCGGCACTGAGAAAAAGTTTTGAGCACCCCGTCACCAAAACACAAAGAGAAGCCATCCAGCTCAGGACCGAGTCGGCCACATACAGGCGCCAAACTGAAATCCTCTGCGCCGAAATCCAAGCATGTCCAGGTCCACGTTCCATCTTTGTCGAAGACTAAATCTTCCGTACCAAAGAGTTCGGAGTGAAACTTTCGACACCGAAAACAACAAGATGAAAAGAATTCCACCAAAAGAGTCTCGATGTTCCATCTTCTTATCCGAAACAGAAAACTGGTTATTAACCCAGATACTGGACACATTCATGTCAAACTTCCTGAAAAAGGAAACTGAGCCAACAGGATGAGCACCAAATGCCCCTGGAGAAAAGGAATGTGGGTACTAACCCTTCACCACCTTAGGTTTCACCTCCTTTACCTACTAATCCTCACTTATCACACCCACTAATTCACCACCACCACTATCACTTGACCCACAGGAAGATGGGGATGAAGATAGGCCACAAGATGTTGAACCATGGGAGGATTATGACACTGACCCACACACAGAGACTGACCCTGAACTATACCCATCCAGGCCATCACCACCTGACAACAATATAGGCTACATTGAGCTTCTTAACAGGGCTGCTCATTACCTTGGGGTGGAACTACATAAGGAGGCTTTAGAGGAGGACCTCTTGTTTGAGACCCTAAGTCCCTCAAAAAACTACACATACACTGACAATGCTTAAGGGAATGCCTAAACATGCCGATTAGGTTTTGAAAGGTTCTGTAAGGGCATCATCACGCCCAGGGTTGAAAAGAAATATAAAACCACACCTACTGACCCTGCCTACATCAAGGGTCAGCTACTCTTAGGCTCTCTTGTGGTTTTCTAATGCTCGCAAGAGACCTAACTCGCAGACCACAGGTGAGGCCCCTCCTCCTGATAAGGAGTCCAAGTTAATTGATGCCTCTAGCAAAAGTGTAGCTTCACAAGCATCTAATCACTGATGCATTGCCAATGCTCAGGCTTTATTAGCCACCTATGATAGGGCTCATTACGATGAGTTAGAAAAACGTATGCAATTTCTGCCAGATGAGCATAAATCTAAGACAAATGACCTTATTCAGGAGGGCAAACTTATCACCAATACCTCACTCAAGTAAGCCCTAGATGCAGCAGACACAGCAGCCCCCGCAGAACACACCAGCGTACTGCTACACAGACACGCATGGTTGAGAATTTCAGGGTTCAAACCTGAGCTACAGGCCTCCATTCTCAATCAGCCACCCCACAAGGAACACCTCTTTGGTCCAGTAGTTGACACCTTACTGGAAAAAAGATGAAGAAATACACTGAGGTCGCATAGTCCATGGGGGCTTTGCAGTTACATGTGAATAGGGGTTCCTTTTACAGTGGTGGCTCCAAAAATATTTCTACAGAAAATCCCTCCTCCTCTTGAAGGGCGGCAACCAATCGCCCTCATCAAGAGGCTATTTCAGAGGAGGTTTTAGAGGAAAAAATGTTAAGGAAACAGGCAGAGGCAACTCTACATGCAATTCCCCTGTAAACAACAAGCAGTGACTTCCCCGATCATTCCGGTTCTGTCGGGGGACATCTCTCCTAATTTCTCCCTGTCTGGAACACAATCACCACAGACAAATGGGTTTTACAAATTATCCAATATAGTTACTGCCTGGAACTTACACCCTCCCAAACATTCCTCCAATATCACGCGCAATGTCATAGGAACATCTTACCCTTCTAAAGCAAGAAGTTCTCTCTGTTAGAGAAACGAGCTATAGAACCAGTCCCATTAAAATATCAAGGGGCCAGGGTACACTCCCTGTACTTCTTAATTCTCAAGAAGGATGACTCTCTCAGGCCTATACTAGACCTCGAAGAACTAAATCTATACATTGTCAGACCACTTTAACATGGTCACACTCCAGGAAGTGCTCCCGCTCCTTCAATAAGGCGACTTTCTGTCCACTTTGGCCTCAAGGACGCCTATTTCCATATCCCAACACACCCTGCTCACCGCAAGTACCTCAGGTTTGTAGTAGCAGGCCAGCACTATCAGTTCAAGGTGCTCCCATTCGGAGTAACTACCGCACCTAGAGTTTTCACCAAGTGCCTGGCAGTAGTTGCAGCTCATCTAAGAAGACAGCACATTCATTTCTTCCCATATTTGGACGACTGACTTATAAAAGCCAGCTCGCAAAAAAAGCGGTCTACGTCACACTCACAAAACGGTGCATTTGCTCCACGATCTTGGATTCACCGTAAATCTGCCCAAATCCCATCAACAACCATCCAAAACAGGTATATCTAGGAGCCACAATAAATACACAAAAGGCTTTGGCCTACCCCGATCATGCCAGAATCCGCAACATGCAAACTTACTCTGTCTGTTTTATCCTCAACACTCATTGCCAGCTCGAGTATTCATGCAATTACTAGGGATGATGGCGTCTTGCATTCTAATAGTCCCTTACGTAAGACTCCAGATGCGTCCCCTTCAGGAGTGCTTAGCTCAGCAGTGGAACTGGGCTCAGGGTCTGTTATCAGATCTAGTGTTGGTGGACGGCCGCACCCATCGCTCTCTGCTGTGGTAGAGTTCACAAAACCTTTCAGAAGGGTGCCCCTTCATCGACCCGGTTCCACAGCTAGTGCTAACGGCAGACGCATCTCTCACTGGTTGAGGAGCTCATCTACAGACGCATACAATTTAGGGCATTTGGAGCCTGCAGCAAAAGCAGCTTCACATAAATCATCTAGAGCTACTAGCGATTTTTCTAGCACTCAAAAGCGTTTCAAGTACATCTAGTAGGCAAAGCTGTCCTGATCCATCCAGACATGACAGCTATGTACTACATACAAAAACGGGGGGATGTGAGAAGTTGGTCTGATATATGATGCTCACTAGTTCTAGTGACCACCTTGTATCAGTCCAAACAACCCTTATGGTGATTGGTTGTAAGTCAACCTTATAGACCAGCTATCCTAATGGTAGCATGGACAAAGCAGTCTTAGGCTAAACTCTTTTGGCATGTGAAGCCAGCTGTTTTACCACATATAACCCCTTGAATACCAGATGAAAGGACACCACACAGGTTGTTATAAAAATAAACAGTATATTTATTAATAACAAACACCTCTGAACTCTTTATGAGATCAGAGGGCTAAGCACATGACAATCTCTTAGGAAAAATACGATAAGTTGCACAAAATTACAATGGTGCCCTAGAGGCACGGCAAACCATATACTAAGTATATTGTGGAGGAGTGTGGCTCACTGATTAGAGCGGCAGACTCTGATGCAGAGGTCTGGCCCGGGACCAGGGTTCAATTCCTGACGCGGCAGGGTCCTGAGCCCAAAATGTCCACGGACTCAATAATTCTCGCCTCGGTGCCTATTCTAATCATGGGGTCCCACGCTGCAGCTCTGGGCAATAGTTGCTTAATCTCCACTACGGCGGCCCACCCGCTGCGGTATGCTTGGCTTTCACCCTGGGGATACCCAGTAGGGGTTATCTCACAGGGAAAAGCCAGGACGGGTTCCCAAGGCAAGCGCCTTGATGCCTTCGGGTGATACGTGCGCTATATAAGTCGCAATACATACAAGTAAATGGTATAAGGAAATCGATAGAAGGAATGGAGCTGTCCAGAGGCTGTAGGATCGTTGGGACTACACTATCCTAATCTTAGGTAAGTAACAGGAGGCCCACGGGACGCGTGTGCAGAGTGTGAACTCACACGCGAGATGCGGAACAAAGTCGATGGACAGTACAGTTTACGAAAAAGGTGAGTACGGACAGTCTTTACTATCTAGGACTAAAACGACTGGAAATCTGGACTCTAGGAGAGTTATTCTACCCTTGCGCACCGAAATGCTCGTTACCTCACCCACGGGCTGCGGGTGCATAGGTGTCAAAGTGTGTCGGGTTTCCGCGTCGAAGTCTATGGAGCCTTGAAGAAAGATGCTGCAGGTGACCAGGAGGAAGATGTCCGGTGCGATCCACGGGAGGATCGAGGAAGAAGAGGCCTGAAAGTAGAGGGGACAGTGTTCAAAGTCACTGGCCAGTGACCGGTGTGGAACCAGGAGGGAAACAGATGCTGTCGTCGCGATCAGGTGAAGAGTGGACGCTTCTCTCTGCAGCCACGAGGACCAGGAGGTGTCTTCGACGACCAGGATGGAGGCACGAGCTGTCCCACACAGGCTCTCGCTGTCGGCGGTGTCAGATCCGGATTTGGAGGCAACAGGCCTTGGCAAAGGCAACCCACGCGGTGAGTGGAAACGGCGTCTGGAGTGGACCAGGAGGGTCCGGGGTGCTCCTCTTTTGGAAGGGAGCAAGGGACAGTCTGGAGCAACCAGACCAGCAGTGTAGATTTCTTGGATCGTCGTCTAGGAGGTCACTAGCCAGCCGGCAAGTGACCAGACAACGCGTCGAGCAGCAATCAAGCAAAAGTGCCCCACGCAGATCTCGTGGATGCTGGAGGGCTGATCTTTGGTGCAGGAGCTGCTCTGGGCTGGGGCTTCTCAATCCCCAAAGCACTTTCTCGAGGATGCCTCAGAAGTCGTGCTGGAAGCGAAGTGTAGTCTCTTGAAGATGGCCGGTCCCACGTGTCTCGTCGCAACCACGGGTCTCAGCTTTGCTGCAGATGTAGGTAGAGGTCGGAGAGGTCTGGGAGTCCGGGTCTCGTCGGGCTCTGAAGTCTGGATCCGGCAGGAAGGACGACAAAGTGGACCGCTAGGACGCTTGATGGTGCCTGCAGTTGCAGGGTGGACACTCCTTGCCCACAAGGGAGATTCTTCAGTCTTCTGTGGAGCAGAACGTCTAAGTCCAGAGTTTCTTCTTGTAAAGTTGTCAGGATAAATCTAATTTGGAATTGGACCAGCTCCTACCTTTATTCTCCTAAAGGGGGCTGTACTAGTGACTAGGTCCCTCCCTTGGGTGGGACCAGGAAGGGGGGTGGTTACATCCCCTATCCGTTGTCCGGTTTCGCGCCAGAACTGGGGCTGGAGTGCCCTAGCAACTGGTTTGAACCGGTGTATGCACAGGGCACCTTGTGTGCCCCAGGCATGTCTCATTCCTTTCAGGCCTCCCTACCTCAATAGACAAAATCCTGTCTGGGGTGGTGCTAGCACCTCCCAAGGCAGGAAACCCTTTGTCCAGGCCTCCCTTGCTGGAAGGACTCCCAGCAGCAGGAGGTCAGACTTGTGTCTGTGGTGGCAGCATCCATTATGTGATGCTGAGGCTCAAGTTAACTTTAACCGGGGTTCACAGTTAAATACATGTCGTGTCCCTCTAAAAGGGTGGAATGCTACCCCCGTCGCCAGAACTGGCGAGGGGGTAGTATTCCAATTCGTATGACACCTTACTCGACATGTTTTGATAATGCTATACCGAATTTAGCAATAACCGCGAGGATTATAATGCACTTAAGAGTATATGGTATAGCGTTATCATGGAACAGCTATAAGGACTTGGTTCCGCAAGCTGCAGACAGGCTCAGCTCATGCTAGAGCACCATCTCACATAATTCCAAGCACTCTGCCTTCAGGATTGATAAGGCCTGCCATAGGAGTGACTGATAGGAATATATGTGTCCATTTTGGGATTAGATATAGGTATACTATATCTACAGCAAACGGTGATTACACCACCTTGCCCCAGCTGTCTTACCAGCCAGTTGTGTCTGTTTAGATGGCCAGCCACGGGGGGCATAATACATGTTTCAGCCCCTGGTAGGCCTTGGGTTCACCTATGCCCTGGGTACCTATGGTACACCGTACAAGGGCTGATAATGGGTCCCAATACCAATTGGTAAATGCACCTAAAGAACATGGATGTCAATTTAGAGATCGAACAGCTAGGCTGTGGGTCTGATTAGCAGGCCCACAGCCAGGGAAAGTCGTAAACCAGTGAAGCAAAAAGCAAAAATCTGGGGTGACCATATGATTGCAGACCTCACTCTCCTACATAACCCCCCCTCCCAAACTTAGGGACATTAAACTAACCTTTACCAGGTGAGTCTTCCTGTTCTAAGTGGATATACCTATAGAGACCATCTGCATTGCCATGGTCAGTCCCTGGTATGTGCTCCACTGTAAAGTTCATCTCCTGTAGGGAAATGGACCACCTAAGAAGTTTGGGGTTTTCACCCTTCATTTGATTTAGCCACAAGAGGGGCTTATGGTCAGTCTGAATCTTGAAGTGAGTTCCAAACAAGTATGGCCTCAACTTCTTCAGGGCCCAAACCACAGCAAAGGCCTCCCTGTCAATAGCTGACCAACGTTTCTCTCTAGGGGTCAGCCTTCTACTTATAAAAGTAATGGGCTGGTCATGACCATCAATATTCAGTTGAGATAGAACAGCTTCCACACCCAACTCAGATGCATCTGTTTGGACAATGAAGGTTTTGGAGTAGTAGGGACTCTTGAGAATAGGTGCAGTACACATGGCCTGCTTCAGGTCATAGAATGCCTTCTGACAGCTAACTGTCCACTGCACTTTCTTTGGCATTTTCTTGCTTGTCAAGTCATTAAGTTGTGTCACAATGGACCCATAATTTTTGACAAACTTCCTATAGTAACCAGACAGGCCCAAGAAAGCTCTGACCTGTGTCTGGGTGGTTGGAGGAGCCCAGTCCTTTATGGCCTGTATCTTGCTCTCCAAGGGTTGAACCTGGCCTCCACCTACAAGGTGGCCCAGGTATACAACCTGACTCTGCCCTATCTGGCACTTGGTGGCCTTGATAGTGAGGCCTGCCTTTTGCAGGGCCTCCAAAACTTTCCTCAGGTGGATCAGGTGATCCTCCCAGGTGGAGCTGAAGACAGCAATATCATCTAGATATGCTGCACAAAAGTCATCCAACCCAGTGAGAACTTGGTTCACCAACCTTTGAAAAGTGGCAGGTGCATTTTTCAAACCAAAGGGCATCACCACAAATTGGTAATGACCTCCTGGGGTAGAAAAAGCTGTTTTGGCCTTGGCATCCTCAGCTAACCTGATTTGCCAATAACCAGCTGTTAGGTCAAATATACTCAAGAAGGTGGCAGAAGCCAACGTATCTATGAGTTCATCTGCCCTAGGTATTGGATGGGCATCTGTCTTAGTGACAGCATTGAGACCCCTGTAGTCTACACAAAACCTCATCTCTCTCTTACCATCCTGGGTGTGAGGTTTTGGCGCTAGAACTACAGGACTAGCCAAAGGGCTCTCTGAGGGTTCAATGACTCCCAATTCCAACATCTTTTGTACTTCTTTCTTTATGCAGTCCCTGACGTGGTCAGGTTGCCTGTAGATTTTACTCTTGACAGGCAGACTGTCACCAGTGTCCACCTCATGGGTGCACCAGTTTGTCTGACTGGGTGTTAGTGAGAACATTTGTCTAAAGGATTGAATAACTTGTTTGCAATCCTCTTGTTGATGCTCAGAGAGGCTGTCAGAAAAGACTACACCATCAACTGACGCATCATCAGGGTTCTGAGTGAGCAGGTCTGGGAGAGGGTCACTCTCTTCCTCCTGTCCCTCATCTGTGGCCATGAGCAAGCCCATGTCCTCCCTGTCGACAAATGCCTTGAGCCTGTTAACATGAAGCACCCTGTGGGGGCTCCTGGGAGTTCCAAGGTCCACCAGGTAGGTGACCTCTCCCTTTTGCTCAATAATGGTATGGAGTCCAGACCATTTGTCTTGGAGAGCTGCTGGGGCCACTGGCTCCAACACCCACACCTTCTGTCCTGCATGATAAACAGTTAGGACAGCCTTTTGGTCATGCCAAGCTTTTTGAAGTTCTTGGCTGGCCTCAAGGTTTTTGGATGCCTTCTCCATGTACTCTGCCATCCTGGAGCGGAGACCAAGTACATAAACCACTATGTCAAGCTTAGGCTTTTTGAGCGGTAACTCCCATCCTTCCTTTACAAGACATAGGGGTCCTCTTAAAGGATGCAAAAACAGAAGCTCAAAAGGGCTGTAGCCAACCCCCTTCTGTGGGACCTCTCTGTAAGCAAACAGGAGGCTGGGTAAAAGAATGTCCCAATTTCGCCTAAGCTTTTCAGGTAACCCTTTTATCATCCCTTTTAGGGTTTTGTTGCATCTCTCCACAAGCCCATTGCACTGTGGGTGATAGGGTGTGGTAAATTTGTAATTTACACCACACTCCTTCCACATTGCAGTCAAGTATCCTGACATGAAGTTGGCACCTCTGTCAGAGACAACCTCCTTAGGAAACCCCACTCTGGAGAAAATGCCATGCAGGGCCCTGGCCACAACAGGAGCTGTAGTGGTCCTAAGGGGAATAGCTTCTGGATACCTGGTGGCATGATCCACTACCACCAGTATAAATCTGTGCCCAGATGCTGTTGGGGGGTCCATTGGTCCTACAATGTCTATCAACATATCAAAGGGATCCCCTCTTAAAGTACTTTGGGCCAGGGAATAGAGAGGAACAACAGTATCACAACAAGAAAGAAATTCCCTCGTGGCCTTATTTACTTTACTCTAGACCTATAGTTCCTACTTTCAAACAAAGCCCTTCAAAGCATGGCGAGTACAATTATTTATTGCATTTTATATTTTTATTTAGTATTCATTTTTTTACTTTTTACTTTCATTTCAAATTCATATTTCAAAAAATGTTTCTTGGAATCAATATATCAAAAACATTTACATAACATATACAAACAATTAAAATAAGAGAATCAAATCTATATACAGGATACCCTACAAAGAGCACACCATAACATTCATACAACTTACACACATCCTAATGCATTCACTCAAAAAAGATTCTTTATTCCGTATCTGAGGAGTCACAGATATTTGTGAACTGTCACGCTAGGTCGACGCGTTTCGGTGGGATAGGACCACCTTCCTCAGGACCCTTGACAGAACAGAGTTCTTCACAACAATTAGTGCCCTCTGTATGGATATCTGCAATTACAAATAAAATACAATGTATCTACATCATATACATGCACAATAAACGTACTTCAATACCTAAAAGAAAACATCTTGTCCAAAAATAATTCATGAAGGACTATCAATCTTAACATCTTATAAATCAATCTTTATACATTATCTTCATCGTTGTCTCTCTGACATAATAGCACTGTAACCAGACCTCGTACTTGAGTATACTTATCGGTATATGCCAAATGAGCATGGATTTTATCCTCTAACAGGTAACTCAAAGATAGAGAAAGAAAAGAAGAGTAGCTCCTATTCGGACTACACAATGGTTTGATTGACTGTCTATCTTATTCACAAAGCAGTACTTATTGATTGACTGTCTATCTTACCCTAGCAAGAGTTTTGGGCCATGGCTTCTATGGAGTGTCACTTCCTTTGGATAGGTAGTTAACCCTGTGACAATTTTAGAAAAACAATTGTTTTTGGTCTCCTCATATCTCAAAATTAGATATCCTATATCTGTATTACAGATCTGCTCACCGTATTTAAGATTCTAGTGCTTCTTGTGTTTCATAACATGTGATTCCTTATTAGATGCTCCATCCATTTGGTATTAGTGCCCTTGTGATCTGGTCAGAAATGCAAAAAAGGATATCACTACATTGCCCAACAATTTTGAAATCGCCATTTATTTATTATCACATAGAAACAACTCACCTCATATGAAGTGTTGGTCCAATATCATTAAATAAGGTTGGAAATCAATTTTTCCCAATGTTCTATGTGTTCATTGGCACTGTAAGAATATCAATGGTTGCACTATTAGCAGATGATTTGATTATAAATTTGCGGTTTACTTACTTAATTAATTAATATCAGTTATTTGTGATCAATTGACGATATTAGTGTTACAATTTTTAATGAGATAGCTCGAAGTGTGCTTTTTTATGTGAACTTCATCAAATCCCTGTGTTGCATATAGTTAAATCATTCACAGAGATCATTCTCTTGTTATATTTCACCAATTTTTTGGGAGACCTGTGTTTTGACCTACGTCTCTGATCAAGAGGATACTCATATTGCTAGTGGTGAAGGCATACCCATAGATGACCAGTACCCTCCTTTTTACAGAGCGGCATTCGGGTATCTCTGATCAGGGGAAACACTCGTATTGCCAGTGGTGATAACGTACCCATAAACAAACAAAGCCCTCCATTTCGCAAAAGGCAATCGTAGTCTCAAGTAGTTAAACAGTACTAAGACACACATTTCGAATTATTGAGAGCCCTCTAACTAAGGTTCTTACCCGAGTTTTCATCTCGTATTTCCTTCACCGCAACACCGCCCGATCACAAGGAACAGGAAGCTCGTAAACCGTCGATTTAAATAGCGTCATTTTGGCGCCTTGCACGCCCACATATAGGAAGTTGTAAAATCACTAGCTTTACATGGCGAATATGCCGCCATTGCTAAGTGGTGTTTTTGCCGGCTCTTACCGATGGTATTTGTGTCGCCGATATCGTTGTGAGGCTGTATTTAACTCATTAGGTAGGCAGCTTGTCTCAAAGAGCACAGTCGTATTATTTTTTAACTATCGAAAATTAAAAATCGAAAGCAGATAAGATTTTTATGATCTTCATGTCACTAGTTAAAATATCTACGCCAATTTAAAACGGGAATAACATTCTCGCTTTATTTCTTTTCTGGCTATACAAACTCGTAAGGAAAATTCATTTTGATATTACATTTTACTACGAAGGGTTGCAAATTCATTGCTATTTTATTAGCTACTCAGAAAATTATAAGCAAGACGTAAACAAGTTAACCATCAGTCCTTCATCTGTATATGCATTTTTGATCAACTAATATTAATTAATGGGGCCTCTTTTATTTGTTATTTACTGATTCATGCGATATTATGTTATTGTCTGATCTAAGCATTATATTATAAGGTGAGAGAGGGAATATTATGATGTTTACTGTTTACCGTAGATATTAAGATTTGTAACAGTAGTGTATTGTACGTCAACTTACAATAAGTACAATTAATAACATTGATATCAGTTAATTAATCTATGAGGAGATTAGCTCCAATCCAATTTCTATATGTGCCGGTACACACAGAGAGTGCCCATAGTTACCTGTCACTCGATATGCATTAGTTGTAACTATTTCGTTACATACCAAGAGATATTCTAATTGAGGCCTTTCCGGACACTGTCCATGTGAAAAATCCAATAACTCACGTTTTTTCCTAGTTATTTCCATCAATTCACCATTTTTGTGTTGTCTTTTCCAATATACACCATTTTAGATCAGATTCAGCATGCTGAGATTCCAAACAATGTTGTACTAACGGTGCTGTCACTTTACTAGTCCTTACTGCAGACTTATGTTCACTGAATCTTGTTCTAAACTCTCGTCCCGTCTCGCCTATATAGGCTAGACCACACGGGCACAGAATGAAGTAAAAAACATTTTTACTCCTGCAATTAGTGAAAGACTTCAATTTTATATTGACATTATTGTACTGAATGGTATCACTTACCATAGCAGCTTCACAGGCATGGCAGCCGCCACATCTGTGATTTCCTTGTACTAGGGGAAAACCTGTCAAGGTAGTTTGTAACTCTCTGACTTTTGGTGTGCCCCTAGTATGGACCAGCCGGTCCCTGAGATTCTTATTCCGTCTATAGGCTATCAATGATTTAACAAATTGTCCATCATTTTCTACATCTAGGATTCTCCAATTCTTGTTTATTGCATTTTTGATCTTATAATTTAGAGGCGAATGGTTTATGACACGTTATCTTTTCATTGGGCTTACGTTTCGTGCGTTTGAGCAAGGAATCCCTGTCATAGTATTTCGCTCTCTTGAATGCTTGGCGGACCAAGCGATGTGGAGAACCCCGCTTGATCAATCGTTCTTTCAATAGCGCCCCATGAATGGAATAATCAGATAGCGATGTACAATTGCGGCGAACACTGAGAAATTCCCCAAAGGGGATGGAGTCCTTTTGGCAATGGGAATGAAAACTCCCAAATTGGAGTATAGTGTTTTTAGCAGTTGGTTTACGGAATAAACTGACTTTAAGGGTTCCCTCATTCCCTTCAATGACTATATCAAGAAATTCCACCTTACTGCTGCTGTAGTTTGAGGTGAACTTCAGGTTTTTGTCACTTGCATTTAGCCATGAGATATACTCTTCCAATTGAAATACATCCCCACGCCAAACAAAAAAAATATTGTCAATGAATCTTCTCCATAAAAAAACATTTTCAAAAAAAGGGGCGGTTTCATTGTACACATTTTTCCTTTCCCATTCTCCCATGTATGTATTCGCTACAATTGGAGCACAGGAAGCTCCCATGCTCGTACCTTTCACTTGCTTGTACAGCAATCCTTCAAACTCAAAAAAAAATTGTTCAAAAGAACTACCTCTAAGCATTGAACAATGAATGCATCTGGTGTTGTCTGGATGCCTCTGAAGAAGGGAAGACACCACCTGTAACGCTTGACATTGAGGTATGTTGGTATACAACGCCTCAATGTCAAGCGTTACCAGGATGTCTGTAGTTGAATTAAATGGCATACCTTCAATTTTATTTATCTTGTCACCTGTGTCACACACGAATGACTCATATTTCTGTGTCAATGGACACAGAAACGAATCCACATATTTTGACAGTGGTTCTGTGCTAGAGCCTATAGTCGAAATTATTGGACGCATTGGTGGCTGACTTTCATTTTTGTGCGTCTTTGGAGGCCGTACATAGCAGGTGTAACTGGGCATGTTTTATTTAAAAAGATGAATTCATTGTCACAGATATAGCCATCTAGGAGGGCGGCTTGAGTCATTTCCTTAATGGATACATTGAGTCGTTGTATTTCTCTGGCATGGGCTGGCCTATAATGTTCTACATTGGATAACATGGTCCGCATTTTTTTTATCATAGTCATCTTATTAAAGACCGTGATGCCACCTCCTTTATCGCAAGGTTTTATCACTAGTTGTGAGTTGTATTCAAGTTTTTTTAATGCCATGTTTTCTTGTTTTGTTAGATTAAAACATGGTCTTTGAGGTTTTGACAGTAAGCGTGTTATATCCTGTATTACTTGCCTCTCAAAGATTTTTACTTCTGGTCCCACCATATCAAGTGTGGGGGTGAATTTTGATGGAGGTTTGCATTTTGACAAATTATCATTCTCTCCCTCCAAATCCCTCCCCTCAAAATACTTCTTTAGTCTCACTTTTCTGAAAAAGGCATGAAGGTCCTCATGCAGTTTGAATTTGTTAAGTGAATGCATTAGGATGTGTGTAAGTTGTATGAATGTTATGGTGTGCTCTTTGTAGGGTATCATGTATATAGAATTGATTCTCTTATTTTAATTGTTTGTATATGTGATGTAAATGTTTTTGATATATTGATTCCAAGAAACATTTTTTGAAATATGAATTTGAAATGAAAGGAAAAAGTAAAAAAATGAATACTAAATAAAAATATAAAATGCAATAAATAATTGTACTCGCCATGCTTTGAAGGGCTTTGTTTGAAAGTAGGAACTATAGGTCTAGAGTAAAGTAAATAAGGCCACGAGGGAATTTCTTTCTTGTTGTCCTACAATGTCTATCCCCACTCTTTCAAAGGGCACCCCCACCACAGGTAGTGGTATAAGGGGGGCCTTTGTTGTGCCACCTGATTTGCCACTGGCTTGACAGGTGACACATGAGCGACAAAACTCTTTAGTGTCTTCAGACATGTGAGGCCAGTGAAAGTGTGGGGCAAGCCTGTCCCAAGTCTTGTTCTGGCCTAAGTGTCCTGCAAGGGGAATCTCATGGGCTAAGGTGAGAAGGAAACCTCTAAGAGACAAGGGGATGACCAGCCTCCTGGTAGCACCAGGCTTGGGGTCTCTTGCCTCAGAGTATAGGAGTCCTTAATCCCAGTATACCTTGTGGGCACCTGTAGCATTCCCTGCAGCCTGCTGTCTGAGGGGTTCAAGGGAGGAACAGTCTAATTGTGCCTGTCTCAAGTCTGCCCTGGAAGGTCCCCCTGTCCCAAGAAACTCAACCTGTTCAGGTTCAAGCTCTTCTAGGACAGTTCCTTCTGGGGTGTTTGGGTCAGCCTCCTGAGAGGGCTGATCCTCAACCTGAGGCAGGGGGGAAGGCTCTGCCTTAACCCTACTGTTCTTCCTCTTGGGTAGTGTCTGGTCCATTCTTCCAGGATCCAGTACTTGCTCAGCTGCGCATTTCTTGGCCTGTGACCTGGCACAGCAAGGACATGTGAGGAGAAACCTAACATTTCTACATGAGTCCTGTACTCCACATCTGACCACAGTGAGGATTCCAAATCATTGCCCAAGAGACAATCTACTGGGAGGTCTGAACTAACTACAACCCTTTTGAGGCCAGTTACCCCTCCCCAGGAGAAGTTAACAACTGCCATACTGTGATTGGTAGTGACGTTGCTAGCATTGGTCACTAGGTAGTCTGAACCTAGCATGATCTGATCAGGGTCCACAAATGTTGGTGTCACCATAGTGACACTGGCACGTGTCCCTGTAGGCCTGAGCCATTTTACCATTGATTAAAGGCGTTTGCCTGTATTTGCCCAGAGTACTAGGACTTACAGTAGGGGTCATATCCATGTCCCCAGTACAAACAAGAACAGCCTGAGTAGGTATTCTGACTAAGTCAGAACCCACCTCAGTTCCCAGGGTTAACCCTACTATAGCCTTGGGAGGTACACTACCACTACTAACTGTACTAGGGGGTGCAGGTGTCTTAGGGACAGTAGTGGTAGGCGTTGGGCCTGTCTTGGTGCACTCACTAAACCAGTGAGTCTTACTTTTACAGTATTGGCACCATGGTTTCTTTGGACCATCATTCTTCTTCTTTTGGGGATTCTGGGACCCACCCTCCATAGATTGTTGGGGCCCTGTTGAAGACTTCTGGTCATTTTGCTTATTCTTATTATTACCCTTCTGGTCTGCTTTCTGTTGGCCACCACCCTGGTTCTGGTTATGCTGATTGACCCTGGTTCTGACCCATCTGTCTGCCTTCTTTCCCAATTCTTGGGGAGAGGTCAGATCTGAGTCAATCAGGTGCTGATGCAACAACTGGTTCTGACAAATATTTAAGATTTGTTCTCTCGTAATTAGATTATACAATCCTGTGTAATCAGTAACTTTACTTCCCAGTAACCAGCCTTCCAAAGCCTTAGTGGCACAATCAACAAAGTCAGTCCAATCCTGAGCCTGAGTTTTCTGGGTGTCCCTGAACATCAACCTGTACTGTTCAGTTGTTAAGCCAAACCCATCAATCAGTGCAGTTTTCAGGACTTGGTAATCATTAGCATCCTCATCTCTAACAGTGAGGAGCTTATCTCTACCTTTACCTTCAAAGGAGAGCCACAATATCGCTGCCCACTGACTCTGGGGTACCTGCTGTACTTTGCAGGCTCTCTCCAGAGCAGTTATCCACTTGTGGATATCATCTCCTGGCTTATTGGAGGGCACTATTTTACTCGGGTGTCTATTATCAAAACTCCTGTCTTTATCCCTAGGGATATTGCTGCCACCAGTGGGTGCTAACCCACTCAACTGTTGCTCTCTAGCAAAGGCAAGTTTCTCCTTGGCAAGGGCAAGTTCTTCCCTATGAATCCTCAGATTAACTTCCTTCATCTTTGCCTCATGCTCTCTCCTCTGAGGGGAAGTCATCCTCCTCTGAGCAGATGCATGAGAGGCATGGGAGTGAACAGATCTGTTGGAGTCCCTAGAAGGAGATCTATCTCTCCTGACCCCAAAGTTAGGCCTGCTAGTGGATGGCACTGGGGCTCCCCCAGTTCCTTCCCTATGTAGGTCTAAGTTGGCCCTTGTAAGTCTGCTGACTAAAGGTTGGCCATTTTCTGCCTCATCCTCAGATAAGCTTCCCTCTTCCCTACCATCTACATTCTCTGTTTCAGGGGGGTTAGAGTCTGGATCACCTTGATCACCTTCTAAGGAGGGGCATGCTCCCATCTTGATTAGAGGGGTATGGGTTAGCAGCCCTTCTAGCATCATATGTCTCTAAGAGACCTAACAGAAAAGGAGTGGTAGGGTTAGAACCCTGTTTCAGTCTTCTGGAGGTACACAATTGTCTCATCCCCTGGAAGCTGAGGGCTGCATATCTGGAAAGGACCTGTGGAGGGTCACTAACCACAAGGGGAGCCACTGAGATCTCTCCTGTGGTAGACATGCTTTCTAGTGAGGTGTAAGTGATGCACTTACCTACACTATGGGTTTTCCTACTGATCCCTTGCTAAGAGTTGTAGTCAGGGTGTGCTAGGCCCTTTCTACTACAACAGCTGGTTCAGTAGAACTCAGAGTATTTCTAAGCTTGTTATATGTACCTATGGTACCTTTTGTGATCTTTCAAATGATATTTCAAGATTATATTTGGTAAAAACAACAGCAAGCTCAAATCCCACCGCTGCCACCAATGTGAGAAGTTGGCCTGATATATGATGCTCACTAGTTCTAGTGATCACCTTGTATCAGTCCAAACAACCCTTATGGTGATTGGTTGTAAATCAACATTATAGACCAGCTATCCTAATGGTAGCATGGACAAAGCAGTCTTAGGCTAAACTCTTTTGGCATGTGAAGCCAGTTGTTTTACCACATATAACCCCTTGAATACCAGATGAAAGGACACCACACAGGTTGTTATAAAAAATAAACAGTATATTTATTAATAACAAACACTTCTGTACTCTTTGAGATCAGAGGGCTAAGCACATGACAATCTCTTAGGAAAAATACGATAAGTCACACAAATTACAATGGTGCCCTAGGGGCACGGCAAACCATGTACTAAGTAAATGGTATAAGGAAATCGATAGAAGGAATGGAGCTGTCCAGAGGCTGTAGGATCGCTGGGACTACACTATCCTAATCTTAGGTAAGTAACAGGAGGCCCACGGGACGCGTGTGCAGAGTGGGAACTCACACGCGAGATGCGGAACAAAGTCAATGGACAGTACAGTTTACGAAAAAGGTGGGTACGGATAGTCTTTACTATCTAGGACTAAAACGACTGGAAATCTGGACACTAGGAGAGTTAATCTACCCTTGAGCACCAAAATGCTCTTGTTACCTCACCCACGGGCTGCGGGTGCATAGTTGTCAAAGTGTTTCGGGTTTCCGCGTCGAAGTCTATGGAGCCTTGAAGAAAGATGCTGCAGGCGACCTGGAGGAAGATGTCCGGTGCGATCCACGGGTGGATCGAGGAAGAAGAGGACCTGAAAGCAGAGGGGACAGTGTTCAAAGTCACTAGCCAGTAACCGGTGTGGAACCAGGAGGGAACCAGATGCTGTCATCGCGATCATGTGAAGGGTGGACGCTTGTCTCTGCAGCCACGTGGACCAGGAGGTGTCTTCGACGACCAGGATGGAGGCACGAGCTGTCCCACACAGGCTCTCGCTGTCGGCGGTGTCGGATCCGGATTTGGAGGCAACAGGCCTTGGCAAAGCAACCCACGCGGTGAGTGGAAACGGCGTCTGGAGTGGACCAGGAGGGTCCGGGGTGCTCCTCTTTTGGAAGGGAGCAAGGGCCAGTCTGGAGCAACCAGACCAGCAGTGTAGATTTCTTGGATCGTCGTCTAGGAGGTCACTAGCCAGCCGGCAAGTGACCAGACAACGCGTCGAGCAGCAATCAAGCAAAAGGGCCTCATGCAGATCTCGTGGATGCTGGAGGGCTGATCTTTGGTGCTGGGGCTTCTCAATCCCCAAAGCACTTTCTCGAGGATGCCTCAGATGTCGTGCTGGAAGCGAAGTGCAGTCTCTTCAAGATGGCCGGTCCCACGTGTCTCGTCGCACCCACGGGTCTCAGCTGTGCTGCAGATGTAGGTAGAGGTCGGAGAGGTCTGGGAGTCCGGGTCTCGTCGGGCTCTGAAGTCTGGATCCGGCAGGAAGGACGACAAAGTGGACCGCTAGGACACTTGATGGTGCCTGCAGTTGCAGGGTGGACACTCCTTGCCCACAAGGGAGATTCTTCAGTCTTATGTGGAGCAGAACGTCGAAGTCCAGAGTTTCTTCTTCTAAAGTTGTCAGGATGAATCTAATTTGGAATGGGACCAGCTCCTACCTTTATTCTCCTAAAGGGGGCTGTACTAGTGACTAGGTCCCTCCCATGGGTGGGACCAGGAAGGGGGGTGTTACACCCCCTATCCTTTGTCTGGTTTCGCACCAGAACTGGGGCTGGAGTGCCCAGCAACTGGTTTGAACTGCTGTATGCACAGGGCACCTTGTGTGCCCCAGGCATGTCTCATTCCTTTCAGGCCTCCCTACCTCAATACACAAAATCCTGTCTGGGGTGGTGCTAGCACCTCCCAAGGCAGGAAACCCTTTGTCCAGGCCTCCCTCGCTGGAAGGACTCCCAGCAGCAGGAGGTCAGACTTGTGTCTGTGGTGGCAGCATCCATTTTGTGATGCTGAGGCTCGAGTTAACTTTAACCGGGGTTCACAGTTACATACATGTTGTGTCCCTCTAAAAGGGTGGAATGCTACCCCCGTCGCCAGAACTGGTGAGGGGGTAGTATTTCAATTTGTATGACACCTTACTCAACATGTTTTAATTATGCTATACCAAAGTTAGCAATAACCGCGAGGATTATAATGAACTTAAGAGTATATGGTATAGCGCTCACGGACTGCTGCTGCTTTCAGGCAGTGAGGGAAGGTCGTCGTGGGATCCCTGCGCTCTGTCAGCGCTCACTCTCCCTGTCTGTTTGTGCGCGAAGGGGAAAGGACTTTGGTGAGAATCTGACGCCGAGGGACTGCGAGGTCCAGCAGGCTCTCTGCCTACCCAGCTGCTGCCTCTTCCCTCGGCGTTCCCGCCCCCCTGTCTTGGACCTTTAAAATACCTATCGCGGCCCCCGCTCCGCGGGTGCCGCTCACGGACTGCTGCTGCTTTCAGGCAGTGAGGGAAGGTCGTCGTGGGATCCCTGCGCTCTGTCAGCGCTCACTCTCCCTGTCTGTTTGTGCGCGAAGGGGAAAGGACTTTGGTGAGAATCTGACGCCGAGGGACTGCGAGGTCCAGCAGGCTCTCTGCCTACCCAGCTGCTGCCTCTTCCCTCGGCGTTCCCGCCCCCTCGCCAGTAGTGATTTAATTTCGATCCCTTTCCCGCGACGCGGGACGCGCGCGGGACATAGCCCGGGGCGAAGCCCGGGCAAAGGGCGGGCCCTCCAAGGCCGGAAAAGGACGGGACGGGCCATCCCCCTTGGTTGACACATTGTAGGCATACTATATAGTAGGTAAAGACCCCCTGTAAGATTCCTGTGATCCTATTAGTGCACTCTTTTTTACATTAAGGCCTTACATCCCTATACCACCATGAACCATTTCACCTACGAAGATAGCAATGGGCAAACGTGCTCCCTGCTAGATGAGCTGAATCTCCTCTGCAAAACCACATATGCCTCATTGGATACTCCCCTTCTGCCCAAAAATGTTACTTTACTCTCACATAAGGCTACACCTCGAGATCCATCCATATTGGACAATAAATTCTGCTGTCCGAATACACAAAGCAATGAGCCCCCTCTGATTCCATTTCCATCCACCTCAAACTCCCCAACGATCCCTCCGTCTGTGGAGCTCCCAGAAGCCAGTGCACCCCCTTCCCAACTGCAATTAATACCCATTATCGAACAACTGCTCACTTCTATGATAGCACCCCTATTAGAAAAAATGAACCAGTTAGGGGAACGGCTTTCCGAGATAGAGAAAGCCATTATGTTGAATCCGCTGGTTGGCAAATATAGTGCTACACCCAATTGCCCTAAGACTTCCCCTACACATCCAGGCTCAAAACCACCTGTGCAGTACAAAAGGCATCAAATAAAACCCACTCCCCTTTCTGCTTCAGGGCAACAAACACCTAAAGTCCCCACTAAAGTTTCCCTCCCACAGTTGACCGCACCGAGAGTAGGTCAAAACAAAACTAATTCTATCCATTTACCTCCGGAAGCGGCCCCATACGTGTGCATCCTTGCAGGTGTACCTTCTCTGCCACCGGAAAAAATTGAGAGACAATATGATTTAGTCAATAAAACCAAATTTTGGCTCTCAAAAAATAGACCATTGCCTCCCAATTTATACGGAGTAATAAGGAGTGTTAGAAGGGTTGGTTGGCTGGGCTCTCTTCCCAAAGACGTTGCGGGGGACCTGGTACTCGTGAGATTCAGGGATCGAAACATAGTACCTTATTTGAAATCTTGTCCGCCTCGAGTAAGAGACGGCCCAATTTCAATATGGGACTTACATGACTTTTACCCCATAATCCCGTGCTTTCCCCCGTGAATATCTGGATATGTAACAAAGGCTAATCATGAGCTCCTGTGTTTAAATCACGAACCCCTTTGACACTGCCATAATCTTAGAGCGGAAAATAACTTTTTATGTCAGGGACCCTTTCTTACTGTACGCTGGTTATTTAAAATGTTTTTTATTGTAAATTGTATTTTATCATGAACTTTTATGGTTTTGTTTTTCAAAAGCCGAATAAAGTATATTTGATTTGATTTGATTTGGTATAGCGCTATCATGGAACAGCTATAAGGACTTGGTTCCGCAAGCTGCAGACAGGCTCAGCTCATGCTAGAGCACCATCTCACATAATTCCAAGCACTCTGCCTTCAGGATTGATAAGGCCCGCCATAGGAGTGACTGATAGGAAAATATGTGTCCATTTTGGGGTTAGATATAGGTATACTATATCTACAGCAAAGGGTGATTACACCACCTTGCCCCAGCTGTCTTACCAGCCAGTTGTGTCTGTTTAGATGGCCAGCCAGGGGTGGCATAATACATGCTTCAGCCCCTGGTAGGCCTTGGGTTCACCTATGCTCTGGGTACCTATGGTACACTGTACAGGGGCTGATAAGGGGTCCCAATACCAATTGGTAAATGCACCTAAAGTACATGGATGTCAATTTAGAGAGAGAATAGCTAGGCTGTGGGTCTGATTAGCAGGCCCACAGCCAGGGAAAGTCATAAACGAGTGAAGCAAAAAGCAAAAATCTGGGGTGACCATAGGATTGCAGACCCCACTCTCCTACAGGGGAAACACTCACTCTAGCTGTCACTACTTGCACAGACCATCTGGAGATGGGCTATACGTCACAAAATGTATCTCATTGCAGAACACCTTCCAGGAGTAAACAATCAGATTGCCGATCTGTTCAGTCATCAAAGACAACAGATCCACGAATGGGAAATCCACCCTGAAGTTCTCCTCCCATTCTTCCAAATATGGAGCTTGCTGCACATAGATCTGTTCGCCACAAACCTAAAGGTAAAATACCCAAGCTTCGCATCCAGACATCCACACCCATTGTCCAAAGGCAATGCACTATGGATGAATTGGTCAGGGCTTATTTTCCTATGCTTTTCCACCTCCCACTAATTCGATTAGTGGTTCGAATGCTCAGACAGGCGTCCCTACACACTTCCTAGTTGCTCCTACATGGGCCCGGCAACCCTGGTTCACAACCCTGTTGGAGCTCAAAGTAGTTCCTCACCATAACGACATCTCACAATCTTCTCACTCAGAGCCATGGAGAGATAAGACATCCAGATCCCAGTCATCTCAATCTTGCGTTCTAGCACCTAAAATCTTAGAGTTTGGCTACCTTCATCTCCCACCAGACTGCATGAACATCATCAAAGAACCAACCGTCCTACCACAAGAGCATGCTATACAGCAAAGTGGAAGTGATTTGTGATATACTGCAATAACAATCAAATCGGTCTGCTGGACGCTTCAGTTCAAAACATCATTTGATATTTATTACATTTTCAGCATTCCAATTTAGTGTACTCTTCCATACGATTACATCTTGCAGCAATAGCTGCATACCTACAGAACAGACATCTGTCTCTTTAGAGTGCCCGTCATTAAAGCATTTATGGAGGGACTTAAAAGAATTATTCCTCCAAGACTCCCACCTGCTCCATTGTGGAATCCTAACGTTGTCCTTACAAAACTGATGGGTCCATTGCATAGATGTGAACTGCAGTTTCTCACTTGGAAGGTAGCTTTCCTCATAGCTATCACGTCACTGAGGAGAGTAGGTGAGGCTTCAGGCACTAACCATAGAAGAACCATTTTTACAAGTACACAAAACAAAGTGGTTCTTCGGACCAACCTGAAATTCCTACCAAATGTCATTTCTGCCTTTCCTATCAACGAATCTGTTGAGTTGCCTGTGTTCTTCCCTCAACCACATTATGTGGCAGAACCTGCTTTGCACACGTTAGATGTGAAAAGAGCACTAATTTACTATGTAGAAAGGACGAAACCTTTCTGCAAGACGAAACAACTTTTTGTCTCTTTTGCACCACCACATAAAGGCAATCCTATATCGGATTTTGCACTGTGGATAGTCAGTGCATTCAGACATGCTATGCAAAAGCAAAACGGACACTAACGATTCCCCCTAGAACGCACTCCACACGCAAACTAGGGGCTTCTATTTCATTTTTAGGGAATATACCCATAGATGACATCTGCAAAGCTGCAACTTGGTCTACACCTCACACTTTCACAAAACACTATTGTGTAGATGTGTTAGCAAGACAGCAAGCTAGTGTGGGCCAAGACGTTTTACTACACTATTTCAGACGACTGCAACCGGTTAACCACCGCTTTGGGAGATAACTGCTGTATAGTCAATGCAAAGCATGTGATCTACAGCTCACATGCCTTGAAGGAAAAATGCTTCTTACACAGTATGCATCTGTTCCTGGCATGTAGAGCTGTAGATTCACATGTGCCAACCCGCCTCCCCGGGTACCTATACCTGTTGCAGCTTTATCTTACTTAGATACTTATATACATGGACATCTCTTACTACTCTTACTAACTCAATTCTCACCCTCTGTGGCAAACAATCTAACAATGGAGCCAATGCCCATGCGCACTATCACCAAACTGGAAAAGACTCCTTCGAACAAAAACAAAGTGCAAACATCCGGACCCAACACTAGATGGCGGGTTATGCAAAGCATGTGAATCTACAGCTCTACATGCCAAGAACAGATGCATACTGTGCAAGTAGCATTTTTCGTCTCCTCTATTGGAAGCCTTCATAGAGTCGCATGTGACCCACCCTCCTCCCCAGGGGAAAGCTCACCTTAGGTCTCAACAGGTTGTGTATATAGCGCTTGTGCTCGAAAATCCGAGGCTCTGAGCTTCCCTCAGGAGTGTTCTAGAGGGTGATTGATGTTGATTGGTTGGGGCATAATATTGGTCCTTTTCTTTATAAAGACTGATAGGTTATTAAACTAAGAGGCCCTGTCCTTCTTTAGTCTATACCTATTGGTGTATTATGACTATTTAATTCTACTACTATTACTATTTTAAGTACCGGGGACTCCCATCATGACGGTAATTAACTTATTTCTCAGTTGCAAAGGCTCTGGAACCCAGGGTATTGGTGCTGAGAGGCTCCTGAAGGGGTCAGCATCTCAGGACTTGGTGAAAGTACCGGGGCTTCACTTCTGTACTCACGCCAACCTCTTTCTGACAATTTGCCTCCTCTGTTGACCCAATGGCCAGCAAGACGAAGTACTCAGTCAGAGCCTGCAGATGCAGGGGGATGACTACCACCACCCCAAGAGATGCTGCTAGGTTGTTTAAGGAGGAAGCAGTGCTCCAAAGTTTTGGGGAGGTTAAGCTTCTGGACGAATCAGTCTTTTTGATTGTCATAATGCAAGTAAGGCAGGATTTGGCGCCAGTTTTGGTGCAGGGACTAACAACATCTTAGGCCCCTCCCAGAATGGCTTCTGTAGTGGCCACAGCACAGAGTTAGCGCTTCTGGTTGTGCCCAAACATCTTCGGACTGCACTAGATGCCGGGCGCACTTCGATTCTGTAATTACTGGACCTTAGTACGGCATTTGACACGGTTTCTCATTCCATCTTGTTGCGATATCTGGGGGAGTTAGGCATACTGGGCCCACTCTTAATTGGCTCTCCGTTTCTCCCTGGGAGGACGTTTCAGGTGACGGCCCCCCATTTCTGCTCCGGTGTTCATACAATCAAATAAGGGGTGTCCCAGGGCTCCTCCTTGTGCCCACTGCTGTTTAACCTATACGTCTAACCCCTGGCGTTGGTAGCCAAGAGTAGAGGTCTGACTATGATCTCCTACGCCGATGATACACAGTTGGTAGTGACATTCTCGTACGACCCCACGCGGTGCGCCACTAAGTTTCGAAGTGATCGCGCGGCTGTCGCTGGGAGGATGACTGCCAAATGCCTCCAGCTCAATGCCAACAAGTCTGAGGTGTTGGTGGTAGGGATCGACCCCGGGCTTTGGAGTGCGCACTGGTGGCCCTGAACCCTTGTTGATGCCCCCTCCCAAGCAGGTGGTGAAGAATTTGGGGGTTTGGGAGACTCGGACCTCAATTTCAAAGTTCAAACAAAGGGCAGAGACATGCTTTGGGCCACTGCGAGGGTTCAAACCCTTATTGGGTTTTTTGACGCACCAACATGGCAAATCATCATCCAGGCCTCGATCTTATAGAGGGTGGATTATGCCAACTCGCTATATCTAGGGTCTAACAAGGCTGAAATTGTGAGACTTCAGAGGGTCCAAAACGCGGCTGCCAGAACCCTCCTTGGTCTCCGTAGAGCCTGTCCTGTGTCGGATGCTATTCGCCGACTTTACTGGTTGCCAGTGGCCAGGCGGATTGAGTTTAAGGCTCTCTGCTTGGCCTTTCAAGATCCTGAAATGTGCCACTCCAGGAATCTTGGCTGATTTTTGCTGCCATATGTACCGACACACCAATTCCGTTCCTTGGGGAAAAACTTGGTAGTGGTCCCCCAGGTAAGGAGGGCACGCGCTGGGGGACGCTTGTTTCGCACTGTGGTGGCACAACTCTGGAACTCGCTTCCTGTATAGATCTGCACCTTGAACAACTACCTAGTTTTCCGGAAGACCTGAAAACACACCTTTTCCCTCTGTTGTAGACCGCCCTGCCTCACCCCTGTTTGTGTCTCACTGCAGTCAGCGCCGGGACGCCTCTTTGCTGGGGTAGCAGTCGCGCTTTATAAATATTATAACATAATATAATGCACCCTGCCTAAGATCTCTAAGGCCTGGTGTAGGGTTGACTTACATATATTATATGCAGAGTACCTTGGTTTGGTGCACAGTGAGTATGACATGTCGTGTTTTTGGAACAGTTTGTGCCGTTTCTCGCAGCCTGCAGTGGCAGTCTGCGTGGGGTCTCTAAGGGTGGTAGAATACATGCTACAACCCTTGGGGATAATCTTTGACACCATTGCCCCAGGTACTAGGGGTACCATTTACTAGGTACCTACAGAAGTGCTAAAGTTGGGTTACAATTAGACATTTTACCTTGTTTTCAGGGAAAGAGCACTGACACTGGGCGTTTGGTTAGAAGAGACCCAGTGCACTTTCAGTCAAAAAGCATCAGTATTAGGGTAAACAGTGGAGGTGACCATGTCAAAAAGGGACCCTTTCCTGCAACCTCCATCCTCCTGGGGGCTCCTGGTCAGTGTTTGGAGCGCAGTATAGTGGATCCCTCAGCCCAGAGCAGAAACCAGATTACAGTGTCCACTGCTTTGAAATATTCTTCTGGCACTTTGTATAATGTGTTCTGTAGCAGGTATAGGAGCTTAGGCAGCACAGTCTACTTTTTACAGTGGCCTTACCCATCAGGGAGAGAGGAAGAGTCCTCCAGTTTCCCATGTCTCTCTTGTAATCATCAAGGGCTCGATCGAGGTTATTCCTATTGAATTCCCTGGGGTACAAAGTAACCCCGAACCCCAGGTGTCTGAATCATTCTGGGGACCACCGTAGTTGGTTTGGCCAGTCCACAGAAGGACTCTAGTCGATAAACCACCAACTTATGTTTGTTGATACAAATCCCTGTGTACCTGCCAAAGGTGTCTAAAACCTCCAGAGCTCTGAGTATGGAATGCAACAGATCGACTATAATACAGTAACAGGTCATCAGCATAAAGGGAGATGATCTCCACATCAGCCACAGAATCTGGGCGCCCTTTCACACCCAGCAAGCCAGGTGCGCTAGGGCAAACAACAAAAGGGTGAGTGGGCATCCCTGTCTCGATCCTCTCTCCAAGGCAAACTCCCCTTACAGGGACAAAATAGCCAAAACATCTGATAGAGACTACTAGCCGCAGATTCCTTAACGTAGAATTATCCCCAGGCGTGCGACTGGATCCGGAAAACTTTTTTCCACAGCATCCCTGTGCGCCGTGGGGAGGGCACCACGTGACTCCGCCCTGACCGCATCCGTGACGTCAGCGAGGATAAATAAGTCCCACCCTACGTCAGTTTTTTCTCTTTTCCGCGTGCAATGCGAATCTGGATTGTGTCCTGGCCTGTTTTCATTCCTTCTTTTCTTCCACAGCATCCCTGTGCGCCGTGGGGAGGGCACCACGTGACTCCGCCCTGACCGCATCCGTGACGTCAGCGAGGATAAATAAGTCCCACCCTACGTCAGTTTTTTCTCTTTTCCGCGTGCAATGCAAATCTGGATTGTGTCCTGGCCTGTTTTCATTCCTTCTTTTCTTTTTCACCTTTGGCGTTAGTGGAACAGTGTGTGAATGCCTTGGGGCTTCAAGATGTGTACCTCTTGTGCATGTCCCATGTCGGCGACGGACCCTCACCCAATTTGCATGTGGTGCCTGGGCGAGCACCACGACTCGACGGATTGTGAAGCCTGTCAGCACCTTAAGCCGAAGTGACAGCAGGAGCGCTGGATGAAACTGCTGTCTGCCTGCTTGTCCAGGTCGGTGTGGTTCTAGCATCCATCCCCTACCTCTGAAGCAAGGAGCCACCGGTTCTGTCTGCGACATCATCCCTCGCCACAGCCACATGGGTGTTGTTCGCCGGCTGGTAGGTCCTTCAGCTTGTCTCCAAGGCCCTGTTCTCCTTCAGCGGTGGGCGCCGGCTCCCCTAGGGTTGTGCACCCCTGCTTGTCGCCTTCTTACCCGCCGTTTCCCCGCACTTGGGCGATTAGTGCCCAAAGGACAGCCTGCTCTGCAGGCTTATTTGGCCCCTCCTCCACCTCCTGAGACTGCCGCGGATCCCTTGCCTCGCGCGGGGACTTCCGCGGATTCGCCGGCGGCTCCGGCGCCAAAGGTTTCGGCTTCAGGTTGTAGGAGGGCGGTGTCGTCTAGGAGTAGTCCTTCGGGGCTCCCCTCTTTGGTGCCTGGTGTCCCTGCCCTGCCGCATAGCCCTACGGGACTCCCTGTGGTGTCACAGGAGATCGCCGGGACTCCGGGCTTGCCCCCGAGTCCCCCTCGCTCCTCTGAGAAGGCGGCTGCCTCGCCAGAGGCCGAGTCGGTGCCATTTCGGTGCCGAGAGCCTTCCTCCCCCGCTCCAGTGGAGTCACCAGTGGAGGCTGGGGCCTGGGGTGCTTTCCCGAGTCCCTCTCGGTCCTCAACACGGGCGGCTGCCCCATCTGAGGCAGAGCGGCGTCGACCCAGCTCCACTCTCCTGAGGAGCACGTGGTGGCAGGGGTCGACCCGGCGCCGCAAATACCCACTTCGGCGTCAATCGACGTCGTTCAGGCTCCTGTGGCGGACTCCGCGGAGCCATGCCTGCGTCAGGTTCTTGATTAGTCTCCGGAGGTTCCTTCCTCTCCTGAGGTCTGTCATCTGTTGGTGTCTTCCTCCCCGGAGACAGGGCACCTCATTTTTGCCTTTTCACCAGTATCTTCCAGGAAGGGCTCCTCGCCGTCCCCAAGGCCTAAATCCTTGAACCCTTCTTTCCGTGGCTCGCGGCTGGCTTTTCCACCGGCCTCTCCGCCTTCCCCTGGGGCCCCTCAGGTTCCCCATTCATCTGTGGATCCCCCGCTATTCCGGAGCTGGCCGTTTCCCCCTGGATTTGGGGACGGACGGCTCAGTCTGCAGCCGTCGCCCACGGAGGAATGACTTTCTCCTCAGCGACGCCCGTGTTGCCTTTGTTCGGGCTATTTCTACAGCCACTGGTATTCTGCGGATGGGTGAACCTATCACTCCGTTTCTTATGGATAACCTTTTAGAAGTTCTCCACCAAGGCTCCGGTGGACGGAAGCTGTTCCTTCCTTTTGAAGGGTCACTCCATAATTCTCTTCTGGGGGCTTTGGGGCGCCCCGCCACGGGTGATCCGGTGCCTTAGCCGCTCCTGCATCGCCACCGTCCGGCACCGCATGACCCGGTCTGCCTTTCCTTTCACCCTTCTACTCCAGATTCTCTTCTACGGACATTTTTTCCGTCCTTGCCTGTGGTGTTGTTTCCTCCGTCTCTGGAGGCCCGGTGGCTGGATTCATGGGGGCATAACGTCTTTGCTTCTTCCAGTGCTGCCTTGCGGGCGCTCAACACTCTGTGTGTATTGGCTAGGGCTACTTCTGTAGTAGGGGATCTCTGTGTATAGTCATAATCTAGTGAATAGTCCCGCCCATGTGCGTGGACCCCGGAGCAATCAAAAATAATCTCTTAAGTTGTCAAAACATGCAGAACTGCACAGACACTTAAGAGAGAATTTAAAGACAGATAATGCAGCCTATATACACAGGCTACACTGTCCAGTACTTCAACTAGAAATTCCACCAAAATCCACAAACAGCACAGCCTGTCCAGATTTTTCTACAGAGAAAAACCTTGCCTTTTAACATCAAGACCCTCTGGAATGATAGAGAGAAAGAAGTGGACAGACAAGCCCCATAGGCTGCCATTATGTGGCTCAGAACAGGATACTGTGCCTTTAAGAGAACTTTCCAGAAGTCTCACAGTATCCCAGAATGCACTGCAGGTCCCTTTTACTTTCAATTCTTTTTTCCAGCTCCTGCAAGCAGGACCCTGGAGCATTGAGCTCTCCTTTTTCAAGGGTTTATTGGTGATTTTTTCACTTTTTTCAAATTGTTTGAGTGCTTTTCTTGAAGTACTTTGGTGTTTCTTCCTTGTGTTTGTCTTGGTGCACTCTTTATTTGTCAATATGCCTGCATTCTTTGACAAATGCCCAGAGTGCTCGAGGAAGAAGGCCAAGTCGGACTCACACGAGGTGTGCATCATCTGCCTTCCCTCATCTCATGTCCCAGAGGAGTGTGACATCTGCCAGGGTTTCTCTAGCAGAACCCTGAGAGATAGGATGAAGATCAGGCTCCAAGGCCTGGAAGACAGAAGACAGAAGACTGAAGGCGCAAGGTGGGTCTGGAAGGGCTTCCTCAGCCCATGCTGAGGCCTCTGGAGGGCTCCCCAGGGGCAGGAAGACCAGCAAGCGTCCCCATTCTCTGTCGGCGTCGATTGCACTGACTACGGCGTCGGGAGGGATGACTACAGTCTGTTCCCCCCATTCTCCGTCGGCGTCGATTGCACCGACTACGGCGTCGAGAGGGAGGACTACAGTCTGTTCCCCGTCTCCCCAGGGCTCTGGGTTGAAGCGGCGTCAACGTTCGGCGTCGAGGGAACTGAATAGACCGCCGTCGAGATCACCGGTGACGAAAAGGAGGTCGTCGTTGAGGGGATCCTCGACGTCGAGAAGGAGTTCTCCGTCAACGAGATGCTCGCCGTCGAGGCGAAGATCGCCGTCGAGGAGCAGATTGCCGTCGAGGCGAAGGTCGCCGTCGAGGCGAAGGCGTTCGCCGTCAAGAAGGAGGCCTTCGCCGTCGAGGAGGAGACGCTCGGCATCGAGGGGCCGACGCTCGCCGTCGGGTCGACGTTCTTTGACTCCAAAGAGGCGCAAAAGGAGTTCTGGCGCCAGGAGTCAGTCTAGCAGGCGGCAGGTGCCGATAGGGGAATCTCCAATGCCCCAGGCTAAAAAGGAAGGCAGATCACCAGGCTCGGTGAAGTGTATACGCCTTCTAGGCCGAAGTCTGTTACGCCCCCTCCTCCATTGTCCAGGGGACCACCTCCAAGAGCTCCCACCCCGCCTCCACTTCCACCTCTACCTCTACCTCAACCTCAGCTTCCGGCTGACAGGCCTCCTCCGGTTCCCCCGAGGACGGCTTCGCTGCCTCGATATCCGACACCCCCTAAGGGGACCCCTTGGCCGAGGGCCCCTGTCGAGCCAAAGTCGCCTGCTCCTGTGAGGCCGGCGGTACGCCCGAAGCCAAGGAGGTCGCGATCTCGCTCCGGTCGGAGGGGGTGATCGCGGAGTCGTCACAGGTCCTCAACGAGATCAAGACGGCGTCACTGGAGGCGAAGATCACGGTCCCGCACGGGCTCTTCCGGGACCAGAACCTACTCACCGACTTTGTCGGAATCCCCGGGGACGAGAGTATATCTGGTGGACGACATCAGCACGTTCCAGGATGTTCTCCTGAGGGGTGCAGCTAAGTTGGGTATCACAGTGACGGTGCCTACTCCCACGACGTCCGTGATTTTCCAGACACTGCATAAAAAACTCCTATCTCGACCTTTACTGCCTCTAGTGCCAGGACTGGTAGAGCCCGCAGAGGAGTTGTTTCTAACACCTGCAGTGACGAATGTAGGAAGGTGGATATCTGATATCTGACTTGCTGGTTTTTGACTTAGTTGGCCTGGGAGCCTGCTATTCAGGACCCCAGGCTTCCTGCTCCCTCTGTTAAAAAGGACTCCATGTACCTTGGGTACATATCTAATTGGATACTGGGTCACCTTATCAGTCCCTGTACAGTGTACCTTAGGTATCCAGGGCATAGGTGTACCCAGGGCCTACCAGGGGCTGCAGCATGTATTATGCCACCCCTGGCTGACCATCCAAACTGACACAACTGGCTGCTAAGACAGTTTGGGCAAGGTGGTGTAATCACCCTTTGCTGTAGATATTGTATACCTATATCTAACCCTAAAATGGACACATATATTCCTATCAGTCACTCCTATAGCAGGCCTTATCAATCCTGAAGGCAGAGTGCTTGGAATTATGTGAGATGGTGCTCTAGCATGAGCTGAGCCTGTCTGCAGCTTGCGGAACCAAGTCCTTATAGCTGTTCCATGATAACGCTATACCATATACTCTTAAGTGCATTATAATCCTTGCGGTTATTGTTAACTTTGGTGTAGCATTATTAAAACATGTCGAGTAAGGTGTCATACGAATTGGAATACTACCCCCTCGCCAGTTCTGGCGACGGGGGTAGCATTCCACCCTTTTAGAGGGACACAACATGTATGTAGCTGTGAACCCCGGTTAAAGTTAACTCGAGCCTCAGCATCACAAAATGGATGCTGCCACCACAGACACAAGTCTGACCTCCTGCTGCTGGGAGTCCTTCCAGCGAGGGAGGCCTGGACAAAGGGTTTCCTGCCTTGGGAGGTGCTAGCACCACCCCAGACAGGATTTTGTGTATTGAGGTAGGGAGGCCTGAAAGGAATGAGACATGCCTGGGGCACACAAGGTGTCCCTGTGCATACACCGGTTCAAACCAGTTGCTGGGGCACTCCAGCCCCAGCTCTGGCGCTAAACCGGACAAAGGATAAGGGGTGTAACCACCCCCCTTCCTGGTCCCACCCATAGGAGGGACCTAGTGATAGTACAGCCCCCTTTAGCAGGATAAAGGTAAGAGCTGGTTCCATTCCAAGTTAGATTTATCCTGACAACTTTACAAGAAGAAACTCTGGACTTCGACGTTCTGCTCCACAGAAGACTGAAGAATCTCCCTTGTGGACAAGGAGTGTCCACCCTGCAACTGCAGCACCATCAAGCGTCCTAGCGGTCCACTTTGTCGTCCTTCCTGCCGGATCCAGACTTCAGAGCCCGACGAGACCTGGACTCCCTGACCTCTCCGACCTCTACCTACATCTGCAGCACAGCCGAGACCCGTGGGTGCGACGAGACAAGTGGGACCGGCCATCTTGAAGAGACTGCACTTCGCTTCCAGCACGACTAATGAGGCATCCTCGAGAAAGTGCTTTGGGTATTGAGAAGCCCCAGCCCCGAGCAGCTCCTGCACCAAAGATCAGCCCTCCAGCATCCACGAGATCTGCGTGGGGCCCTTTTGCTTGATTGCTGCTCGACGCGTTGTCTGGTCACTTGCCGGCTGGCTAGTGACCTCCTAGACGACGATCCAAGAAATCTACACTGCTGGTCTGGTTGCTCCAGACTGGCCCTTGCTCCCTTCCAAAAGAGGAGCACCCCGGACCCTCCTGGTCCACTCCAGACGCCGTTTCCACTCACCGCGTGGGTTGCCTTTGCCAAGGCCTGTTGCCTCCAAATCTGGATCCGACACCGCCGACAGCGAGAGCCTGTGTGGGACAGCTCGTGCCTCCATCCTGGTCGTCGAAGACACCTCCTGGTCCACGTGGCTGCAGAGACAAGCGTCCACTCTTCACCTGATCGCAACGACAGCATCTGGTTCCCTCCTGGTTCCACACCGGTCACTGGCTAGTGACTTTGAACACTGTCCCCTCTGCTTTCAGGTCCTCTTCTTCCTCGATCTACCCATGGATCGCACCGGACATCTTCCTCCTGGTCGCCTGCAGCATCTTTCTTCAAGGCTCCATAGACTTCGACGCGGAAACCCGACACACTTTGACACCTATGCACCCGCAGCCCGTGGGTGAGGTAACAAGAGCATTTTGTGCTCAAGGGTAGATTAACTCTCCTAGTATCCAGATTTCCAGTCGTTTTAGTCCTAGATTGTAAAGACTGTCCGTACTCACCTTTTTCGTAAACTGTACTGTCCATTAACTTTGTTCCGCATCTCGCGTGTGAGTTCACACTCTGCACATACATTCCGTGGGCCTCCTGTTACTTACCTAAGATTAGGATAGTGTAGTCCCAGCGATCCTACAGCCTCTGGACAGCTCCATTCCTTCTATCGATTTCCTTATACCATTTACTTAGTATATGGTTTACCATGCCCCTAGGGCACCATTGTAATTTGTGTGACTTATTGTGTTTTTCTTAAAGAGATTATGTGCATAGCCCTCTGATCTCATAAAGAGTTCAGAGGTGTTTGTTATTAATAAATAGACTGTTTATTTTCATAACAATCTGTGTGGTGTCCTTTCATCTGGTATTCAGGGGGTTATATGTGGTAAAACAGCTGGCTTCACATGCCAAAAGAGTTTAGCCTAAGACTGCTTTGTCCATGCTACCATTAGGATAGCTGGTCTATAAGGTTGACTTACAACCAACCACCATAAGGGTTGTTTAGACTGATACAAGGTGATCACTAGAACTAGTGAGCATCATATATCAGGCCAACTTCTCACAACGAAGGCCGCTCCCTCCCGGCTCCTTAAGAAATATAGGGCCCCGGATTCTGACCCGGCCTTTCTTCGGATGGATCCGACTCCGGACTCTGTCATAGTGACGGCGGCTAGGAAGCAACATGCCACCTCCCCGTCTTCTACTGTACCTCCTGATAAGGAGAGCCGATGGATCGACTTGGCAGGCAGAAAGGCCTGCGGGACGGCCTCTACTGCGATGAAGGCGGCCAGTGCTGCGGCTTTGCTAGGGCGATACGATTGTGCCCTATGGGAGTCCCTCCAGCAATTCGCGGAATTCCTTCCCCGGGAGAAGAAAGAGGACTTTCAAGAGATCCTGAAGGAGGGGATGCTGGTGTCGAACCAGCTCATCAGCGCAACTGCGGATACGTCTCTTCTGGCGGCACATGGGTACTGTCATGGTGTCAACCAGGGACGCCACACTTGGCTTCGACTTACATCGCTTAAGCCGGAAGCGCAGCAGCGGGTGGCCAATCTGCCTTTCTCGGGGGAAAGCCTGTTTGGCAAGCATGCGGATGACGAAATGGCCCTCATGAAGGCGGAGGCCGAGACCCTAACGGCGGTCGGGCTGGAGAAGCCCAAGGAGAAAAAGACCTACCGAATGTATGACATTGTTCTGCATTCTGTCCATCAACTGTTGTTTTGCATTTGTCACCCCGAGTGGGATGGGTATGCTCAGACGTGAGTCCCATGCTCTCCACACCACTGGAGTCAAGCTATCTTGGCTGAAGACGGCTGATAGCCAGAAACCGGTCCTAGGATGCTTGATTCCGGTCCAGGAAAGACATGGCTTGGCAGTTCGGGCTGGACTGTTCCCATGAGGCACAGGGTCAAGGCTGATTTGCATATGGCCATGTCTGAACTGGGGTGGTGTGGAGTGCAAAAAAATGATGGATTTAGGCCCAGATCTCTGTACTGGGGTGAATGTATGACATTGTTCTGCATTCTGTCCATCAACTGTTGTTTCGAAAAAGACCTACCACCCATTCCAGAGACAGTTTGGGGCGCAGGGCAGAGGGCGAGGACAGACTTCGGGACAGCAGCAGCAGTTCTGGAAGCCCTTCATGAAGCGCCAGAAGGGTAGAGGCGGCCAGCAGTCCGCAGCAGCGATCAAAGTCCCAGCTGGGTCTCGACCCTGAGCGGTTACTTCCCCTACATCCGTTACCCGCTCCGGTGGGGGGAAGCGTTCATTTTTTTCTGGCAGAGTGGAGAAAAATTACTCAGGACAAGTGGGTGCTGAATATTGTTTGCAATGGATACAGTCTTCGGTTCACCTGCCCGCCTCCATCAATTCCACTGGTCAGCTCGCAGTTTCAACTGCGCGAGCTCCAGGCGGAGACCGATATCCTGTTAAGGAAAAGGGCGATAGAAGACGTACCTCTGTCTCAAAGTGGAAGAGGTCTGTACTCCCGGTTCTTCCTGGTTCGCAAGAAGGACAAGAACGAGTTCAGGCCCATTCTGGATTTGTGACAAGCAAACAAGTGGATTCGCAGAGAGAAGTTTTGCATGCTGTTGTTGCATCAGATTTATCCTCAGCTACAACAGGGAGACTGGCTATGTGCTATAGACCTACATGATGCGTACTTCCATGTGCCCATTGCACACAAACACAGGAAGTTCCTGCGATTCCAAGTCGGCGCCAATCATTATCAGTACACAGTACTGCCATTCGGACTGAAGTCTGCGCCCAGAACAGTCTCGAAGTGCATGGCAGTGGTAGCCGCACACCTAAGGAAGAACAAGGTGTTTGTCTACCCGTACCTGGACGATTGGTTGATCAAGGCCTCCTCCTTCTCGGAAGCTCAAGCGCACTTCCAGAAGACGTGCGTTCTCTTGAATAAGCTGGGGTTGCACATCAACATGTCCAAGTCTGTCCCGACTCCGGTCCAGTGCATACAGTACTTGGGAGCCTCCATCAATACGCTGTCAGCAAGCGTGTCTCCTTCGGAGGAGAGACGATTATCACTCCTTCGGAAGGCTCAGGCTCTTATGACCGCTCCATCTACAACAGTGAGGACGGTGTCTTCTCTACTGGGGTCGATGGCCTCTTGTATCTTCCTCACGCCACACGCACGGCTGCACATGAGACCATTGCAGGAGTGCTTGGAGGATCAGTGGGATCAGAGGAAAGGATCTTGGGACGACAAGATACGACTGTCTCTGCATGCTATTCAGTCCCTGAAGTGGTGGTGTTCAGTGGAGAATCTCCTCAGAGGGGTTCCCTTCCACAAGGACATTCCCACACAGACTATCGTGACGGATGCGTCTCTCCACGGCTGGGGGGCGCACTCCGGAGACTTACAGATACAAGGAATGTGGTCCCCGACGGAGTCCACGTACCACATCAATTTCCTGGAACTCAGAGCTGTTCACTTGGCACTGAAGGCCTTTCATCCGTCCTTCCAGACCAACTCTCTGCTTGTGCAGACGGACAATACGACCACGATGTATTACCTCAACAAGCCGGGGGGGCTCGAGATCGCGCACTCTGTTGCAGGAGGCGCAGGCGATCTGGCACTGGCTTCTAGCCAGAGGACTGACGATAACGGCTACCCATCTGCCAGGTGTGCAGAATGTTCAGGCCGAAGCACTGAGCAGACTGATTCAGGAAAACCACGAATGGGTCATAAACGACGAAGTACTAGGAGAAGTCTACGCAAGGTGGGGGACTCCAGACGTAGATCTGTTCGCCACTGCCGCAAACAACAAATGCCGAGACTTCACCTCCAGGTACTACCAGCAGGGGACGCTGGGGAATGCGTTATGGATCAACTGGTCGAACAGCTTTCTGTACGCTTTTCCACCCATTCCCCTGATTCCGGCGGTGCTCATCAAGCTGTCCCAGTCGAGGGCCCGCGGATGATCCTGATTGCCCTGGAATGGCCCAGGCAGTGGTGGTTCTCGGACCTGCTTCACCGGTCTCTCCTTCCTCACATACGGCTGCCGTGCAGGCCGGACCTTCTCACGAAGTTCGGGGGGCAGATGGTGCACCCCAACCTCTCGCCTTTTAGTTTGGCGGCATGGCTCCTGAGATAGTGCAATATGGCCATTTGAATCTACCAGAAGATTGTATGGACATACTCAAGGAGGCTAAGCGACCTTCCACTAGGACTTCCTATGCTTACAAGTGGAAGAGATTTTGCATCTGGTGCAAGTCCAAGAACTATGACCCGACGACGTGTAAGGAAGATGTTATCCTTCCGTATCTGCTACATTTGGCGCAGTCTGGCCTTAATGTCCATTCCATTAAGGTTCATCTCGCTGCGCTGACTGCCTACAGGAAATGCCCTTCACAGACTTCCTTCTTCCAGATCCCTGTGATCAAAGATTTTTTGGAAGGCTTGAAGAAAGTGTTCCCTCCTGTCCGGCTTCCTTCGCCTTCATGGGAATTGAACGTGGTGCTGTCCAGATTGATGAAGGAGCCTTTTGAACCTATTCATAAGGCTTCATTGCAGCACCTGTCCTGGAAGGCGGCGTTCCTCGTGGCCATTACATCGGCCCGCAGGGTGAGTGAAATTCAGGCGTTGTGTTGCCAGGAACCTTATACTGTATTTCATGCTGCTACGGTTGTTATGCGTACTCACCCTAAATTTCTTCCCAAGGTTATATCTGATTTCCATGTTAACCAGACCATAACTTTACCTACGTTTTTTCAGAATCCTTCATCTCCAGCGGAAAGGTCCCTGCATTCCCTGGATGTTAGGAGGGTGTTGAAATTTTATCTGGATAAAACCAAGGATATTCGTAGGTCGGACCAATTGTTTATCAATTATGGATCAGTCAGGACCGGTCTTGCGACCTCGAAACAATCCATCTCGAGGTGGATTGTGTCCTGTATACAATTGTGTTACCAAAAGGCTAATAAGACCTTAGGGGGTAAACGTAAGGCTCATTCCACCAGGGGCAAAGCTGCCACGACTGCTTGGCTACGTAATGTTCCAATGCAGAAATCTGCAAGGCGGCCACTTGGAAGTCGGTCCATACCTTTGCTAAGCATTACTGTCTGGACACTGATGCCAGGGCAGACGCTCAGGTTGGGCAAGCTTCGCTGCGAAATCTGTTCGCACAGTAGTGGTGTTATTTCTCTTTTCTCCACCGCCGCTTGGTGTGGGGATGGGCTTGCCATTCTATTCATTAGATTATGACTATACACAGAGATCCCCTACTACAGAAGAAGTTTCTGTCCTGTAACTCCAGTTCTGTAGTAGAGGTATCTCTGTTATAGTCATAAGCGCCCGCCCTCCTCCCCAGTGGAGAGAGATATTCATGTAAGAAATGCTACAGGTCTGGCGTGTTACGCCTTCAAAAAGAACTGAAAGTAAAAGGGACCTGCAGTGCATTCTGGGATACTGTGAGACTTCTGGAACATTCTCTTAAAGGCACAGTATCCTGTTCTGAGCCACATAATGGCAGCCTATGGGGCTTGTCTGTCCACTTCTGCCTCTCTATCATTCCAGAGAGTTTTGATGTTAAAGGCAAGGTTTTTCTCTGTAGAAAAATCTGGACAGGCTGTGCTGTGTGTGGATTTTTGGTGGAATTTCTAGTTGAAGTACTGGACAGTGTAGCCTGTGTATATAGGCTGCCTTATCTGTCTTTAAATTATCTCTTAAGTGTCTGTGCAGTTCTGCATGTTTTGACAACTTAAGAGATTATTTTTGATTGCTCCGGGGTCCACGCACATGGGCGGGACTATTCACTAGATTATGACTTTAACAGAGATACCCCTACTACAGAACTGGAGTTTCAGGACAGAAACTACTCCTTCCATCCTGTGGGACTCTGTGGAGTCCCTTTTTTATCATGTCTCCCATGAGGGTGCCCATGCTGATCTGCGGAGCCATGTGTTGGATGGTAGGGAGTTGGCCGCGTTTATTGTTCATGCGGCCTTGGATGTTGCCGACGCTCTTCGCCGTGCTATGGCCACTTCTGTGGCTCTCCGTCGCCATGCTTGGCTACGTGATGCTGTTTTTCCTGGAAATATTAGGGAGCGTCTGGTTGACCTGCCCTTTGACGGGGTCCTTCTATTTAACACTCATGCAGACTCTGCCATTCAGTGTCCTTTTGCGGGGCTTCATCCCCCTCCTCAGTAGGCGGTTTTGTTGAGCCTCCGGGACTTGGTGGGAGGTGTTATCCCATTTGCTCATGGAATCTGGGTTTGGAGTGACTGTTACATTTTGTGTGGTTTGCTATGCCCTCGGTGTCCCTTGGTTTGCCCCTCTCTTCAGTTGGCTGCTAGTTCAGCCCCTTTTTGGCAACGGTGTACTTTTTGGCTGATTAGTAAGCCTTTTGTGGTTTCTGCCTCAGGTTTTATGGTTTTGTCTCCGATGCAGGATTTTCTTCTCTAAGAGTGGTTCCCATAATTTCTTTGGGACGTGTCATACCGTAAGTGGGGTACTTGTAGCTATTGTATAGCTGTCTTTCGCTGGGAGGGTGTGGACTCCCCTTTCCTGGCTCCTCGCCCTTCCTGGTGTTGCTGTATTCCACTGGTGCGGCTTCTTGGTCGTGGCTTTGCCATCTACGGCGTTGTTCTTCAGTGTTTTTGCACTTCTGCCCGCCGTTAGGCTTGGTCCTCTGTCTGGTGTTCCAGAAGGGATTATTTCCTGTGTTGACTGCTTTGTCCGTCTTATTTGTTTCTCCTCTTATTTTCCGGCTGATCACACTTTTGCGTGAATTGGTTCTGTCTGGAGCGGTCTCCTTCTAGGGGTCGTTGGGGATTTTGTTGTCTGGTCTTGCCCTGGTTTTGAGCCTGGCTTAGTCTGGGCGTTCAGTTTGGTGGCGCTTGTCAGCGGCCAGCTGCGTCTGCCTGCTCTTCCAGTATGCGGCCGGGGGCGTTGGCGTGGGCCCTGGCGCTCCTGCTTCTTGTTCCGCTGGAGCCTTGTGAGACTATGTTTTTCTTTCACGCCTACCCCTGTTGACTGAGGCGCTGTCTGCCCTGGCTGTCTTTAGCTATGATAGGTTCGGCTGCCCTCTTCACTGTATGTGTTTTCAGATGGAGGCCTTTGTCTTCGTTTCTACTTCTTCTCCTTGGAGTCTTGGGATTGTTCTCTTCCCCGGTACTCCTCTGCGCTGCCTGTACCTCTGGGGTTTCTGGTACCTTGACTGAGCTTGGGGTGCACTGGCTCCTTTTCCGCCTTGTCCATGTTTCCTCCCTTTGGGGGGGCTGGGATGCCTCTCCTGTCTTCATAGCACATCCCCTATGGGGTCGGTCTTTCTCCACGATGGCGAGGTCTCTTCTGCTTGGGGAGGGGGGGGGGACTGGGCTATTCTCCCTGTCCCTGTGACTCATCCCCTATTGGGGTCCTGTGTTGTTCAAGCTGGGGAGGTCCTCTCGCAGACCCTCATTCCCCTTGCGTATGGCTAGGGTATGTATTCTGCGTTAAGGAATCTGCGGCTAGTAGTCTCTATCAGATGTACGAGTTACTTACCTTCGGTAACGATGTATCTGGTAGAGACGATTCTAGCTGCAGATTTCTTCACGACCAGCCGTTCCTAAATGTTCTGCGAGGGCCCTTCCTTGGTCTTCTGCACTCGCCTGCCTCCGGGTGGTTGCCTCCCGTGAGTACCTTCTTACTCCCTCCCTAAGGGGATCTGGTCTTGTTGTTTGCTCCATTACTTCCTTTCTGGTGATTGGTTGATGGTTTCACGAGTACTTCTGCGCCCCTGCACCCTGGTTTCCATGGTGGGGTTTGCTCATGTCCTCCTTCCTTTTTGTGGCTTGCACTTCTGGCTCCTTTGCAGTCCTTAGGTTTGAGGTCCCTTGGCCGGGTCTAAACCCTTAGCTCTTTATGGAGATGTCTCTCCTTGCTTGTGTTGTCGGGGATGAATTGTAGTTGCTCTTTCGTTCTGGCAAAGGCGCCCCTCTCTGTTCTGGGCGGAGGTGGAAGGCTTCTTCGTTAGCTGTGCAATTTTTTTCACATGCTTTCTGCCCCAGGGGAGGCTGTTGTAATTGTTTGCGGGCTTGTTTTGCAGTGGCTGTGCTCAGTTCTTCCTTCTAGGACTTTTGGTGCTTAATACCTGACACTATTTTGGCTGGTGCTGTTTCTCACCCTTCATTTCTTTCGTTCTGTTTAGCTGATTTTTTTCGCATACTGTTACCGTATTCTCACAGTTTTTGTTTGTGATGGCTCTATGTTGTGACACGGAAAAGTTCCCCGAAGAAAACTGACGTAGGTGCGCTGGGGTGGGACTTGTATATCCTCGCTGACGTCGCGGACGTCAGGGCGGAGTCACTTGGTGCCGTCCCCCCGTTACGCAGGGATTCTGTGGCAAAAAGTTTTCCGAATCCAGTCTCACACCTGGGGATAATTCTGTGTTAAGTAACCCGCTGCTAGAATCGTCTCTACCAGATTAATTGTTACCGAAGGTAAGTAACTCGTACTTTGAGCCTCTGGCCGGGTGTATCAGAGACTTTTTCCAGAGCTGACCTCCCTCCCAAACCCTATCTTTCCCAACACCTCCAGTGAGCAATTTCATTCAGCAGAACAAAGGCCTTTTCGGCATCCAAGGCCTACAAAATTGCAGGTTCTTCCAGGGTCTCTTTTTGCCAGGCACCCAAAGAGCCATCTCCGGTTAGGATGAGTGCATGGGCATAAATTCTGTGTTATGGGAATTGACCTGTAGGAAGCACATTGATCCACTGGCCTTGTGATTAAGGACCATAGTGGCTTTTCTGACATCTTGGGGAAGGTACCCCTGCCCTTGTACAGTATCTTCCATTTCGGGTCACATACAAATCTCCCTATGCAACTAATAAATTCGGGAGGGAATCCATTTCGCCCAGGAGTTTTCCCCCTTCCGAGTAGGTGTTTGGCATCCCGGATTTCTTCAGTACTGATCTCCCTGTCCAGTGCCTCTGGATAATCCCGGTCCATCACAGGGGTAGTTAAGTCCTTCCCAAAAGTCCACACCCCTCATGCCTGACCCAGAGCTATAAAGTTCCAGAGTTCGGCAAGCTGGGCATCAAAGGCACAGGAGATTTCCTTTGTGGAGTGCACAAACACCCCCTGTCGGAAGCTGGCTCTGTGTACATACTATACTAAAGTGAAGTATAGTGTGCACAGAGTCCAGTGGAACCCCAAAGGTAGGCAGAGGTAAAGTTAGATAGAACCTTACTCTCTAATTGTGGAAGTGTGATCGAGCAGTAAGGCAGGATCAGAGGACGGTGTTAAGCATTTGTTGTACACACTCAGTCAGCAAATGAATTCACACACTCAGACTGAACTTCAGACCAATTGTATTTGTATAAAAATATTCTTTGTTATTTTATTTTCTAGAACAAGCAAGCCTGGCGTAGGTAAGCAATAAGTACTTTACAATAGTAATGCAATTGAAATACAGTGTGAATGATAATTTTTTTATGCACTCTGGTTTGATTTACAGTATGGATGCAGAAAAATGCAATACTTAGTAAATGCAGTACATAGACTTGAATAGGCTTTTTAGAAAAATAGCAGGTAAGTAACTTTTGAGATTACTAGGCTTACACAGAGTAGTATACCTAGATACTTCTCTGGGACATTTACTGAAAACAGAAAATTACATTTGCTTTTGTAAGATTATGCAATTTTACCGAACTTCTTTAGTTTCTCAAACTCCACACTTAAAAACTTTTCACAGAAAAACAGTCAATGTTATCCTATTGAGGAAAATAGTGTTATCTGTTTTGAGGTAAGTATTTGGTAGTGGGAATTGAGGTTCTGGGGGGAGACTCGGGTCCCCCAGGGTCAAGGATGCACTCTTACACCCTCAACACCACTAGGGCAGCCGGGTGCACAGTGCTGAGGCCCAGTGTTATCCAATGGGGGATAGGGGGCCTCCGATTGGTGGCTGCTGGCTGGCAAGCATGCCACTTGGGTGTGGGAGCGAAGCTCCTAGGGTTTAGCTCAGGGCAAGTTGGGGACCAAAGTAGCACCAAAGGTGCACCCTCAGCAGCACTAGGGCGGCCGGGTGCAGGGTGGTGTTAAGACGTCAGGCGCCCTGCGGTTTTCAATGAAGAACCTCCGGTTCTCTGCTGTAGTAGGGGATCTCTGCATATAGTCATAATCTAGTGAATAGTCCCGCTCATGTGTGAGGACCCCGGAGCAATCAAAAATAATCTCTTAAGTAGTCTCCTTTGCAATCCTGCATAGAGACTTAAGAGAAAATTAAAGACCATAATGCAGCCTGTACCTACAAGGCTACACTGTCCAGTACTTCAACTAGAAATGCCAAGGATATTTTACCAACATCACATTTACCATATTGTGTCAAGTTCCATCGATAGAAGAACTTCCCCTTCACAAAAACCTTGGAATGATAGAGAGGAAGGCATGGACAGACAAGCCTCCATAGGCTGCCATTATGTGTCTGAAAAAGGGATACCATGCCTTTAAGAAACTCTCCAGAGACCCTCTGTATCCCAGCATGCACAGCCAAGTCCTTTTACTTTCAGTTCTTTTTTCCGGCTCCTGCTAGCAGGACCCTGGAGCATTGAGCTCTCCCTTTTTGGGTTTAATTCAATTTTTTTGACACTTTTCAAGTGTTTAGAGTGTTCACTCGACGTCTACCTATTCCTTCTTCTATTTGCTGGGGTTGTTTGCCAGTTTTTGCCACCTTTTCTGTCGAAAATGCCTGCATTGTTTGACAGATACCCTGAGTGTGCCAGGAAGAAGGCAAATCGGACGGCCACAGAGTGTGTATCCTCTGTCTCCCTTCATCCCATGTCCCTGAAGATTGTGAAATCTGTCAGTCCTTTTCCAAGAGGACCAGGAGAGAGAGGGAGAAGATCCGGCTCCAAGGCCTGGAGCTGAGGAAACTTCAGGATCAAAGTGGGTCTGGGCATGGGAGGGCTGGATCTGAGTCATCTGCCCGTGCTGAGGCCTCTGGGGGGCTCCCCAGTCAAGAGAAGGCCAGGAAACGGCACATTTCTCCGTCGACGTCGATGGCCTCGACGTCGGCGTCGAGAGGGTTGACCACCGTGTGCTCCCCATTGACCCAGGGCTCTGGGTCGAAGCGGCGTCGCCGTTCGACGTCGAGACCTCGGACGAGGTCGACGTCTAACTACATCAACTTCGAGGAGTCATCGACATCGTGATGGTTCCAGGCACCGGCGCTCGCCATCGAGGCGACACCGCCGCTCGCCGTCGAGGTCTACTCGGCGTTCGACGTCGAGGAGCAGGCACTCTGCGTCAAGGAAAAGGAGATCGCCGTCGAGGGATGTGTCGACGTCGAGGCATTCGAGGAAGAGGTTGACGTCTAGAAAGGAGAAGTCAACCTCCAGGAGGTGATCCAGGGCAAGGACGGCGTCCCCGGGCTCGGTGGTCAGCCTGTCCTCTGCTTCCACGAGCCCCCGGTCGCGGCGGCACCGGCGCGGTCTAGTAGAAGATCTGCTTCTAGGATTTCGTCATGAAGGCCGGAAAAGAAGAAGAGTGGTTAAATCTTCCGACTCGGAGTACTCTCAAATCTACTCCCCTTCTCGGCCAAGGTCTCCTACGTTGCCGCAGTAGAGTCCCACTCCTCCACTGCTTCCGCCACTTCTGAGGACTCCTCCTCCTCTTCCGAAGATGACTCCTCCTCCGCCTCCACTTCCTCCTCATCGTCCTCGGCCTCCTCCAAGGTCAGTCTCGCTGCCGTGCTTCCCGTCACCATCTAAGGCGATGCCACAGCTGAAGACTCCGGCTCTACCTCCGCAGCGTCCACCCCCGACCAGGCCGGTGGATCGTCCATGACCTCGGAGGTCCAGATCACGATCCAGGTCGCGATCCAGGCGAAGACGCCGTTCTAGGAGTGACCGTCGTTCATCTACAAGGTCCCGGCGGCGTCACAGACAAGATCGGTTGAGATCCCGTCATACGGATTCGTCCAGTGCTCGGGGGTATTCGCCCACTCTGTCAGATTCAACCCACACAAGAGTGTCACCAATGGACGACATCGTGTCATTTCAAGAGGTGTTATTGCGAGGGGCGGCGAAGCTGGGTATTACCCTGACGGTGCCCACACCACCTACGTCAGTGATCTTCGAGACCCTCCATAAGCGGCAACTGTCACGACCACTCTTGCCCTTAGTGCCGGGGCTGGAGGAACCAGCGATGGAACTTTTCCTGACGCCGGCGTCAACAAGATCCGCCCCCTCCAGGCTGCAGAAGAAATAAAGGCCTCCAGACTCCGGCGTTTCTCAGATGGGACCCGGTCCCAGATTCGGTGATCGTTACGGCCACCAGGAAACAACACGCTACTGCTCCATCATCCACGGTACCCCCTGATAAAGAGAGTAAGCAGATTGATTCCGCGGGTCGTAAGGTCTGTGGTACGGCTGCTACGTCTATGAAAGCCGCAAGTGCCACGGCTCTCCTGGGGCAATACGACCGATCGTTGTGGGATTCCCTACAGCAGTTCCTGGAGCATCTCCCTAGGGACACGAGGGAGGATTTTCAAGAGATCATCAACGAGGGCATGATGGTGTCCAATCAAGTGATCAGTGCGGCGGCAGGTTCATCGCTCTTGGCTGCCTATGGCTACTGCCACGGGATACATTTGAGACGTCATGCCTGGTTGCGCCTGACGTCGCTGAAACCAGAGGCGTATTCGCAGGTATGGGTGAACTACGGAATGGGTCTGCATGACGTCATCTTGTAGTTCTCTCTAATCCCGCGAGATTGCCTAGCCGGTGTCGGAGTCGGGTAATCAAACACCGAACGAAGATCGAGGCTTTATTAAAATGGGCATAACTAATGATGCGGAATTGATGGGTATATATTTGGGGGCTATCACAGCATAATTACAGATGATAAATTGTGCAGTATTGAAGCAGATTTGGAGGAACGAAACTCCGCCCCCACACACATACACTGGTTAAATATACTGAGAACTAAGCAGCTGATGCCTTCCCCCCTGACTCAGGTCTTGCTTTGGGGCAACGACGGACAGGTCAGTTACTTTAAGATCATTTTGACCTTTGTTGGGTTTGAGAGGGGTTAGCGTTTTATGTACAGGGAAGTTTTTTAACAGGGGATTCTAAACCTACCTGAAGATTGGCATCCTGGTTTAAGTCTACACCTACTTAATGACAGGCAACTCATTTGGCACTCAGGAGCCTTGTTTGAGGAAGCTAATTAGTTGTTCTTGTTCTAGAGACTTAACAGCAGCATTACATTGTGGTTTTTTTAATGGTTGTTGATTTTAGTGAGCCGAGTCCCTATCAGACTAGATGTGTGCTAGTGAGAGAGGGTTCTGGAAGGGTTCTTTTTTGTTTGGAAGAAAGAAGGCGTGTACAGAGCCAGTTCTTCACTCAATGCACCCCATACCTTGCTTTCACAGAGCGGGGCCTCCATCTTCCTGAGCTGGGTCCAAGAGAGGTGAGGTCTAATCCCCGGTTAATCTGGGTGAGTGCATACTTACAATTGTTATCATAAAAATAATTGTTGAACATGTATAGTGAATGTATGATTCAGACTCAATTGTGTTTGTTTTTGTAGATGTGAGACACACCAGTTGATACGGAGTAATATGAATATTGACTAATATGTCCATCCATATCCTTTTCACTATTTGTTAAATATATTATTTTTGTATTCACACTAGCGGTAGCAATTTATTAGAACAGAGGCCCTGAAGAAAGCTGTGGGACCTTTTTCCCTACTGGCTGAAACATGTCGGCCCCTCATGGCAGTTAATTATTTGTTCGATACTGCCTTAATGCACTGTTCTTGATTTTAATTAGGGGAAGAGACAGTATTCTGAATACAACATTCTCTTTTTTGGTGTCTCTTCACTTTATTTTACTTGTCTCTTCACTTTATTTTACTTCACCACTTTTTTCCGTTTTTGCACTGCACTGATTCCCATATGACTCTATCTTCCTCATGGTCAGCACAGTGATTGTGGGCTGGACCCATTGAATATCTTACAGATTGGGTGTGGAAATGGTCTCAATGATCAAGAGACAGACCGCCCTAAGACTTTGGATGACCAAATGAGAATATTGATCATCGCATGACATTTGATGGGAATCCATTATTCACACAGATATTTCTTTTGAGTCTCACCAACAATCACTTGTGGTTCTGATTGTTATTCACTGTTATGTTCTTCATTTACAGGCTTCTTAGGAATTGTGTATCCTTGAATGATTTGGTAACAGTTGCGCCTGTTTTATAGCCTATTAAAATTGGCTTTTGAATAAGACCCCCGGTTTTCTATAAGTGTGGTGTTGAAATTCTATCTGGATAAGACCAAGGATATTCGTAGGTCCGACCAATTGTTATTCAACTATGGGTCGGTCAGGGCTGTTCTGGCTACCTCTAAACAGTCCATCTCCAAGTGGATTGTGTCATGTATCCAGCTATGTTATCAGAAAGCGAACAAGACCTTAGGGGGTAAGCCAAAGGCTTATTCTACCAGGGGCAAAGCAACAAGACCTTAGGGGGGTAAGCCAAAGGCTCATTCTACCAGGGGCAAAGCAGCTACAACAGCTTTGTTCCACAATGTTCCCATTGCAGAGATCTGCAGGGCGGCCACTTGGAAGTCGGTCCACACTTTTGCTAAGCATTACTGTCTGGACTCTGATGCCAGGGCAGATGCTCAGGTTGGGCAGGCTTCGTTGCGAAATCTGTTTGCACAGTAGTGGTGTTGTCTGTCTTTTCTCCACCGCAGGGTTGGTTTTTGGGATGGGCTTGCCATTCTATTCACTAGATTATGACTATACACAGAGATCCCCTACTACAGAAGGAGTAGTTTCTTACCTGTAACTCCAGTTCTGTAGTAGGGGAATCTCTGTTATAGTCATAAGCGCCCGCCCTCCTCCCGTTGGAGAAAATGGTACTGTAATGTATGCTACAGGCCTTGCTTTATGCACCTTCAAAAAGAACTGGAAGTAAAAGGACTTGGCTGTGCATGCTGGGATACCGAGGGTCTCTGGAGAGTTCCTTAAAGGCACAGTATCCCTTTTTCAGACACATAATGGCAGCCTATGGAGGCTTGCCTGTCCATCCCTTCCTCTATCATTCCAAGGTTTTTGTGAAGGGGAAGTTCCTCTATGGATAGAACTTGACACATTATGGTAAATGTGATGTTGGTAAAATATCCTTGGCATTTCTAGTTGAAGTACTGGACAGTGTGGCCTTGTAGGTACAGGCTGCATTATTGTCTTTAATTTTCTCTTAAGTCTCTATGCAGGATTGCAAAGGAGACGAGATTATTTTTTATTGCTCCGGGGTCCACGCACGTGGGCGGGACTATTCACTAGATTATGACTATAACAGAGATACCCCTACTAAAGATCTAGAGTTACAGGTAAGAAACTACTCCTGCCAGGGGATCCTCATCAATAGTCAAAAGAACTAGAATATTCCCGGCCATGCGCGGGACCCCGGAAACTCAATCATATATGTGCTCCACATATATGTGTGTATATATATATATATATATTGAAACAGAAAAAGAAGGTGCACTCTAAAAAAAGTCAATATCCGAAGTCGCTCTTTTTTTGTATTGATTCTTCTTTATTTTAGATTTCGTTCAAACATCAAAGGCACAGCCAACGCGTTTCGTTCCACTCTTTGCCTATTGGAACTTCGTCAGGGCTGTAATAATTATAAACATATATATACACATATAGCCCGGGACCAGGGTTCAATTCCCGGCTCGGCGGGGTCTTGGGTCCTAAAATGTCCATGGACTCGACAATTCTCGCTCCGGTGCCTACTTGATTCATGGGTTCACACTCTGCGACTCTGGGCAATAGCTTGCTTAATCTCCACAACGGCCCCTCGCGGTGGGATGCCTGGCTTTCACCTTGCAGATACCCTGCCAGGGTTATCTCACAGGGGAATATCAGGACGGGTTCCCTAAGCAAGCGCTTAGAGACCGCTTGGTGATTTGCGCTATATAAATTCCTGTACATTTACATTTACATTTACACATGAATATTCAATTGGCAAGGCCAACAAAAGAAAAAACATAGTTTTTTAAGATACAAACAACAAAATTCTTATACAAAAAAGGAAAAAAGATATAATAATTATACAAAAGTGTTATACGAACAACAAACCCAAGAAGATACAAACTCAAAATAATACAACATATTTAAAAAAAGAGAGGCTAAAATTTATATCATTTCTAAAGTTCGCCATGACATCTTTACAGTGTATCTTCTTGGGTTTGTTGTTCGTATAACACTTTTGTATAATTATTATATCTTTTTTCCTTTTTTGTATAAGAATTTTGTTGTTTGTATCTTAAAAAACTATGTTTTTTCTTTTGTTGGCCTTGCCAATTGAATATTCATGTGTATATATATATGTTTATAATTATTACAGCCCTGACGAAGTTCCAATAGGCAAAGAGTGGAACGAAACGCGTTGGCTGTGCCTTTGATGTTTGAACGAAATCTAAAATAAAGAAGAATCAATACAAAAAAGAGCGACTTCGGATATTGACTTTTTTTTAGAGTGCACCTTCTTTTTCTGTTTCAATATTCCTGTAAATTACGCATCCTACAGCAGCGGGTGTTAGAAGTGTTTGCACCACCACTAACTGTGAAACTAATGAATTGTTGTGCATGACCTGGTCTGCTGCTTTGGTCCTTCTGCTTAAATATATATATATATATATACACACACAATAAGCAACTGCAGCCTTATACACACCAGAGCTGAATAATGCTGTAAGGACTTCCCATTATATCATAAAAGCATACATTAGAAACCGGGAAAAACAACAGCAAAACATGTTTTGAATCTGTTTAAAATGCTTAGCAGTCAGAAGAAAACTCTTACATATGACTGAAAGCATATACAGCTCCCAGGCTCCATTGCAGAAACAGTCTAAAAAGAATGAAAAGCTAACTCATAGCAACGTAGAGATAAACTGGCACCGTGCCTTTAAATGACCCCAAGCTTCCCATCATGCCTCGGGGGTGACAGGTCAGTTCTTTCCGGCTCCTTCAGGAAAGAACCTGGTTACACCGCTCCACTTCTTTCTGATTTTACTCAGAAATAATCTTCACTTTTTTGAAAATATTTGACTTACTTCGACGTCTTCCATCTTTTGAAGTAAAGTTCTGTCTTTTTTTAACAGTTTTGGGCATTTTTTCCCCTCCAAATGCCATCTCCTTTTGACCCAGCCCGTCTTGTGGTAAAAAGGCAAGGTCAGTCTCATGAGGTCTATATTCTTTGTTTGCCTAAGGACCATGACCCTAAAGCTTTTCCTCATTGCCAGACCCTGTCCAAAAGGACTTTAAAAGACAGAGAAATAATGCGTCTTTATGGACTGGCAGAAAAATCTTCCAGAGGCAGGTCACCGGTGAGGAAGGGCGCCAAGAGGGCTAGATCTCCATCCAGAAGCAAGATCCCTCGCCCTTCTACTTCAGCGTCGAGCTCGGCTCTGAAAAATCTACCATGGTGGAACATTTGTCCAAGAAAAGACCATCTACGGCGGGCTCACCGTCGAGAAGACATCGTCGACATTGAAGAATCGTAATCCTCCACTGTCGTCAACCCGGCGACGATCGCTGTCAAGGAACAGAAGCCCTCCGCCATCGTCAACTCAGCGACGATCAGCCCTCCCCTGTTGTCAGCACGACGTTCGGCGTAGAGGGCAGGTTCCCCTCCGTCGTCATCAGTCCACCGGCGATCAACGTTGAGGGGCAGGAGTATTCCGCCGTCGTCAACCCGGCGACGATTGGCGTCGAGGATTGGAACTCCTCTGCTGTCTCGACGACGATCGGCATCGAGGATCGGCACCCCCCACCGTCGTCTCATCGACGAACGGCATCGAGGAAGAAGAGCCCTCCGCCGTCATCTGTATCTGCACAACGACGTCGAAGGGGGGAAACCCCTCCGCCGTCGGCTCATCGACGTTCGACGTATCTGCCTCTACAGAAAGGCGTTCCAGCAGACCTACTCATAGGTCTCCATCACAGCACAGGGAGGCTTCCCCTGCTGTGCATTTGTCTCCAAGATGACGCCTCCCCATGCATCACTTCAATAAGGATACAGGAGCAACACAGTGGATGCAAGAATACACCAATCCCCTCCATAGGTCACCTTTACAAAGATTGGTGCAGGAAATAGACAGATCATGTTCTCCCAGATGTGAGGTGCACACGAGCATGTCATGGGAACGAAGACACAGTTCCCATCGCAGAAAGAGAAGGACACCGTTGTGGTGGTCTTCCACTCGATCATCGAAGAGGGATTATTCCCCTACCCTATCGGACAGTCCTATATCGAGTGTCTCTGATAGATGACATCAACACCTACCATGATGTGCTTCAGAGAGGGGCTCAGAAGCTGAACATTGAGATGTCTACCCCTCAGGTGGCAACACGGGTGATCCACATTGGTGGATCAGCGGTGGGATACAAACTTGCATTTGTTGGACTACTTGGTTATCACACAACAGAACTCATAAATTGCCTTTAGAATTCTGTGATTGGTTTTTCCAAAATGCTAAAAGTCTGATAAGGCCTTGCTTAAGTCCCATTAGAATTCCAGAAAAAGAAAAGTCACCATAGTTAGGGTAGAGGGTTAGAACTGTCAGTTTAGTATATCTCAACAGAACCCAGCTGTTAGTGAAGATAACATGGACCTGGTTGAGGAACTCGACCTCACACCTTACTTGAACTTGAATTTCACGGAATTGAGGTCTCTATGTAAACTTAAAAATATAGTCATGGGCCTGCATCCAACCAAACAAGGGCTCCAGGAGCTCCAGGCTGAGTATGCAAAAGACCACCCCTCTGAACAGGGTGACACCAGTTCAGAGAAAGAAGAGGAGGAGGATAATACCAACACGCCCCCCCCCCCCATCGCTTGGGAAGTAAGGGTCTCTACACCCCTAACTCCAAGAGTCAGCTTCTGGGAGCCTGGGTACCAAATAGGTGGACTAGGCCCCAGAGGACACATCGGGGAGAGCTCCAATGGAGAGGACAACTTTTTAGCAAAGTTGGCCAAGAAATTAGACCTAAAGTCCAGACTCCTGACTCTAGAGAAAGAAAGGAAAGAGATGGGCTTATCCCCCATCTGGTGGCAGCAATACCAATAATGATAAAGAGCAATCATATGATCCTATAATCCCCAAAGGGATTGGCCCTAAATTTGAAGACGGTGGTGATATCACCAAGTGGTCCACAGCCTTTGAGAGGGCTTGTGATGTTAAAGACTAAAGAAACCTCTCTGGGGGGCACTCCTGTGGGAAGTGTTCTCTGGTAACTGCAGAGACAGGCTTCTGACCTTCTCTGGGCCAGATGCAGGGTCTTATGACCTCATGAAGAAAACTCTGAGGGATTTGGACTCACTACTGAGGAGTACAGAATTAGGTTCAGGGGGGTTCCAAAATCCAGACCCAATCCTGGATAGGTTTTGTAGACTACTCAGTAAAGACACTGGATGGTTGGTTAACTGGACACCATGTGCATGATTGCACTGGACTTTATAATTTGTTAATGAAGGAACGCATTTTGAGTAATTGCACAAATGAAAAGTTGCATCAGCATTTGGTACACCTAGGTCTAATTTTTCCCCAAGAATTAGGAATGAAGGCAGACCATTGGGTCAAGACTAGGGTGACCAGGACAGCCACTGAGGGTGACCAAAAGAAGGTAAACCTCCCCAGGGGAAAGGTGGTGAGAATCCCCAAGATAAAAAGTCTGTGTCTTCCAAAGGGCCCCAAAAACCTGTCCACGTAGGTGGGTCCCAAACTACTCCCTATGTGCCTCAGCCCTATAGGGGAAAGAACTTTGATCCTAACAAGGCCTATTGTAACAACTGTAAAAAGTTGAGACATTTAACTGTGGACAAAAACTGCCCCTAAGGCACCCAATACAGCTACTCCAGGAACAGTAAATCTACAGATGGGATCAGAGGAGTGCCTGTGAGAAGTTGGCCTGATATATGATGCTCACTAGTTCTAGTGATCACCTTGTATCAGTCCAAACAACCCTTATGGTGATTGGTTGTAAGTCAACCTTATAGACCAGCTATCCTAATGGTTGCATGGACAAAGCAGTCTTAGGCTAAACTCTTTTGGCATGTGAAGCCAGCTGTTTTACCACAATATAACCCCTTGAATACCAAGTGAAAGGACACCACACAGGTTGTTATGAAAATAAACAGTATACTTATTAATAACAACACCTCTGAACTCTTTATGAGGTCAGAGGGCTAAGCACATGACAATCTCTTACGAAAAATACTACAAGTTGCACAAAATTACAATGGTGCCCTAGGGGCACGACAAACCATATACTAAGTAAGTGGAATGTGAAAGTCGATAATCGGAATGGAGCTGTCCAGAGGCTGTAGGATCGATGGGACCACGCTACACTAACTTCAGGTAAGTAATAGGAGGCCCACGGAACGCGTGTGCAGAGTGTGAACTCACACGCGAGATGCGTAACAACGTCTATGGACAGTACAGTTCAAGTAAAAGGTGAGTACGGACAATCCTGACTAGGTAGGACTAAAGCGACTGTGGAACTGGACACTAGGACAGTTAAACTACCCTTGAGCACCGAAATGCTCTTGTTACCTCACCCACGGGCCGCGGGTGCATAGGTGTCAAAGTGCGTCGGGTTCTCGCGTTGAAGTCAATGGAGCCTGAAAGAAAAGATGCTGCAGGCGACCAGGAGGAAGATGTCCGGTGCAATCCAAGGGTGGATTGGTGAAGAAGGAGACCTGAAAGCAGAGGGGACAATGTTCACAGTCACTAGCCAGTGACTGGAGTGGAACCAGGAAGGAACCAGATGTCGACGTCGCGATCAGGTGAAGAGTGGACGCTTGACTCTACAGCCACGTGGACCAGGAGGTGTCTTCGACGACCAGGATGGAGGCACGAGCTGTCCCACGCAGGCTCTCGCTGTCGGCGGTGTCGGATCCGGGCTGGGACTCAACAGGCCTTGGCAAAGGCAACCCACGGGGTGAGTGAAGAAAGCGTCTGGTGCAGACTAGGAGAGTCCGAGGTGCCCCTCTTTTGGAAGGGAGCAAGGGCCAGTCTGGAGCAACCAGACCAGCAGTGAAGATTCAAAGGTTCGTCGTCTGGGAGGCCACTAGCCAGCCGGTAAGTGACCAGACAACGCGTCGAGCAGCAACAAAGCAGAAGGGCCCCACGCAGATCTCGTGGATGCTGGAGGGCTGATCTTAGGTGCAGGGGCTGCTCGGGGTTGGGGCTTCTCAGTCCCCAAAGCACTTGGTCGAGTTTACCTCGGGAGTCGTGCTGGAAGCGAAGTGCAGGTTCGTTCAAGATGGCCGGTCCCACGTGTCTCGTCGCACCCACGGGTCACAGCTTTGCTGTAGATCTAGGTTGAGGTCGGAGAGGTTTGGGAATCCGGGTCTCGTCGGGCTCTGAAGTCTGGATCCTCGAGGGAAGACGACAAAGTGAAGCCGCTGGACGCTTGATGGTGCCTGCAGTTGCAGGGTGGACACTCCTTGCCCACAAGGGAGATTCTTCAGTCTTCTGTGGAGCAGAACGTCGAACGCCAGAGTTTCTTCTTGTTGAATAGTTCAGGATAATCTAATTTGGAATGGGACCAGCTCCTACCTTTATTCTCCTAAAGGGGGCTGCACTACTGACTAGGTCCCTCCCCTGGGTGGGACCAAGAAGGGGGGTGGTTACACCCCCTATCCTTTGTCCGGTTTCCCGCCAGAGCTGGGGCAGGGATGCCCCAGCAACTGGTTTGAACCGGTGTATGCACAGGGCACCTTGTGTGCCCCAGGCATGTCTCATTCCTTTCTGGCCTCCCTACCTCAATACACAAAATCCTGTCTGGGGTGGTGCAAGCACCTCCCAAGGCAGGAAACCCTTTGTCCAAGTCATCCTCGCTGGAAGGACTCCCAGCAGCAGGAGGTCAGACTTGTGTCTGCGGTGGCAGCATCCATTTTGTGATGCTGAGGCTCGAGTTAACTTTAACCGGGGTTCACAGTTACACACATGTTGTTTCCCTCTAGAAGGGTGGAATGCTACCCCCGTCGCCAGAATTGGCGAGGGGGTAGTATTCCAAATCGTATGACACCTTACTCGACATGTTTTGATAATGTTATACCAGAGTTAGCATTTAACCGCAAGGTTGATAATGCACTTAAGAGTATATGGTATAGCGTTATCATGGAACAGCTATTAGGACTTGGTTCTACAAGCTGCAAACGGGCTCAGCTCATGCCAGAGCACCATCTCACATAATTCCAAGCACTCTGCCTTCAGGATTGATAAGGCCTTCCATAGGAGTGACTGATAGGAATATATGTGTCCATTTTAGGGTTAGATATAGGTATACTATATCTACAGCAAAGGGTGATTACACCACCTTGCCCCAGCTGTCGTGCAGCCAGTTGTGTCAGTTTTGGATGGCCAGCCAGGGGTGGCATAATACATGCTTCAGCCCCTGGTAGGCCCTGGGTACACCTATGCCCTGGATACCTAAGGTATACTGTACAGGGACTGATAAGGTGACTCAGTATCCAATTAGATATGTACCTAGGGTACATGGAGTCCATTTTAACAGAGAGAGCAGGAAGCCTGGGGTCCTGAATAGCAGGATCCCAGGCCAACTAAGTCAAAAACCAGCAAAACACCAGGCAAAAAGTTAGGGGTAACCATAGTCAGATATCCACCTTCCTACAGTGCCCAGAGCAAATCTGGGAATTACACTCAAGCTAGTCTAGTCTCCTTGGGGGAAATGGAGGTTGCCAATGTAGCTGGTTGGCCACCCAACTATAACAAGTATCTGTAATACCCCTCCATTAATGAAACTACAGTAGAAGCCTTGAGGGATACAGGTGCCAGCATCACTATGGTAAAGGAAAAGCTGGTTTCCCCAGAGCAATACTTGGTTGGGAAAACGTACCCAGTAACCAATCCTCACAGCATTACCACCCAACGCCCTCTGGCTAGATGACATTAGGGTGGGGGGAGGTTACTGGCCTGAAGCTGGTAGTAGTCTCTCCACAATTGCCAGCTGACTGTCTGCTTGGAAATGACCTGGAAACCGCAGCCTGCGCTGAGGTTGAGCAAGTAAACCATGCAGCCATGCTGGGTATCCCTAGACTGGTGTGTGCGCAAACCAGAACACAGAGCAAAAAGAAGGGTGAACAAGTAGGTTTGGAGCCTGAAAGTATGGCCCAACCAACCAAGAGAAAAAGCAAGAAGACTGGGGAACCAACTTCTACACAGCAAGCCTCTCAGGACCCCTCTCCTCAGTCAGTCAGTCAGTCAGTCAGAGGACTTGGAAACCCTTGAGGGAACTGCGCCCATGGAGCTTGAGCCTTACCAGGCTGGACTCCTGGGCCCAGGGGGACCCACTCGGGAAGAGCTGTGCCAGGGTCAGAGAGACTGCCCCACTCTTGAAAGCCTGAGGCAGCAAGCTGCTGAAGCAAAGGGAGATGTCAGTGGTACCCACAGAGCTTATTGGGAAGAGGGATTACTGTATGCTGAGGCAAGAAAGCCCAATCCTGGAGCTACCAGGAAGGTGGTAGTGCCACAGAAGTACAGGGAGTTCCTCCTAACTTTGGCTCATGAAATCCCCCTAGCTGGGCATCTGGGGCAAAACAAAACTTGGGAAAGGCTAGTCACTCACTTCTACTGGCCCCAGATGCATCAAAAGGTGAAGGAGTTTGTGAGCTCCTGTGTTAACTGTCAGGCCCCTTTGAAAGGGTAGGTGTGGACATTGTGGGTCCACTTGAACCTCCCACGGCCTCAGGGAACAAATTCATTCTAGTAGTAGTGGATCATGTTACTAGGTACCTTGAAGCAATTCCCCTTAGGGTTACTACAGCTCCTGCAGTAGCCATGGCCCTCCTGGGTGTCTTCACCAGGGTAGAGTTTCCTAAGGAGGTGGTTTCAGACAGAGGTACCAACTTCATGTCTGCTTACCTGAAACACATGTGGAAGGAGGGTGGGGTGCAGTACAAGTTTACTACCCCATACCACCCACAAACCAATGGTCTTGTGGAAAGGTTCAACAAGACATTGAAAGGTATGATCATGGGACTCCCTGCAAAACTCAAAAGGAGATGGGATGTCCTGTTGCCATGCCTGCTTTTCGCTTATAGGGAAGTGCCACAGAAGGGAGTGGGGTTTTCCCCCTTTGAACTTCTATTTGGTCATCCTGTAAGGGGACCACTTTGTCTGGTGAAAGCGGGTTGGGAGAGGCATTTCCAAGAACCCAAACAAGACATTGTGGACTATGTGCTTGGCCTAAGGTCCAGAATGGCTGAGTACATGGACAAGGCATCCAAGAATCTTGAGGCCAGCACTGGTATGGCCAAAAAGATGCCATGGTTGAATTTCAACCTGGACAACAGTTGTGGGGTTTGGAGCCAGTGGCACCAAGGGCTCTCCAAGACAGATGGAGTGACCCTTACCCTATCCTGGAGAAAGAGTGAGATCACTTACTTAGTGGACCTATGCACCAGCAGTACACCCAAAAGGATTATCCATGTGAACCGCCTGAAACTCTACAATGACAGGGCTGACCTCACCATGCTGATGGTGACTGATGAGGAACAGGAAACAGAGAGTGAACCTCTCCCTGATCTCTCTTCCAGCCCAAATGATGGATCATTGGATGAGTGGTCTTTTCAGACACCCTCTCTCCCCAACAGCAGACTGACTGCAAGCAAGTCTTGCAACAGTTTGCTAGCATCTTTTCCTTGACCCCTGGTCTGGACTGCTGGTGTACCCATGATGTAGACACTGCTGACAGTAACCCTGTCAAAAACAAAATCTATTGACAATCAGACTGAGGTACTGGGTTTTTAAGAACCGGCACAGAACCGGTAACCCAGCGGTGTCAGGGAATCAACACCCAGAGACCTCGGGTTCTTCCTGATTCAGACCTACAGAAACTCAGAGTCTTCCAGGTGAAGTCAAAGATTAGTTTATTGGCTGCAACCAAGGTAACAGGGTCCTAGAAGTACAATACGGGTATATTCTCAGGAGACTGCACACTTTCACGAAGTCAGGCTTCTCTCTTTATACATGATATTCGGCCTTGGGCAAACATTCTTTGAATTCGTGGTATGTCATTTATAGTTACTGGTTACAAAAGAAAAGCAGAGTCATGATGACATGTACATATTTCACGTCGTGCTGCCCATAACAAATCATCCGGCAAGGCCCAACATTTCATCAGATATCGCTGGACCCCCAATAAAAACGGTCACCTCCCCATCATAAAGTAAGTGAAGCAAAGGAATGGAGGAAAGATGTGAGCGAGATATGGCAGGTGTGCGCGCTGAAATGGTTTTATGGCTGGTTGAGCCTAGATGCTATCTTGCTCGGCCACTGGGAGGGAACTGACCTAACGAGTTCGGCCTGGGGCAATGGTTCTAACTTGCACTGAGGTCAGGGAGAAGTCGATTAAGGAGTTTGTGTCCTTGTGGAATCAAATTCAACTGGATTAAGGCCTATGTAGAGGGCAACATGTAAATGGGAGCCAAGGGTTCAGAATGTAAATGACGATTTCGAGGTGAAATCGTCACTCGAACACGCCGAAAATACATGTACATGATGTACTCGTCATTCTCGGTCTTTTGATACCAAATTCGTCATATTTCGACGAAGTTTTATTTCTCGAGTCCAGAACTTTTATACGAATCCAGATTTTCAGAACCTCAAACCCTCCTTTTGCACTTACATAGGCAATTAATCTATCCTCATGTTAGTCCAAGTCCAGATCTGTATTCCTAAAGTCATTGAGATGTTGCTGTAACATCATTCTAGTACTTAGTTCATCTCTCGACACAGGCTTCCTGACACATGATGTAACACAGAGGCCACATATTGCAGGAGCACACTGTATGCATAGGCAGAACAGGAAAAGAATGGCTAAGACCATCCCAATGACCATCAGAATTTTCCATCCCCAGGCAGATATCAGTTCCCAGAACCATCCCATTAACGACCAATCTCCTTTATCCACATGGATAGATTCAGAAATCTTATGTAATTTGGAGATGGCCCTGTACACGGTTGGAGCATTATCTGGGATGAAAATGCAACAACTAGACTGGATCAATTTGCATACTCCACCTCGGTCCGCAAGTATTACATCCAAAGCGACCCGGTTCTGAAGGGTCATAAGTCGATCCGACTGGAGCTCAGCAGTCAGGTTACTAAGGGCACCAGCAGTTTCAGTCACGGTGGATTCAACTACCCTTGTCAATTGCCTTATGTTCCTGCTGTTAGCCATGGCTCCCCAGAACGGCAGAAAACCCATTGCAAAGTCACCAAATTCTTGACCTGCAGTGTCTTCTTTACTCAAAACACCTCTAACTACCCTTGTCCGATGGTAATCCGCCGCTGCTGTGTAGGTGGGAGGTAACAGGAATGAAACAAAACATGAGCCCGAGAAGTCAGGGGGCAACCATGTATAGGCTCTATCATGGCAGATGAAATAAGTACCCTTAGCGGCTAAAAACGCAGGGGAAGTCTGAGATCCAAAAACATACGTTTCTGTACAGACACTCTTTCCTAGCTGAGCTCTGGGATTCTTGCCAATACCTTGCAGACACAGGTGACCTTGATGGGGTACGATCCAGATAGGGGACGATCTCTTGGCTTGCTGTTTCTCACTTAATGTAGTGCCATATCCGGTCACGTTCCAACCTACATATGCAAGTATCTCATCATCCGGGGTATCTTCGTAAGAAGTTACTTCCTTGATCATGTCAACTATACCTTTGACTAGGGCGCTAGTCTTGAGGTTGTCTTTTACAGAACATAGGGGTTGGATTTCTCGTTCATATATGAACATTGTCCTATATGACCAGACTGAACCATTGTGACTAAATGGCAGGACCAAATAGGGGATACCTTTATCCGTGGTGTGGGGCATGAGACCACACACCCAACAGTTAGTTGTGTTTATTACAAGTTGGTGTTGGTGTAATAACTGAACGAAGGAGTTATTAATGAACTCTAATCTCCTATTTGATTCGTGGTCAGGCAGAGGGTGGAAAGAATGAGAGGAAACAGTAGGAGGAGGTATGGGTGATGTAGTGGGCGCAAATGTCACATGAAAAGAGAATAAAACATAGCTTATCAAAAAGACCATTACGCTGGATAGCATAAAAATACACACTATTATAAAACTTTTCTTCGTCATCGTGTTAAAAAGTCTCTGCTTAAAGTTCATTTGTTTGGCAGGCTTCTCCACATCCGGAAACTCCATCCTCTCTAAGGTGCTGCCCGCGGTGGTAGGTTGCCTCTGCTAAAGGATGCTTCCGTCAGTCTAGGGCAACTCCCTTGGACCAACCAGAACTACCGACCTAACGTCGTCAGCTGCACCCAAAAGTCTTTAATCAACCGCGACCCTAGCAGCGGAACCCGGATGGCGGTTCGAAAAAACAAAAATAAGCAAGTTACCTAGATGGGAGATCTGCACTTTCAAAAATAGGATTTGGGGAAAAGACACATTTTATTAGTCCATAGGGTTTTCTCTCGGATCACAAAAAGGAATCACTTTTAATTAGTCTGTTTTTCTTGGTCGCAAATTGTAGCGTCTTTTCCCGGGTACTGTCTGGTCCAGAAATAGTAGTTCAGGTTCCACAGAGTTCAATTGTTCTGGTGGTGGCACAGTTTCTCGAAAAATTTTCTCGCTTTCACAGTCAGGGTTAGTTTCTTTTACACGTTCATCAGTTGTGCGCTCTGAGTCAGTGCCTCCTTTCTGGACCCATTGGTCATGTGGCAGAGGGAAGGGTATCTTCTTACAATGGATCCCGTGGACCCAATTGGCCTTCCCCTCCACCCTAACAGCCGACCTTGTAGACAGGAGGACGAGGTGAGGCCCGGTCCATCTGGGCTGGTCGTTTCTTGTTCTTTGAAAGTTGCGGACGAGAACCCATGAACCGGGGTCAATGGAGTGACCCGGAGTCTCAGAGACCGGAGGCAAGGTGTTGTGGACCTGTTGATATAAAACACGCAATTTAGCCGTCAATTCATACTAGTAATCAAGCAAAATAGGGTGTTGCAGCTCGCTAAACTTCGTGGGCCTAGGCACTCCCCATATGTTGGCTGGCCGACCAAAGATGATTTCATAGGGGCTGAGTTTCACTCGCGAATGCACAGTCATTCTGGTGGATAGGAGTGCTAAGGGTAGAGCGTCAGGCCATTTAAGACCTGTGCTCGCTTGGATTTTGGCCAATTTAAGTTTAAGTATGCCATTGTAACATTCCACTAATCCAGCTGATTGGGGGTGATTTGCAGCGTGGAACTTCTGTCTAATGCCTAGCCCTTCACACACTCTTTTCATCACACGACCCACAAATTCACTTCCGTTGTCAGACCAGACCATTCTAGGCATTCCAAACCTGGGGAAGAACTCTTTTACAAGGGCTTTCGCTGTGGACAAGGCAGTATTGTCTTTTAGGGGATAGGCTTCTACCCATCTTGAGAAGGCACAAACAACCACGAGCACGTATTTTAAGTTGTTGCACCTCTCCATATGTATGAAATCTAGCTGCAAAACCTCGAACGGATACGTAGGAGGTGCAAAATGACCAGCTGGAGTTGGGGTTCCCCTACCAGGATTGTGTTTCAGACATACCATGCAATTCTTGACAACGTTCTCTGCACACTTGGGAATCCCTGAATTCTTCCACACTGGGGCCAACAACTCGCAAATCCCTTTCGCGCTGATATGGGCCATTCCATGAGCCATTGTAACCACTGCAGGCACATATGCATCGGGTAACAACCATCTCTGATGCTCTGTCAATTCAATCCAACAACCATTTGCATCCATTCTCCCTGTACTTTCTCTCCACGTGCTTAACTCTTTCTCCGTGGCCTCAGCTTGGATGGAGTTCACACTTTCTATCGTGTCCTCACATATTCCAACCTCACCAGTCCATTTTTCAGGGCTCACAACATACATTCGGCTCATCACATTCTTTGCAGTTTCCTTAGCGGTTTCATCAGCAAATGCATTTCCACGACCAACATCATCAGTCACCTTCTTGTGAGCACTACATTTCACGATCGCTATTTGCAGGGGCAACGTCAGTGATTCAAGAAGCTCATTCACCAACTGACCATGCTGAATCTTAGTTCCATGCGAAGTCAGGAACCCACGTTCTCTCCACAATCGTCCAAAACTGTGAGCCACTCCAAACGCATACTGACTGTCGGTGTAGACAGTCACTCTCATTCCTCTAGACAATACACATGCTCTCGTAAGTGCAACGAGTTCTGCGGCTTGAGCTGAACCATGTGGTATTCGCGCAGTTTCAACGACTGTGTGCAAAGTTGTGACAGCATATGCTGTAGTCACGTTCCCATTTGGGAGCTTAAAGCATGAACCATCTACCCATAATGTACCATCACATTCAGCAAGAGGAGTGTCGAACAAATCAACTCTCCCTTTCGTCTCTTCCTCTGTTCTAAGAAAACAATCGTGCTGTTCTGAAGCATCTGATTCTTCTGCAATTGGTAACAACGTGGCTAGATTCAAGGTACTACACCTTTTCATATGCACATGGCTCGCTAGCAGCGTCAATTCATAGCTGGACAGTCGAGCACTAGTTAAGTGCTGTGTCTTGGTCCTATTTAACAATGTGTCTACTGCATGCGGGACCATCACGATTAGTGTATTATTCATTACTAGACCAGCAGACTGTCGAATGGAAACAGCTGCTGCTGCTGTGGCCCTTAAACAACTTGGCAATGCTCGTGCTACCGGATCCAAAGTTGACGAAAAATAGGCGCATGGCCGCTGTCTATCTCCGAATAACTGAGTCAGCACAGACAATGCACAGCCCTCCTTCTCGTGGACATACAATGTGAAAGGCTTACTGTAGTTGGGGTACCTAACACAGGGGCCGAACATAATGCTGTGCGTAATTCGAGAAAACTCTTCTGACACTCTTCAGACCAAGGAATGGGATTGGGTGTATTTTTACACGTTAATGCCACCAAGGGTTTGGCCAATAACGAAAAATTTGGAATCCACTGTCTACAGTACGATGTAATGCCCAAGAAAGCGCGTACTTCTCTCTGTGTTCTTGGCACCCTCAATTTGGCTATTGCCTGAATTCTTTCTGGGGTCAGTTTCCTTCCCTCCTTCGATAAGAGATGACCTAAGTAGGTCACTTCTTGTCGGCAATATTGAAGCTTGGAAAGTGACACCTTGTGATGCAGATCACACAGATGACGCAACAATGTCAACGTGGCCTTTTTACAAATTTTCTCATTATCTGCAGCAATGAGCAAATCGTCCACATAATGTACAAGAGTGGCATCTTTTGGCAAAACAATCGTGTCAAGCTGATTTTTCTGAGCCTAACTGTATATTGAGGGGCTTTCACAGTAGCCTTGAGGAGCGCGTTTAAAGCGGAAGCTTCGACCTCCTAAACTAAAGGAAAAAATATCCCTGCTCTCCTCAGCAATTGGGATGCTGAAGAAAGCATTCTTTAGGTCAATCACTGAAAACCATGAAGCAGAAGCTGGAATCATAGTCAATAATGTGGTAATGTCGGGCACAACTGGGAATTGTGGCACGACTATCTTATTTACTTCTCGAAGATCAATCACGAATCTGTACACAGGTGGCTGAGAAGGGTCAGTTCGTTTTAAAACAGGCAGAACAGGACTATTGCAAACATTGCCTCGTGTTTCCTCAATCACATCCTTTTCAATCAATTCGTAAACGATCGCTAGCAAAGCTTTTTCACCCTCATTAGATATTCTGTATTGGGGAATTCGTGGCATTTTAACATTTGACTTCAATGTTACAACATATGGTGGAATTTCTAAAAGACCTACATCATTCGGACCAGTAGCCCAAAGAATATCTGGGAGAATCGACAATTCTGCTGGAAGTGCATCTCTCGACAAATAAATGGGAGAAACCACTTTCTTACCTAAAGTAAGTTGTACTCCTGAAGGAGAACAGTACAAAGTCGCATATAATCTTTTTAGCAAATCTAATCCTAGCAAATTTTCACCACAACCTGTTGTCAGAATAAGGGGTGCTTCGAATTCACAAGGACCAACAGAAAGAGATAAAGGGTCAGAAATCGGATTTCTAACTGGTGCACCAGAAAAACCTACAGAAACGTTCATTTTGCCAGACAAAGGTGTGCCAGGGAGTTTGGAGTGCATAATAGAACTCTTTGTAGCACCAGTATCCAACAGAAAAGGTTCTGACACACCTGATGTAATCACCTCAACGTAAGGTCCACTCTGATCTACTGGAACTGAAACAACTCCCTCTCTTTGTCTATGGCTGTCTAGCAATCCTCATTCTCCCACTGCTCATTTTCTGTGTAATACTCATCAACGTAGTATTGAGCTGTCCTGTCAGATACATTATTTTGCTGATCAAACCTGTTCATAGAGTTTTGTGGTGGAAGGGGACGTGTGTCCTGTGGGGCGTTTCCACGCCCTCTACCTCTAGGCGCTTGCTGACTGCCACGACCTCTTACACCAGAAATTCCATTTGCACGTTGTGATAGGGCGGGACAGTTATACTTGTAATGACCCTCCTGTTTGCAATATAAACACTGGTTAGGACCTACACGGGGTTGAGTGTAATCGAATCTTTGCAAGTTTCTCTGATATTGTTGAGGCTGCTGAAAAGTATTCTGGTAGTGATTCTGGCCATTATTATGTTGATTACCACCACCACGTGGCGGATAGGCTTGCTGTAGCAAAACCTTCGTTTTGAGTTCTCTAGTTTTCTTTTCTACTTTATCTTTCTCATCTTTGTCTCTATTCTCGTAGTACTGTGCAGTAGCTAATATCTGGGCTGAAGATGAGACTGCCCAAGAACTTTCTGAATCTTTTAATTTTCTACACAATTCTGGAAGCAGATTGTGCATGAATTTATCGACAAACAATCTCTGACCACCTTCTGTGGTCATATCTTGACCGCTGTGGTCAATGAATGTTTCTTCAAATCTGGTGAAGAAATCTGAAACAGTTGCTTCTTTCTTTTGCTTGCATGCAGACAACTTATCCCAATTTACGCGTATTGCAGGCATTATCGTTTTCATGTAATCTACTATTCTACCAGGTAGTTCTGCTATCAAAGGTTCGGGTTTGGCACCACCAACTTGGCGGGCATCTGCAGCAGTAATATTAGCCCACGTGTCACCTAATTCCTGGTCATGATCTACATGACGAATGTTACCCCATAAAGGCTGTGGAACAACGTTCCCAAATAGCATATCGATATCGGCCAAATTCATTATACATGACCCAGCAGTTTGTGACAATTCTTTATAGTACCCTGCAGGATTTTTACGTGGATATGGTAATGTTTGTTTGAGTGCTAAAACTTCAGCTCGCTTCCATGGGACATGTACCCATACACGCTGGAAGTGTGGCAAAACAGGTGGGACAGCAGTCGCGTCACCCTCTCTCCACTGTGGGGGAACTTCTCTCATAGGGTATTGGCATGCCTTTTTCCTACTAGATGCACTAGATTCCGATGGTGACCCAGAACTGTTTCCCTTACTTCGATATGATAACAACATTTCAACTGCTTTTTCCACATCGGGACCTACAATCATACCCTCTCCAAATTTAAACCGTACACGACACATCTCTTGTGGGATGCATTCCTGATCATTGTCTTCTACATCCTCGCAAAGGAAAACACACATCTGTTCGAAAACGTATCTCTGGGTTGCTGCTTCCCATTGATGGAAGACTTCTATAACAGACTGTAAATCATATCTTGCAGTATCCATGATCCATTTCTGAGCTAAACTATTCAGTGAATCTCTCTCTTGATAATCAGGCAGTTGACTTCGCAACTTTCTTCTTCCTATGTTAGGGGTCGTAGTAGGCGACCCGAAAAGCGGTAAAAGAAAGTTAGTAACAGTGCTGGCCATTTTCTGCCGAATAGAAGGTGAAACTGAAGGAAAAATAGGTGGAAGAACGGGGTGTGATAAGGTGGGGGTAGGGATAGCAGAAGAGGTATCAGGGGAAATAGAGGGGGCACTAGGCAAAATTGTAGAGGGAGCATTAGGAGACGTAAAAAGTACAGTAGGCAAAATCGTAGAAAACACAGGTGAAACAGAAGTGGTCGGTGGGCCTGGAGGAGGCTGCACCGAAGAAGTAGGAGCCAGCTGAAGAGCAGCTGGTGAGTGCTGTTGAGGAACAGGAGGTGTAGCTTGCGCAACTAAAGGTTGCGGGGGTGCTGTGGCATTCTGCGCATAGGGGGGTGGTGAAGTTAATAATTGCGACATTAATGGGTCTTTTTCACGCTCTTTTGCTGCCTCTTGCTGAAGAGACGGCAAAACTGGATAACACTTATCTATTGCCATTTTACGTTGCCTGTGCAACTGCTCATTTATCTGCTCTTCCTCATTATCTTTAAACTGCACGGCTGCTTGCATTACCGAAAGTCCCCCTTCTCTCTTATTTTTCTTAGCTAATTTAATTTCTTTTTGTCTGGCTTCTTTACGCCATAAGCGAAAAGAGTCAAACATCGCCGGCCGGGCTTTCTTTTTAAAGAGTTTCACTTCAAGGTTGTCTAAGATTTCAGAATCAAAGCTACCATATTGGGGCCATTTTAGAACACCATCTTTTCTAGTGTATTTAATCCATACTTCGTTGTAAACGATGGGGCCTACCCCATGTTTTACATATAGCTCGTAAGTCGGAGTTCCAACTGGAGGAACCGGACAAGAGTCCTCCAATCGGGAGTCCCTATTATTACCAAGACAAAACAAATTCCCAAGTCTAAGACTAGGCATCCTCGCTCTCTAGTCTAGTTCCAAAACTTCAAAGGATTATCGATTACGATATTTCTCGTGAATACACGAGTCCTTCGGTTATGGTGCTTGCAAGTACCAATACAAAACCTTTTGTATTCCAAAGATACCACAAAGTAAGTCCAACTAAGGACTGGGAGACGCTCCACTTATACTTAACTGAAATATCGATGACGTCACCAGAAGACTCGTCTGTGTTTCGCTCTACCAAAAACTTCAAGGGTCCAACATCAGGGCGATAGCCAGGGCAGCAGTCCTTGTAGCCGTCGGGAAGCGGGGAACCTCGCAGCAAAGACCTTCGGACCACGTCGACATGCAGGGGTCGATGAGGTGGTGGGCCCTCCTCCGGAATTTCCACACGAAGCTCCTCACGATCTTCAGGCTGACTGGTACCACTGAAATCGCCCCATGTTGGGCGCCAACTGAGGTACTGGGTTTTTAAGAACCGGCACAGAACCGGTAACCCAGCGGTGTCAGGGAATCAACACCCAGAGACCTCGGGTTCTTCCTGATTCAGACCTACAGAAACTCAGAGTCTTCCAGGTGAAGTCAAAGATTAGTTTATTGGCTGCAACCAAGGTAACAGGGTCCTAGAAGTACAATACGGGTATATTCTCAGGAGACTGCACACTTTCACGAAGTCAGGCTTCTCTCTTTATACATGATATTCGGCCTTGGGCAAACATTCTTTGAATTCGTGGTATGTCATTTATAGTTACTGGTTACAAAAGAAAAGCAGAGTCATGATGACATGTACATATTTCACGTCGTGCTGCCCATAACAAATCATCCGGCAAGGCCCAACATTTCATCAGATATCGCTGGACCCCCAATAAAAACGGTCACCTCCCCATCATAAAGTAAGTGAAGCAAAGGAATGGAGGAAAGATGTGAGCGAGATATGGCAGGTGTGCGCGCTGAAATGGTTTTATGGCTGGTTGAGCCTAGATGCTATCTTGCTCGGCCACTGGGAGGGAACTGACCTAACGAGTTCGGCCTGGGGCAATGGTTCTAACTTGCACTGAGGTCAGGGAGAAGTCGATTAAGGAGTATGTGTCCTTGTGGAATCAAATTCAACTGGATTAAGGCCTATGTAGAGGGCAACATGTAAATGGGAGCCAAGGGTTCAGAATGTAAATGACGATTTCGAGGTGAAATCGTCACTCGAACACGCCGAAAATACATGTACATGATGTACTCGTCATTCTCGGTCTTTTGATACCAAATTCGTCATATTTCGACGAAGTTTTATTTCTCGAGTCCAGAACTTTTATACGAATCCAGATTTTCAGAACCTCAAGACCAAGTCAAGGAAAGCATCAAAGCTGAAGTCAGCAAAATGCTGGAGCTAGGGGTAATTGAACCCTCTGAGAGCCCCTGGGCTAGCCCAATAGTTCTGGTCCCCAAGCCTCATCAACAGGGTGGAAATAGAGAGATGAGGTTCTGTGTGGACTATAGGGGGCTCAACTCTGTCACCAAGACGGATGCTCACCCCATTCCAAGAGCAGATGAGTTGACAGACAAGCTAGGGGCAGCCAAATTCCTTAGCACCTTTGACCTAACTGCAGGGTACTGGTAGATTGGCATGGCCCCAGGATCCAAAGTAAAGACAGCATTCTCCACCCCTGATGGGCACTATCAGTTCACTGTTATGCCTTTTGGGTTAAAGAATGCCCCTGCCACCTTCCAGAGGTTGGTGAACTAAGTCCCGACTGGATTGGAGTCCTTTAGTGCAGCTTATCTTGATGATATGCTGTCTTTAGCTCCACCTGGGAGGATCACCTGATCCATCTTGGGAAGTTTCTACAAGCCCTGCAATCTGCAGGACTGAATATCAAGGCATCCAAATGCCAGGTAGGGCCGGGCACTGTGATGTACTTGGGCCACCTTGTTGGTGGAGGCCAGGTCCAACCCTTACAGCCCAAGATCCAGAGCATCATGGACTGGACAGCTCCAACCACCCAGACCCAGGTCAGGGCATTCATTGGCTTGACTGGATACTACAGGAAGTTTGTGAAGGGATATGGGACCATTGTGGCTCCCCTCACAGAACTCACATCCAATAAAATGCCCAAGAAAGTAAACTGGACTGTTAGCTGCCAAAAGGCTTTTGACACCCTGAAAGAAGCAATGTGCTCAGCACCCATTCTAAAAGCCCCAGACTACTCCAAGCAGTTCATAGTGCAGACTGATACCTCAGAGCTGGAGATAGGAGTGTTCCTCTCCCAGAGCAATGAGGAAGGCCAAGACCAACCTGTTGCTTTTATAAGCAGGAGGCTACTCCCCAGAGAGCAGCATTGGAGTGCCATTGAGAGGGAGGCCTTTGCTGTGGTTTGGTCCCTGAAGAAGCTGAGGCCCTACTTGTTTGGAACTCACTTCCTGGTTCAAACTGACCACAGACCTCTCAGATGGCTAATACAGATGAAAGGGGAAAATCCAAAACTATTGAGATGGTCCATCTCCCTACAGGGTATGGACTTTGAAGTGGAACACCGACCAGGGACTGCCCATGCCAGTGCAGATGGACTTTCCAGGTTATTCCACTTAGACAATGAAGACTCCGTAGGGCAAGGTTAGTCTCATCACCTTAAGATTGGGGGGGGGGGGGGAATTGTGTGAGAAAGTGAGATAGGACTTTGAAGAGATCATCACTGAGGGCACGCTTGTTGCCAACCAAATGATCAGCATGGCAGCGGACGGCGCTACACTATCGGCGCATTCATATGCCCATGGAGGCTGACAGCACTCAAGCCGGTTGCGCAACAGAGAATCCTAAATCTCCAGTTTTCTGGCTCCTCTGTTTGGCACCCATACAGATGCGGAGATGGGCAGGATAAAGGCAGATCTCGATACCCTCAAATCTGTTGGCTTGGAGAAGGAGTTCAAGCGTTGATACAGCCCCAACCAACGCAAGGGATACCAGCAGAGGGTTCAAACCCATCAATGGTCCCAAGGAAAAGAAAACAAGGCAAGTCGCAGTATCAGGGCCGTAAATCAAACCGATGTAGAGGTGGTCACCAGCAGCAGTCCTCTACCACGGCCAGATCGGCAGGGAAGCAATGAGCAGGAGCTTCCTCTGGTGCCGTTGCCCACTCCAGTGGGAGGAAGTGCTTCACATCATCTGGCAGTGGTGCAGCATCACAAAAGATCGTTGGGTGCTCAATATACTGCGCAATGGATAGCACTACGTTTTCGGGTGCTTCCAAAGGATATTCCTCCAAAAAGATCTCGTCCTCCCCAACTAAAGTTGCTCCGGCAGGAAGTGGCAACCCTTCTGCGAAAAAAGGCCATAGAAGAAGTTCCTTCCGCGCAGCGAGGGAAGGGAGTCTACTCCAGGTACTTTCTTGTGCTCAAAAGAGACCAGGAGCACAAGTTCAGACCCATCCTGGACCTTCGCCTGCTGAACAGAGTCATCTTGAAGGAGAAGTTTCGCATGTTAGCCTTTCATCAAATATGTCCACATCTGCAAGCAGGAGATTGGATGTGTTCAGTGGACCTCCAAGATACGTACTTCCATATACCCATTGCTCCACGTCATCGCAAGTATCTGCGGTTTGTGGTCGGAGTCGAGCACTATCAGTACAAGAGTCCAGCACTATCAGTACAGGGTCTTACCCTTCAGGCTGAAATCTGCACGAGTCTTTACCAAGTGCATTTCAGTGGTGGCAGACGCCCTACACAGAAAAGGTCTCTTCGTCTACCCTTACTTAGACGATTGGCTCCTCAAAGAGCCATCTCCTCAACAAGTAAGGAGCGATTTTCAAGTCTGTCCACAGCAACTACTCACACTGGGTCTTCATGTCAACTTGGAGAAGTCTGTACAACAGCCCACCTGTGAGAAAGTGCCATCTTTCTTGCCATGTTATGCCCCCACTTTTTTCTGAACTGCTGATGTGCTTTGACTGTGTGCCCTGGGTTCCTGTCAACCAGGTACCCAGGGCCTGTGTTCCTTCCCTAAAACTGTGTTGAAACTAAAACCCAATTGGCATCTCTGGCCACCTGTCAGCCCCTAGTAAATGGTACCCAGGACATCGTGACCAGAGAAGGCCCCTGAAGACTGCAGTACTTATTATGCCACCCTCAAGGGCCCTGTACTCTGACACCCACACACTGCCTTTGCAGGATGAGTGTCGAAGTACAGAACTAAACCGAGAGTCGACATGGCACACATCCCTGTGTGCCATGCCCACAGAACCCACTGCCCTGGAATACTTCACTCACCCCTCTAGCTGGGTGCCCTATGCCAGGTGTGGGCACAGGTGCATGAGCCCTGTGCCCCTACAGTACCCAGGGCCATTCCTGGGCACTATAAGTGCAGTGATGCCATTAAGAGTATATGGTGCTGGAAGGTTGTCATTACGAACTCCACGGCACCATAATGGCTACACTGAAGACTGACAAGTTTGGTATCAAACTTCTCAGCACATTAAACCCGCACTGATGCCAGTGTGGGATTTATTGTAAAATGCACCAGAGGGCATCTTAGAGATGCCCCCTGAAAACCTAACCTACAATCCATGTCTGGGCTGAGTGGCTGCAGAGGCTGCCACACAGCAGACATGTTGCTGGACCCCTGGGTGGAGAGCCCCCCTGCTCTCCTGGGCCTGCAACAATGCACATCCTGGGCGAGGTGCTAGGTCTCCTCCCCCAGGATGGGCAGAGGGAAGCTTCAAAGGCAGGCCGCCTCATGAGCTTCTCCAGACCATTTGCTGTACCCAGCAACTGGCCCCCACCAGTTCTGACCCCCACTCTGGCGGGAAGACTGGCGGGAAAAACTACGTCAGGAAGGGGGGGTGCCAGCCTATGCCAACCCCACCCCTCAGGTGGGGGAGATGAGGTGAAGCACGACCCCGGGCTCCGGCCATCTTGAAGATGGGGACCCCTGCCCAATCACAGCTAGGCTCCTGCCCCCCTCCCACAGGAGAGGAGCAGGCTAGGGGGTATACCCACCCCAGGACAGGGACCTATTGGTCCCTGCCCTTGCCCAACCTGTAACACCCCTAAATTCAGTATTTAGGGACTCCCTGAACCTTCCTTCCTCAGATCCCGATACCAAAAGAAAGATGGTCAAGAAGACAACCCGCCGCGCAGCTGCTAACAGTACCACAACAACTGACTTGGCCCCAGCCCCACCGGCCTGTCAATCCTGGAACCTGCTCCTGCCTAAATTCCGGCAACTCCTGCGGACAGCAACCTTGGGACACCCAGAGGACCTGCCTGCCTTGACCCTCTTAAAGACGGAGACTCCCATCAGCAGAGGCTCTGCTGCCTCAACCCTCCTGGTGCCAGCCAGGAAGCTCCGTACCAGCCCACTCTGCACCTGCTGAGCCCGGCCCGTGCCCAAGTGATCCAAGACCACGAGGACGTCCCCCTGGCGACTGGGACCCGAAGTCCAGTACCAGACGACACCTGCAGACTCAGAACTAGGGCCCCAACCGCGACCAGCTGAGGGTAAGCTTTTCCGACACCCAAAGACACCCATGCACCCGGTGCCCTATAGCCCCCTGTGCCTCCCTTTGGGGTACCTACCTGTGCTCCAAGATCCCAACTTAACTCTCGACGTGCTGGTCGCCCCTGGAGAGTCTGCGCCCCCGAGCCTGCATCCTTTGTTCCCTTTTGACCTTTTCCATTGGATAACATTGAGCGCCCGATGGCTCAAAAGCACCCTGCACCCAGCCGCCCTAGTACCGCTGGCTGTGCCACCTTTGTCCTATCCTGCTTCCCCCTTTGCCCTGAGGAAGTGACCAGGCGCCCAGCTGCCACAACCGCGTGGCCTGCTAGCCAGCAGCCACCGCAGCCACCGACCGGAGGCCCCAAGTCCCCATTGGATAACATTGAGACCAACCTACCTCTGCACCCGGCCGCCCCTGCACCACTGAGGGTGAACCAACTGTACCTACCTGACCCTGGGGGACCCACTAGTCTATGCCCAGAACCACAACTTCACCAGTCGAGTACTCACTAGGAAACCGGTAACTCACTTACCTGCCATTGAATAACATTGACTGGTTTGACTCGAAAAATCTTCTGTCTACTTTTGAAAACTTGAAATATTCATATAAAATAATCAGAATTCTGAAATACTCACCTGTGATCAGGAAAGGAGCCAGTACTGTACCTTGTAGACCAGTGCTGAAACTCAAAAGTAATCCCTAGCGGGTTTAATAATAACTTGTATTTTCTCCATAGGAATCCATTGTCTGCTTTTCTATGAAATTTCTTCTGTCTACTTTTGAAAACTAGAAATATTCTTTAAAAATCATGCGAAATACTGAAACGTGATTACTCACCTGTTTTGATTTGAGACCCCAGTGCTGGCCTCAGGAGACCAGTACTGGATTACAAAAGTAACGAGATCGTACTTTACCTGCAACCAGAATTTTCTCCCATTGGATAACATTGCCAGATTTCTGTTGAAATGTTTCCAAGTGTGAACTTTTAAAATAGCTTTTTATTCCTGAAAAATCACTACAATACCTAAAACGTTTTTGCTAAACTGTTTTCAGCTTAGACCCCAGGACTGAACCTAGGAGCCAGTCCTGGAATTACCAAAGTAATCTACAAAGTAATCACCTGTGTTTATATAAGGAAATCCATTGAGCTCAATGCTAAATTGTGTGTAGAATTGTGTTGCCTACTGCAACCCCTGTACCTATTGTCTTTACAAAATGCATTGCCTTTCTGCAAAGTACTCATCTGAGACCTCTCATATTGAGAACAGTATATTCTTGATGCCTGTTGGTTCTAGAAATAAAGCAACTATATCTTTTGATATAAAAACAATTGGCCTGGAGTTTAATGTTTGAGTGTGTGAAACCTTTTGCTGACTGACTGTGTACAACAAATGATTTACACTATCCTCTGGTACTGCCTTACTGCTCGACCAAGCTACCACTTTAGAGAGTAAGGTCACACCTGGCTTTAACCCCTGTTATACCTTTGGGGTTTGTGAACTTCATACACACTGTACCTTATTCTGGTCCAGTATATATAGAGCCACTTTCTCACACCACCCAAACGATCCACTATCTGGGATCGACTCTGGATACAAACAAAGGAAGAGCGTTTCCTTCGGAAAAGAGACTTTCTTCAATGCTGCAGAAGTGCAAGGCTCTGCTTTAGACAGATCGCCCAGCAGTCCGACAAGTGGCATCTCTGCTGGGGTCGATGGCCTCCTGCATATTTCTCATCCCCAATGCCAGGCTGAGAATGTGACCGTTGCAATAAGATATAGAAGACAAGTGGGACCAAGCAACGGGTCACTGGGAGGATCGGATCGTGCTCTCCCAAGCAGCGAAATCCTCCATCAAGTGGTGGACTCGGACGCAGAATCTGTTGGTGGGAGTCCCTTTCCACCAACCAGTTCCAGTGCAATCGTTGATAACGGATGCATCTCTGCAAGGATGGGGGGCACACATGGGGTGCCTTCAAATGCAGGGCCGGTGGTCCACGAAAGAACAGTCCTACAACATAAACATGTTGGAGCTACGAGCAGTCCATCTTGCTCTGAAAGCTTTTTTGCCTTCGATCACGTCCAACTCGGTCCTGATCCAAACAGACAACACGACCACCATGTATTATTTAAACAAACAGGGTGGTGCGCACTCTCCCCCTGGAGGCTCAAGCGATCTGGCCCTGGCTTCTGGCTCGGAACCTCTCCATAGTGGCAGTGCACCTCCCGGGAGAGCAGAATGTCAAAGCAGACTCACTCAGTCGGCACTTCGAAGATCAGCCAGACAGGGTGCTGCACGACGAGGTGGTAGCAGATATTTTCCAACAGTGGGGTCGTCCATCAATAGATTTGTTTGCAGACGACGAAAACAAAAAATGCCACTCCTTCGCATCCAGATTCCACCGTCCAGGGACAAGGGGGAATGGGCTTTTGATGGATTGGTCAGAGACTTTTGCTTATGCCTTTCCTCCTCTGCCTCTGATCCCGAAGGTGGTGTCCAAGCTTATCAGATCCAACATGAAAATGATTCTGATAGCTCCAGACTGGCCACTGCAATGGTGGTACCCGGACCTTCTTCAGTTATCGGTACTCCCCCACAGGAGGTTGCCGTACAGAGCGAACCTGCTGTCCAAGATGGACGGGAGGATTCTCCATCCCAACCTTCGCTCCCTGAACTTGGCAGCATGGCTCCTGAGGTCCTACAATACGGACACTTGAATCTGCCGCTCGACTGCATGCGTATTCTGAAGGAGGCTAAGAGGCCCTCCACAAGAGCGTCATACGCTTTTAAATGGAAGAGGTTCTACCTATGGTGTGTTGAAAATCATTTTGACCCTACAAAGGGGCAGGAAAACGTTATTCTTCCTTACCTTCTATATTTAGCTAAAGCAGGTTTAAAATATGCCTCAATCAGGGTTCATTTGTCAGCCATTACGGCATACAGAAAGTCACCCAGCCAACCTTCCTTTTTCCAAATGCAGGTGGTTAAGGATTTCTTTTAGGGGGTTGAAGAAAGTGTATCCCCCGGTTCGAAACCCTTCTCCTCCCTGGGAGTTGAATCTGGTGCTGTCTAGATTAATGGGTCCCCCTTTTGATCCCATTCATAAAGCCTCTTTGCAGCACTTGACGTGGAAGGCCGCTTTTCTGGTAGCGATAACATCAGTGCGCAGAGTAAGTGAGATTCAAGCGCTGTGTGCAAAAGAACCTTATACTGTGTTTCACCACAACAGGGTAGTGTTAAGGGCTCACCCTGCTTTTTTTGCCAAAGGTTATATCTGATTTCCATATTACCCAGTCAATCTCCCTACCGTCCTTTTTTCCAAACCCCGCGACTCCTGCGGAGAGGTCGTTACATTCCTTGCAGGCCCGTACTGGCCGTTGCGGGCACCGAGAAATCCCCCGGTGGGCTGCAAGGGTGGGGGCCGGTTTTGGGCCCCTGGGGGCCGTTTTTGTTACAGGGCCGTTTTTGCAGTATAGCTGCAAAATCGGGCCTGCAACAAAATCGGCCGAAAACCGGCCCCGACAAAGAGCTCGACGGCACCTTCTCTATGTTGCTATGAGTTAGCTGTTTAGTATTTTTAGACTGTTTCTGCAATGCAGCCTGGGAGCTGTATATGCTTTCAGTCCTATGTGAGAGTTTTCTTCTGACTGCTAAGCATTAAAACAGATTCAAAACTTGTTTTGCTGTTGTTTTTCCCTGTTTCTAATGTATGCTTTTAGGATATAATGGGGAGTCCTTACAGCATTATTCAGCTCTGATGTGTATAAGGCTGCAGTTGCTTATTGTATATATATCTATACAACTATTATAAAGGAAGAACTTTGAACCTTTGAGGCGGGTAAACTCGGGAACCACAGCGCCAATCCACACACCCGATACATCGTTGTAATCGTCAGGGTGTGCAGATGGACATAGGCTATATAAAGTTAAAAAAATATACGTTATTTAAAAAATTTTGCGAAAAAAAAAGTAGTTATGTGGAAGAAGCGCCGGCCGCGACCTGCGTGCTGACGTCAGGAGCGCGGGGAGGAGCGGCGTCCAGGAGCGCGGGGAGGAGCGGCGTCCAGGAGCGCGAGGAGTAGCGGCGGACATGGCGGGGGGAGGAGCGGTGAGGAGCGGCGGACAGGCGGTGAGGAGCGGCGGACAGGCGGGGAGGAGCGGTGACGTGCGGCGAGGAGCGGCGAGCGGTGAACTGAGGACCGCGGGGGAGGAGCGGCGGCTGAGGTAAGGCTCCGGGGGACCCACGGACAATGTCAGGGCAGGCGGGAGTCGGGGCAGGCGGGGGTCGGGGCAGGTGGGGGACGGGGTGGGCGGGGGCCGGGGCAGGCGGGGGCCCTAAACACTCATGGTGGGGGGCGGGCGGGGGCCGGGGCCGGGGCGGGAGGGGGCTCTGAACACTCATTTCGGGACGGGCTGCTATGTCGGGGCGGGCGGGGGTCGGGGAAGCCTGATTGCTCCCGGACAAGGTCAAGGCGGGCTGCTAGTATGTATATATATTTATATATATATATATATAGATAGATAGATAGATAGATATAGATACATATATGTGGAGCACATATATGATTGTGTTTCCGGGGTCCCGCGTATGGGCAGGAATATTCTAGTGCTTATGACTTTGATGAGGATACCCCTGGAAGAGAACTAGGATTACAGGTAAGTAACTAATCCTTTTAAAGACACTGCAGGCTTGGGGACGAAGGTCTTCTAGGTGCGGGCACCACTTCAAGAGGTAAATTGGGAAGTTAGGGGGGGCCTTCTGCATTTAGACTGCAGGTTTCGCCTGGAGGCTTGAGTCAAGTATGGGGTCGTCGGATCTCGGGTCAAGATCGCTTGGGTGACCTCCTTGTGGTGTGTGCCCACTCGAGCCATGGGCGGCGGGTGCAGAATGGTGGGGAATTGCGTTTTTCGGCCAAGGCCAGAGGTTGCAGATAAACAAATCAGGTGTTCATGGGAGACAAAGTCTTTGAAGTGAAAGGCAGGCAGGTCCTCTGTGGTTTTCGAGTTTGCTGGCTGCCCAACACACCGGGATTTTGCAGGAGCAGGTTCGAGGGGGAGAAAGGCCGGTAGGGCTGGGGGCCAAGTCAGTGGGTGTCTTCCTCTTGTTAGCTGTTGCACGGCTATTCGGTCTTTCTTCTTCATGTAGTTTCCTGTCTGAGGAAGCAAGGTTGAGGGGTGCCCCTATATACTAGATTTAGGGGTGTTACAGGTAGGTAAAAGGCAGGGACCAATGGGTCCCTTCTATGGGGTGGGTACACCCCCCTATTATGCCACCCTCTAGTGGGAGGGGGCATGAGCCTGTCCCTGGTTGACTGAGTCCCCCCATCTTCAAGATGGCATGGACTGAGAGTTGTGCTTCACACCTCGCCTCCCCCACCTGAGGGGTGGAGTTGGCAGAGGTGGGCACACCTCTCTTCATAACTTGTTTTTCCCTCCAGTTCTCCCGTCCAAAGTGGGGATCAGAACCAGTGGGGGCCAGTTGCTCTGAGCAGCAAGTGGGCTGGAGAAGCTCACAAAGGCGTCAAGCCTTAGAAGCTTCCCCTTCTTGGAGCCTGCCCATCCTGGGGGAGGAGGTTTGGCACCTTGTCCCAGAATGTGCATTGTTTCAGGCCCCAGAGACCAGCAGGCTCTTGACCCAGGGGTCCAGAACCATGTCTGGTGGTGGCAGCTAAAAGCAGCCACTCAACCTGGACACTAGTGGTAGGTTAGTTTTCAGGGGGCATCTCTAAGATGCCCTCTGCGTACATTTTTCATTAGATCCCACACTGGCATCGGTGTGGGTTTAATGTGCTGAGAAGTTTGATAACACACTTCAGTTTTCAGTGTAGCCATTATGGTGCTGTGGAGTTCGTAATGACAGACTCCCAGCATCATATACTCTTAATGGCAGCACTGCACTTACAATTTCTAAGAATGGACTAAGACACTGTAGGGTTACAGGGCTCATGCACCTGTACCCTCACCACTGGCAGAGAGCACCCAGCTAGAGGGATGACTGATCTATGCCAGGGCAGTGGGTTGTAGGTATGGCACACAGGGATTTGTGCCATGGCAACTATTCACTTTGTTCTGCACCAAGACATGCAGCCTGCAAAAAAGGGTGTGTGTGTGTGTGTGTGTGTGTGTGTGTGTGTGTGTGTGTGTGTGTGTGTGTGTGTGTGTGTGTGTGTGTGTGTGTGTGTGTGTGTGTGTGTGTGTGTGTGTGTGTGTGTGTGTGTGTGTGTGTGTGTGTGTGTGTGTGTGTGTGTGTGTGTGTGTGGGTGTGTGGGTGGGTGGGTGGGTGGGTGGGTGGGTGTGTGGGTGGGTGGGTGTGTGTCTGTCTGTCTGTCTGTCTGTCTGTCTGTCTGTCTGTCTGTCTGTCTGTCTGTCTGTCTGTCTGTCTGTCTGTCTGTCTGTCTGTCTGTCTCTCTCAGAGTACAGGACCTCTAAGGGTGGCAAAATAAGTGCTGCAGCCCTTAAGGGCCTTATCTAGTCACAGTTCCCTGTGTACCCGTGGTAGCATTTACCAGGGACTAACCTGTGGCGAGAGATGCCAATTGGGTTTAGGCTTCAATGTAGTTTTAGGGAAAGAACATAAGCCCTGGGTACCTGATTAGCAGGAGCCCAGGGCACACTCAGTCAAAGTACCTCAGCAATTCAGGAGAAACTGGGGGCGACCATGCAGAAAGAGGGCACTTTCTCCCCCCGTTCAACACCTGATATATCCAATGTCTCTTCCTCCCACCTCGTCAAGCATGCTAACAACTGCGCAGCTTTGTTTCCCACCTCATAATTGTAGTGTTTAAACCGATAATGGGCCGTCGCCTCATTCTCCATTCTACCCCAAACATCTATGCTTCTCCATGGTGATGGAGATAAGGTGTAGGAATTCCGGACAGGACTTGAAACAGTACACCTCTTCTCCCGCCCCTTCCCCCCTCCCCATTAGTCGTCACCAGCCATCTAGTGTTTATCACCCAACTCCCGTTGGTCTAACCTATGGAACTGTTCTATGGGACTATTGCACCGGACATTTATAAATTGGTGAGTGGGCAGAAATCACCCTTGGCAGGTAGCCAGTGACCTCTGTATTGACCCCCTTGTGTCCTGCCAACCAGGAAATAATTCAATCTGGACATAGATCCGGCTGACCAAGCTACATAAGAGTTTTGCTGCTCCATGGAGTGTGTCCCTGCAATTGTCTTCTCCGGGTGCTTATCGCCCTGTGGGAGCCTATTTAACTCCACTTTCATGGTGAGATTGAGGTCCCTTCCTATAGTGGTAGGGGCCTTCACCAACCATGTCCCCCATCCATATTCTGGATCATCTGAGATTTGAATCTTGGTGGCAAATACCATGAGGCAAATGTCTGGATTTTGCACCCAACTTGGGTGGCACCCTGGGCACTGTGCGCTCTTTCCACCGTGAAGCATGGGGATAGTTTGCTGGTATTCCCCCTGGTGGACACAAAGTATTCAGTGCTTTTTTCCACATTCATGCCCTCTGATTTCTTGCGTATCCCTACAAATCCTGTGTTATTACGGCGGGATCTGCCTTCCATGTCTTCCACCTTGGCATTTTATTGTGCGATTTCTTTGAGCTGACTAACTTAATGGAGGCATCATGTTCCTTCAAAGAGTTATCTGTGATGGTTACCTGTTTCACAATCTTATCCATGTTGTTCTGGATCAGGGTGGCATCCACCACCACTGTGTGTGGGTTCATTTTGACCGCAATTTGGATTCTTTAATAGCCTAGAGAAGTGTTCTATGTGTTGGGCTCTAGTCCTCCGCATCTGCACACTCCTCCACTCCTAGTGGCCCCCCTCCACTGGCCTCTGCAATGTTTTTGATGGCATATTTTTGCACCAAATTGGGCCAACTTGTGCCCCTCATCGCCATACCATGATAGCGCTCTCAACTGAACTGCACCCATCTCCAAGGCCTCACAATGAGTACCTGGAACACAATGGCCATACACCCCATTTAAGCTGATGATGCATCCACTGTTATATAGGCACCCGTTAGTGTATCTCTGTCACCAGGGCCTGAAAGGGGGCTTAGAGTGAGTCCCGGAAATATGTTGTGGTTTGCGGCCCTCTCCTCTGTTTTTAGTCCCGCTCTTTTTGTTGTTCTTCACAATCCCTGGGGGCCTGCAACAGTCCTTCAGGTAGAAAAGAAAAAAGTCCAGTGGTGGGCTACCGCTGCACACGTAGGGTCCCCTGATGTCAATGAAATGTTGGCGCCATCATGGACCTGTCCTCTGTGCCAACCAGGATGTTTAAAGCTGCCCCTGGGACTATCACCCTTCCTCACTTTCCGTGAGCGGCAGGCATCTTTAGCGGCCACGGGAGTACTGGATGAGTGCCTCAGCAAGCCTTCATTGACTCACGAACACGCGTTGGGCACCATGTTTTAGGAAAGTGAGTTTCTGTTGCAGTACTCTCCCTCTCTCTTTGACTGTAGAGAAGTACTCCTTTTGGCATGGTTTCCCACCCCACCCCCCACTTTTTGCCTGACTCTGATGTATCTTTAAATGAATGTGCACTGGGTTCTTCTAACCAGGTTTGTAGTGCCTGTGTCCTTTCCTAAAACTGTACCTTTGTTTCCACAATTGGCCCACATGTAAGTCCCATAGGGCCTTGTGACCAGAGAGGGTCTATAAGGGCTGCAGCATGTATTGTGCCACCCTAAGAGACCCCTCACCAAATACAGGCAACCTGCCACTGCACCCTGCGTGTTTTGGTGAAGATAAAAGTGAAGTAAACCTGGCACTTCTGTGTACCATGCCTACCTCCACTGCAGGAGGCCGAGGTAAGTCACCCCTACAGCAGGCCTTGGAGCCCTATGGCAGGGTGCACTGAACCTCATGTGAGGGCATAACTGCATGAACGGATATGCCCCTATAGTGTCTAAGTCCATTCTTGGGCATCACAAGTGTATAGTGAAGGCAGTGAACTTGTCATTATGATCTCCACAGCTCCATGATGGCTTCGCTGAATTCCAAGATGTTTGGTACTAAACATCCCAGCTTAATAAACTCAACCTGATGCCAGTGTTGGATTTATTAAGAAATGCACCCAGAGGGCATCACGGAGGTGGCCCCTGAAATCTACCAACTCACAACTATGTCCCTGACTTTTCCCCAACAGCTCTCTAGCTCTAGACATGTTTCTGACCCCTGGGGTGGGAGCCTTTTGCTCTTGTGGGTCAGAAACAAAGCCTGCTCTGGGCCGAGGTGTTTCACACCTATCCCCTACCAGGAACAGCATAAAACAGCAGTAAACCTCAAAAGCTTCCAGTCCTTTATTATGCTGACATGGACCTCTCCAGCTAGTGGAGATGGCTGCCCCCTGACCAAGCCCCATTTTTGGCGGCAAGGTCGGCGGGAAAGTTTAGTAAGCAAGAAAGGTGTATCCTCTCTCAGCCAGCGCCACCCCTAAGGTGCCCTTAGCTGAAGTGACACCTCCTTTCAGAATCCCCCATTTTGTTCTAGCCAATAGGGATTTGGAAATGTACCCTCCCCAGAGAGTGAAGACATACAAAGGGTATAGTGACCCTAAAAGTAAGCAGCCCATTGGCTACTACATTCTGACCACTGTAACACCCCTAAAATTAGTATTTAACTGCACCCTTGTGCCTTGCTCCTCAGATTAACTGACCTACGAAGTAGAGGACAAGGAAGAGCTGTGCAGAAGCGAAGATTAAAGAAATCAACTGACTTGGCCTAGCTCTACTGACCTATCTGCAGCCCTCAAAGACCCGGCTAAAGATACTCTTCCTACAGTCCAGGGACCTCCAGAACCCTGGGAGGACTGCCTGCCTTCTAAAATGACTCCTAATCTCCTGTTGACAGTGGACCGGTCCAGAAGAAAACCAGCTTTAAAGACAAAGAGCTCTGCCTGTAGAACAGCGAAACTGACAACCTTTGCATCTGAGTCCAAATGGCTCACTGGTCAAACAAAGGTTCTCCGGCGCTCCTGAGCAAGAATCCCCCGTAGGCTGCTCTATGTCGGACTGCACGTCTGCGCCTGCAGCCTCTGCATGATGACCCCACCCCCCAACCGTGACATGCACCAGTAAGCTGTTTTCCAATGCCAAAGAACACCCCTGCACACGGAGCCCCTGGGCCTTGTGGAGATCAACCGATGGTGTACCGATACTCCAGCACCTCCAAACTTAACTGTGCAGCTGTAGGTCTCCTTCGATCATCCCCCTGGCTTGAGCCTGCAGATTCTTTTAGACTTTGAGATTCCCTATTGGTTTGCATTGGGCACCCGATGCTGCATTGGCACTCTATACCTCGCTGCCCCTGTGCCACTGGAGATGTAAGATTGGTGCTGCCTTGTAACCCTCCCCTGTGCTTAACTTAACCCCCAGAGACTGGGTTACAGAACCGTGCTACTCACCTGCAAGTAGTGCCATTGAGATTGCCCCCTTTTGCTTCAATCATGTAAAGGTTATTTTGGGCACGAGTTTTGCAGCGTGAATCTTTTCTGGATTCACATGCTGTGCATTATTCTACCATCTAGTGGTGGCATCTGGCATTCTCTCCTTGCTTAGTTCTTTTTTTGGGGTTGGGGTAGGGGGGTGGAGGAGGGGTATCGACAGTCCTTACATTTGGCGCTTGTTCCAGCCTCCTGACGCCAGACACCCTCCCAGAATTCTCCACGTGTGGTTGCCATCTTAAGATTCTTTTTTTCTGCTGTAGGTTCTGGAAGCATTCCTGAAGCTCTCCAGTCACCAAGGGGAAGAAGAGGAAAGAAATCAGGAGTTTGCAGATGAACAGAGAAGATCACCATAAAGCAATGGAGTTTTTACCAGAGATTCCCACCGAACTCCGTGGAAAGAGCACTGAAGTAGAACTTGCGATGGACAGATGTTTGGCTCCCGGCTCTGAGTAAGATGAGCACAATTTCTGCCCGGAGTATCACCACACGTACACCCAGAGGGACACCAATCAGGTGTACAATTCAACACCGATACCTGCAAGGCGTGCGCAGAGTTTAATCTGAAAACATCGAAGGCACAAGAAAAACGTAGGCATGTGCACTACGCCATGCAGGGAAGGAAACCACTTCGCTGGGAGAACCTGGACTATCTAGCATAGAAGATAACGTCACCGAAGAAGCGAAAAGAGAGGGCTATCACACTGAAAAATTGATTGACATCAAGGCGGAGCTCAAGGGACCCAAGTAGAGGCGCACTCAGGTAACTCAGGAAAAATGGGAGCAGTCGAGCCGAAAACTACAGACGCTCGACCACATATGACTGCCTCAGTGCTGAAATTCTTGCTGACCAAAGGCAAGTTGAGACAAAAAGATCCACTTGGTTCCCATACAAAGGATACCACAGGTGGAAGAGCCTCGGAGAAGGCACTGATGTCAAAGGACGATCGAGGTAGAGAGAAAGATAAGAACACGGCAGCTCCCTAAACAGCAGCCGAAGCTTCAACCCTGAAGAAGAGATTGGTGACCATAACAGACGCCGAAGAATGTACCCTCAAAACAGCATGCAAGAAAAGACAGCCGCAATCTTGCAAAAAACAAAAAAGTAACTTCACACCTAATTCCAGGAATTTGGAATACCATATAAACTTTCACTCAAACACACATGAAGAGTCTCGGAGAAGGGGTTGGGGCGGATGAAGCCCCTCCAAAGCTAGAGCTGCAAGAAGAGGAATAACAGGAACTCTTGTATAAAGAGGACAGCCCAGAGTCACAGGGCTAGTACCCATATGTCGAGTGGTCCGAAAGCGGCAAAGAAAAGTATGTGGGGGTATCGGGTCCAACTAGATGGGAAGTCAGACATGCTTCCTCTTGAAACACTCCTACCCTTGCAAAGTAAGAGTTGTTTCCTTCCGATGCTCCCAAGGTTCTTGGATCAAGGGAGAGAGGCGTTTAAGGAGCAAGCAACCTGCAGGTCAATGAACCCTCAGGTTGACAAAACATTCTAGCATTCCTCAAAGGACCTGGCATACATTCCAGGCAATGTGGTGGGAAACTCCATCATTGTAGCGTTTGCCAGTAAAAGAGCTTTTATACCAACCACCTCCAAATAAGAATAGAAATGGTGGGAAGGAAATTCGGGAGTGCAGCAGCAACACAGTGGTGCATAGCCAACTCCAAAGCCCTGGTATGCTCATCAGAACTGGAGGAAGATGGCTAAATTAAATACCTACCAGAAAAATACCAGAAGGGGGCAGGCAACCTCACAGAAGAAGGGAAGAACATAGCTAACACGTGCTTAAAGTCTGTACTTGATCGCCTCGGACACAGCTGCTAGACAACAGGTGACAGGAACGACCCTAAGTTGACACGCTTGGCTGCGAATCTCTGGATTCAAGAATGAGGTTCAAGCCAATTTAACATCCATTCAATGGAGAACACCTGTTCGGTAGGGCAGCAGATGACCCACTGCAACAGCTCAAAAAGGATGAGACCGCAAAGTCAATGTGAGCCCTACAGTTCAGAGGGCGGCAGAGATAGGGAATCGCTTCCATTAGAAGACCAACGTGGAGAGGAGGTTTCTAAACCTTCACGACACACCACACCTCCCAACATGAAGGTCGGACACAAACACCAGCACAGCATTAGCAATTGAAGGCGCCATAGAGACCTGTCCTTTTATGGGCGAGCAAGAGGCTAAGGACAGTCTTCAAGAGTGATGGCAACGGCAAGCAAGTGACCATCAAAAACAGGAGCCCCACCCACACATACCGACGGGGGGGGGGCCTTCCTCCAGAATTGGAGGGAGGTCACATCAGACAAGTGGATAATCAACATCAACCAACACGGCTATTGTATAGAACTGGAGAAACTCCCACTAAGTTGTGGCCCAAAGCATACAACCCATACAGAAGAAGTGAAAATCTGTCTTTGACAGGAGGCAAAGGAATAACTACAAAAACAAACAATCAGAAATGTGCCCTTAAAGGAGATCAACCAGGGAAACTACTCAAAATACTTTCTGGTACCAAAACCAGACAGTAGCTATGGCCTATACTAAACCTCTGCCTCTTAAACAAGTTCATAAGAACACAATATTTTGAAATGATGACTTTGAGAGGTCATGCCGCAACTCCAGGCGGGGGACTACATGGCAAACATAGACTTAAAGGACGCCTGTCTGCACATTGCAGTGAATCACAAGAAGTTTCTGTACTTCATAGTGGAGAATGCGCACTTCCAATTCAGAGTGCTACCATTCGGGATAAAATCAGCTGCTAGAGTGTTCAGAAAGTGCTTGGGTGGCCGTAGACATGCAGGTGAGAAGAATGGAAATTCATATGTACTCCTACTTATTGTAATTGCATTTTTATAGCGCTTACTACCCCTGACGAGGCGTCAAAGCGCTTTATCGGCGAGTAGCACGCTGCTCCCGGACCCATAGAGGATTAGTGTTGAATTAGTATAGTGAAACATGCAAGTACATTTTAAGTGGTGGATAGGTTAGTCAGTTATTTGGATTTGGAATGATAGCAGAAGGAATGAGGAGGAAAAAGGTTTGTATTTATATAGCGCTTGTTACCCCTGATGGGGTGTTGACGCACACTATTCAGGAGGTCCATAAAGGATTAGTGGTGAATTAATATGGTGAAACATGAAGTCATTTCAATGGTGGATATTAGTCAGTTATTTGGAGTGAGAAGGATAGTGGAGGGATAAAAGGGGAAGAAAGGTGTGCATTCATATAGCACTTGTTACCCCTGATGGGTTTTGAAACGGTTTTATGGCGAGTAGCACGCCACTCCGGAACTCATAAAGGATTAGTGGTGAATTAGTATAGTTGAATATGGAATCTGAGACGTGACATGTTAGTCTGTTAATTTTGATTGAAAAGGATAGTGGAGAGATAAAAGAGTTAAATATATATATATTTTTCTTCTTCTAGCAGGAGGAGGCCGTGGCTGTCATACTTCTTGTCTGGGCAGGCTAGGCCCGTGTGGCTCAGGCAGGCGGCCATGATCCGGTCGACCTGGAATTTAGTCCGGGGAACCAAGTCTGCATGTATAAGGAAGTACCGTTGTGCTGTCGGATGCACGGACAAGTAATCCCTAACTATCGACACTGGGCAATATCTAGGATTTCCTAGCGGTTCAAGGACTATGTCCGCCCCACGCACGGTTTGATCGGTCTTGGACATCCTGATGTGTATCACTAGCTTGTCAGTCAGGTTGACATCATGGCTACTCAAGGTGGCGCCAGACGTGTCTGTTTTTGACTTGGCTACCAATTCGCCCATCCAGAACGCCCGAAGAATGCCAGGCAGAAGGCTGCCGAGAATAGCTTGGCCTCAAATTGCGAGTCGGTAACCTGGTGTACTACATATAGCATCCCTTGTAGGGTGAGGAAGTCAATGGGCCCCTCATGTCAGGAGTCCTAACCTCATCTCTGGCCCATCCCTTGAGAGCCGCTCTGATTAAGAAGTACTTGGTTGGGTCCTGCCCCCCCTTAAGCTTGGTGTTGTGGCTCACCGCTGCCAGGTGGCCACAGACCCATGAGTGACTCTTCCCTTGCTCTTTGGCCCATAAAAAAAGCTTGAACCGGTTGGCTCATGGCCAGCGAGCCTGTGCTCAGGGTCTCCGTAACGCCTAGGAATGTGTCAAGCTGGGCCTTGTACTTCTTCCTTGTCCCTGGTGCCGAGGAACGTTCCCCAAGCGATCTCAGCCACTGCTCCACTGCAAGATGCCCCATAGGTGTGCTGGGAAGGGTGTCTTCTCCGCTCTTGCTTGCGGCCAGGCCTCCCGGAAACGGAGCCACTGAAAACTAGAGAGAGCATCAGCTGCCACATTCTTGACCCCCTCGATGTGCCTAACCCTAAACTTGATGTTGCGCAAGCCGCCCCTGACCAATTCCCTCAACAAAGCACAACACTAGGGGGCACCTTACTGACTGCCCATTGATCGCCTGCACCACCGCCATGTTGTCGGACCAGAAAATTACCTTCCTGTCCGCCAATGCTTTGTGCCACAAGTGCTGGGCAATCAGGTAACAGCTCGACTAATGTTATGTTAGAGGTTATCTTGCGTTGCTGCCATGCATTGGGCAACTTCTGTGCACACCACTCCTCCCCCATTATGGCACCGAAACCCTCTCTCCCTGAAGCATCTGTGAAAAGGCACAGCTCGGGGCTGCCTGCCCAGGAGGCTCTCCATATGGCTGTCCCATTAAAGTCAAGCAGGAAATTGGACCACATAGAGAGGTCCGCCATCAGTCCACTGCCTAGTCTTTACCAGGTGGTGTTTCTTAAGTATCTTGGCCGTGGCCCTGGCTAGCCTTCTTGAAAATACTCTCCCTGCTGGGATGACTCTGGCTGCGAAATTCAGTTTCACCAGGAGGCTATGCACCGCGCCCAGGGTGGCCTTGTCCTTGCCGAGTAACGCCTGGATATCCTGCCTCAGATCCTCCACCTTCTCTGCAGGAAGCCTTGACTCACCCTTGATGGTGTCCAGTTCGATGCCCAAAAACGTGAGAACCTGGACAGGACCCTCAGTCTTACCCGGTGCAAGGGGGACCCCCAGATGGCCCGCCACAGACTGGAAGCACTGCAACCCCTCCCTATACCCCTGGGTACCCATACCCCCAATGAACAGGAAGTCGTCTAGGTAGTGGGCCACTCCCTCGATCCCTTAGGTCCAGGAAAGGGCCTGCTGGAGGAAGGAGCTGAAAGCCTCAAAGTACGCGCAGGATACCACGCAGCCCATGGGCATGCAGCGATCAAAGAAAAACTCGCCCTGCCATTTGAAACCTAGGAGGTGCTGGCTAGCCGGGTGAACCGGGAGTAGGCGGAAGGCAGACTCAATGTCCGCCTTGGCCAGCCATGCCCCTTTCCCTGCTCTCCTGACCATGTCCACTGCCATGTCTAGGGAGCAGTAGGAGACTACAAGACCCCTCCTGTAACCAGTGGTTCACCGAGTCGCCCTCAGGGTATGACAGGTGGTGGATCAATCGGTAGGCCCCAGGCTGCTTCTTGGGGACCACCCCAAGCGGGGAGATGAGGAAATGCTCCAGGGGGGGTGGCTGAAAGGACCTGCTACCCTGCCCAGGGCCACCTCCTTCCGGACCTTCTCCCTTACTACTCCTGGCAGGCCCCTGGCTTACTTGAGATTCCCAGCATCCCTGCAACCCAGGGGGCCCTGGTAAGGAATCCTAAACCCTTCTATGAAGCCCTGGGTCAGGAGCAGGCTGTCTTTGTGGATGGGATAGGACCTGAGCAGGGGGAGGATGTTCTGTAAAATGATGGGGAGGGCCCCTTGACATTACAGGTTGGCAGGCTTGCGCTCACCAGCATGGGGGTGTTGAGCGGGGTAGGAAGGGGGGTGGGGGGGGTTGAGAATTAATGGTTGGTTCTGCTTCCTCTCTGTTAATGGTTATCTTGTCTGCCAATGTGAGGCAGGGGCCATCTCACCCGACCATGCAATACAAGGCCGGGTGCGGTTCCCCACACTTGCTGCAGATGTGGTTAAACTTTCAGGCCTTACCCCAGGAGCAGGACCCTGCGTTAAACAGCCTGCAGGTACCGGAATAATATTTCCTACTCCCTTGCTTCTGACGCCTTCCCTGGCTCCCTCAAAAAGGCTGTTTGAACGGGCGCTTCCCAGCCTGCTTGGTCCCTTTCTAAGTATCCCAATCTTTCTGAGTCTTGCTCGCCCCCTCTTTGTGTTCCGCTGTGCATTTGCACATGTGTTGCACCGAGAGCTGAATCTCTTTTTTGTCCCACCCTAACTCTGGGCATATGGCCATCCTTTTGCAGAAAACAGTAGAACCAACCAACCCCTCCAGTCCCTCTCGACTCCTGCAGTATAGTGTGTGAATAGTGCATTAACGCCTCCCCTTGCTCCAGATACTTTTCCATAATTACTGCTGAAAGTATAATGAACGCCTCAACCCAGTTCTCAATAGTTTTCTCGGGTCAGCGTTGGTATCTCACCTTCTTCTCCTCCTCTCCACCCCCCATCTTCCTCTTCCTGCTGCCCCATGCATGAGTAACGTCAGGACTGGCTGGTGATGGCATACTCTGCACATAAGTGCAGCGACAGGATAAGAAAAGTGGAATGTCAGATAGGCAAATTCAAACACACCATAGATTTCCAGTGATATTTTTACTAAGCCTTTACTTTTTGCATCATAAAATCAGACCGTGTGCTCAGTGTCCCAAATGAATAGAACCAAAAAAGGGGGGAGGGAGTGATAGGTGACATATAAAAAAAAGTTTTCAGTTGTACAAAACGAAGACAGGTAAGTATATTTGATGGGTTAACATTCCTCTAATACATTGATAAAGGCAAAAAAAAGTGGTTTGTTTGTTAAACGTGTCGACGGCGTTTCGACCCCAAGAGCAACTAAGGGGTCTCAATAGGACCTAGCAATACGAAACACCTGAAATAGAATAATCGAGATAATAATAACTGGAACCGCAAAAACAGATCAGAGGAAAATAATATTTGGTGGAATAGTACCAGATAGGGAGTTACCTGAAATAAGAGCAATGGTCTGTAAGTGTGAGTGGTGCACACCAAAAAATGTGTGGCTCAAGACATGTATTAGAAAAACAGGGGTTACTCACAGAGGGGCCCAGCCGGGCACTGTCTGTGAAAGAGAAAGAAGATGGAACAGTAAAGTATATTGCCCCATTGCTAATGATTGCAACATTTTATGTAGTCAGTTTACTCACTCACCCCAAAGTGAGGGAGGGAAAAAAAGGGGCGGACACTCATATCACGTGTGGGTGCAGATTCCCATGCATAAATTGGTACACAATACAGGTATCTGATAGAGACATTTAGCCGCAGATTCCTTAACCTAGAATATCCCAAGCCATGAAACTGGATCCGGAAATGTTTTGCACCCCGCCGTGACGTCCACGTACGTGACGTCAGTAAGGTCATATAAGTCCCTACTGGCGCGCTGACGTCAGTTTCCTTTTTTTCCGCGTGCAATGTGGATCCGGAGTGAGCGGTTCCTCTGCCCTGTTTTCAGGCCTCCTTTTCATGTACACTGTGCGATGCCTTCAGGCTTAAATCTTGTAATTCCTGTTTGCGGCAGATGTTCACGACGGACCCACATCTTATTTGTATGTGGTGTCTGGGTGATCAGCATGACTCCACGGACTGTGAAGCCTTTCAACGTCTGAAACCGAAGTCTCGGCGGGAGCGCCATATGAAGCTTCTCTCGGCACGGCTGTCCCGGTCGGAGTCGTATTGCCCCCCCCCGGCCTCTTTGTCGACGGCAGGTCCCTCTACGGTTCAGTTCCGCCGTCGATCGCCCTCTGGGGTCCGGGCCGTCGTTCACCACTTGGTAAGTCGAGGTGCTTGTCGCCTAGTTCTTCGACCTCACCTTCTTCTGTTGTCAGGGGCACTGGTTCCTGGAACTTTCCGGACGTGCACTCCAGACGGTCGCCCCCCCCCCCCCTCTATCCGCCCTTTCTGGGTTTGGGGGCCCAAATGGAGGCCTATGCTACGGCTTTGCAGGCCTCCCATGGGTCCTCTCCCATTCCTGGGGCACCCTCGGGACCTCCGCTTCTTGTGGGGTCTCCGGACTCGCTGGCGGGTTCGCCCCCGACGCCAATTGAGCCTTTACCTCCCAGGAACGTCGTATATGTGGTGTAGTTAGGGCGCAGCCCGGTTGGGTCCGCCTCTACGGTGCACATGGAGTAGTTAGGGCGCGGCCCAGCTGGGTCCCCCTCTACGACCCTGTTCTGGAGGAGGTGAGCCGGCACCAGGGCGGCGCCGGAAGCTTGCCTCGCCGGCACCCTCTCCTTTATAGGGGGAGCTTGTTATAGTTTCGTCACCGGACGGCGCCGACTCGATGCCAGATGCAGCCAAGTCGGCGTCTGATGAGGTACGACCAGCACCGACACCGAGTTCTGGACTCTAGAAGCCTCTGTAGAGACTTCGGCGCCGCCCTCTTGCCCGGCGTCGCCGGAGCTATTGTTGCCAGTGCCCCCCTTGGAATTTGTGGAGCCTCCTCAGGAGCTCCCAGATCTGTCAGGCTCTTCGCCTCCCCAGGAGTCCCATCAGGATCCTCATTCTTCCATGGGGCTTCCTTCAGTGGGGCATTGGGCGCACCCTCAGTGTCTTGGGAGGGTCAGCTTACAACCCTCCCCCACTGATGAGCTGTTGTCCCCTCTGCGGAGGGCTACCAAGGCTGAGTGGTCTCATTGGCCACCCGCATTTTATATATGCAACCCCCTTCTGTCCCTTTGTCTGTGGACCCCTTGCTGAGGTCCTCCACCGTGGGTCCGGAAATGTGGAGCCGCTTTTGCCTTTTGAGGCTTCCCTTTATGATGCCCTTTTGGGTACCTGGGTCCGGCCTGCTTCAGGTGACCCGGTGGCTCATTCAGTTTTGCACCGCCACCGTCCAGCTCCAAATGATCATGTTTGTCTTTTTGTGCACCCTGATTTTTTTCTGCAAAACATTTTTTAATTGAGATGAAAGCGCAGACAGATATTACATCAGAATCACTGATCAGGCGTAAGCATCAGCCTGTCACAGGAAAGGTACTTGGTTAAATTCCATAATCAGCAGTAAGCCTGTACACACATAACCCTTGTACTCTGGGCCACTAACATGGCAGTGCAACCAATTGCAAATGATAGAACTAAAACCCCTGTACGACCCCCCTCCTCCCCCAACATCTACTCACTACTCCAACTATAGCCCCCCCCCCCCCTTCCCCCCCTCCTTCATTCAACACATCCCACCCCCCTCCCCTCCAGGCGTTTTGTGGTGCAGCCCCATTGGGTTGTAAAGGTGTGGACATCTCCGCTCTTATCTCGCATCCGGGCCAGTGGATAACATGTGGTATGTGTCGTCTCACTGCCCAGTGTGGGGCATCCGTGCGCAACCGGATAATGCAAGGCAACTTGCTTTCATCTTGGCATTTTATGGCGGGTGTGCCCCAGGGCTGTGTGCAGGGGTCCCTCCATCCTCGTCTGCGGGGAGTGTGAGTTCCATGACTAATCTCTCCCAGGCTCTCGCCCTCTCTAATGCCTGTTCATTACCTGTTCTATGCGCCATTTGTAGTCGGACCTCCCCCTCACATCGAGCACACTTACTAAATTCATGTTTCCATTTATCCACACTGGGACCTTTGTTCGCCTTCCACTGCGAGGTTATGGTTCTTTTAGCTAAGAGGAACCCCAGGTCAATAAATTTACTAGTGATTTTGTTTTTTGAGGTGTGGGGAAAACCAATGAAGGATGCAATGCGCCATGGTGGGTTGTATGTCCCTCTCAGTAACCTCCCTCAACAGTGCCGTCACCCCTTGCCAAAAGGAATCAAGCGCCGGGCAAGCCCATATCATGTGTTTAAAATCGGCGTCCCCCTGTGCACATCTGGGACAGGCCGCGGACTGGGCTGGAAAGTATTTATGGAAAACGGGCTGGTTTAGGTATGCCCTATGTAGAATGTGAAAATGCACCAACTGGAACCGCGCAGTTCACGTACCCTTCCAGGCTCTCTCCACTCTCCCACTCCACGCCGGATCTGGTATTTCCATTTCTATGTCCACTTCCCATTTCGTCTTCAAAGCTCCCAGTGGTGTTGTCATGCGCTTGTACAAGCATGAGACTGCTTTGATTGTGCCCGCCGCAACCACTACATATTGGCAACCCATAGATGTAGGCGGTTCCGTCAAGCGCGACTTCCAGTGTTTGCGAATCGCTGTTGTGAGCGCAGGATGGACCAGAAAGTCTCCTCCTGGTAGTTCAAAACGGTCCTTGAGGACATCAAAAGGCAGCAGATTGCCCTCCTCATATAGGTCCGCTATACCCCCTCTTCGTAGATACCTGTTCCAACATTTACGAGCTGTGGCAAACTCCTGAGTGAGCTGCATGTCTCCGATCGGGAGCCGCAGAACTATGCGAGACAACACCAGCAAGGGGCCCGTCGGCACACCTGCCTCTTCTTCTTCTCTAGTGGCCCTCGCTACCCATTGCCTGAGCCATAGAAGCTGGGCAGCTAAGTAGTACGTCTCGTAGTCAGGGACCGCCAGTCCCCCCTCCGCTCGAGGTCTCATGAGTGTTCCGAGCGCCACCCTACACCTGCCCGATCCCCACAGAAAGGAACCGATCAGCACCCGTAGTCTCCGAAAGTGGCTCGCTGGTATCCAGATCAGGAGGGTCCTAAAGAAGTAGAGCAAGCGCGATAGGGTCACCATTTTGAGTAGCGCCACTCGGCCCGCTACAGATAAAGGGAGGGTGCTCCAGAACTCAAAGTTAGCTTTAGCACCTCTGATCGCCTTCCCTACATTTCCGTCCAGGATATCTCCCCGTTCGTGATAAATCACCGTACTCAAGTAGGGGAGACATCTCTCTTCCCAAGACACCCCCTCTGTAGTCCGCGGGCACACTCTACCGCCACAAGTCGGAAATAGGCACGACTTCGTCCAGTTGACTTTCAACTCTGCTACCACACTTAGGGCACGCAGCAGAGATTTTGTTCCCCTCAGGTATTCCCCCGTATCTGCCAAAAACATTAATAGGTCATCCGCATAGAGTGCGATATGGTGGACCTGCCCATAAACGTCTAATACCTGATATGCTTGCCCCAATCGAGCGTGCGCTGCAAGGGGTTCCATCGCCATAGCGAACAACAATGGGGAGAGGGGGCAGCCCTGGCGCGTGCCCCTTCCCACTTTACATGCCTTGGAGATCACCCCTCCCGTTCGAACTCTGGCCGTAGCATCTTTGTACAGTAAAGCCGTCCAGCTCACAAAATCCGGCCCCAACCCCATCCGACGCATAGCATGGAAGAGGTAGTCCCACTCCAAACTATCGAATGCTTTTTCGATGTCAACAGCAAACACCGCTGCGGTATCCACCTCATAAGTGTCGGCCTCCAGAATATGTAGGAGCCGTTGTATATTAAGCACTGTGTTGCGGGCGGGGGATGAACCTGGACTGATCGGCATGTATCAGTGTGGAATTGTGGGGAAACCGCCAGAATTTTGCTCAGGATTTTGTAATCCAGTTTTAGCATAGATAAAGGGCGATACGCCGTTCTATCCCAGGGATGCTTGTCCGGTTTCAGTACGGGATTATGATCGCCTCCCTGGTGGACTCTGGTAATCTACCCAATTTTTTGGCTTCGTTGTAGAGCCACGCCAGAGGAGGTGCAAGGAGGTCGATATAAGTGAGGTAGAATTCCACCGGAAAGCCATCCGATCCCGGCGTTTTTTTCCATGCCATGCTTTTAATGGCTACTCGCACTTCCCTCACCTCGATGCTCCTACCCAATTGTTTCGCATCATCCCCCAATTCCGGCAAATCCAGACCCCCCGTAAAGTTCTGTAACTCTTCCTCTGATAGAAGCACCCTGCTACGATAAAGCTCCGTATAGTAGTCAAAAAACAGCTCATTTATCCCTTGTTGGTCAAAGCGGGCCGCTCCTACCCGATCCCTCAACTCTAGTATGACTAAGCCGTGTCGAGCGGGATTAGCTAGCCAGGCCAACAGGGCTCCCGATTTATCCCCCTCTGAGTGCGCCCATACGAGATAGGCTTTGTAATCAAAACATCGTAAGCGTTCTACAGTTGCTGCAACTGCCTCCCTGGCTGTCAATAATTAATCTTGCTTATCTGGCCGTTCGGGGCGCTCTATCTCCAGGGCATGCAATCGCTCATCATCCCTTTGGATGTCTTGCAATAGCGTCTTCCTGGCCCCAGATACCGCCGAAATACATCTCCCGCGCACCACTGTTTTATAGGCGTCCCATTCAGTAGTTACCGACCCCGTAGTCCCTGCTTTAAGTTGAAAATAATATTCAATGGCCGTGGCTATGGTGGTTTGGAAGACCTGATCCTCAAGTGCTTCTGGGCTCAATCTCCAGGTAGGGATTCTGGGGCACGGCCTCGACCACTGTAACTAGGCCATCAGCGGGTTATGGTCAGAAATAGTGCGAGTGAGATATTCGCTATTACTAATTTCCCCATGCACATCAGGGGAGCATAGAAATGCGTATAGGCGGACATGTAATTCGTGGAGAGCGGAGAAAAAGGAGTAATCCCTATCCAATGGGTGCTGAACCCTCAAAGTGTCAATTATCCCCCAAGTCTGCTGCCAGGTAGAGCGTGTCACTGCCAGTTTACCTGCTGGTGCATTCGGCAAGGGGGGTGTGAACGCTCAAGGTCAATGTCTGTAACACAATTAAAATCGCCCCCAAATAATAGAGGCCCTACTAAGACTGATGCCAATTTGTGGGACAGTAAGGAGAAGAAGGCTGGTTGGTGCTCATTCGGCGCATATAAAAATCCCAGTGTTAAATCTCTACCATCCAGTTTCCCCTGGAGCACCACATACCTGCCCTCTGGGTCAACCAATTGTGATGTGCACTGAAAGGGAACCCCAGCTCGTACCCAAATTAAGACCCCCCACGCATATACCGAGTATGTAGTGTAGTAAACTTGACCCATCCAGCGGCGTTGGAGAGCCTTCCCTTCCTTTGCCGTGAGGTGGATCTCCTGGAGGAAGGCAATTTGTATACCTCTACGTCTCAAGAAAGAGTGTATCTTGTGTCGCCTATGCATAGTATGCATACCCCTTACATTCCATGTGAGACATGTGTAACCTAATGCGGGTCCCATTGCTGACATTGATCTAGATCATTTTCCATCCCATCCTCCTCCCCCGACACGCCCAGGTCCCCTAAACCCACCCCCACAAATAGAACAATTCAAACAACCCCAACTCCCCCTCCCCAGGACAGGCATCCAACACGGCATCCCCATCCAAACAAAGAAAATGCACATAGAAAGTCCAATCAGTTAAGGCTGCCTGGAACACCGAATCAAGAATCTCAGAACTCCCCCCAGCCCCCTCCCCACTCCCATGTGAACATCTCTCCACCCCGGTCCCCCCCAACAATTCCACAGCGTGCTCTGTCGGCCCAGCCCCGACCAGTCTCTACATCCAAAGGCCCAGCCAGCATCCCCAATACCTCACAAAGGCAGACGGATCGTGCATAATGTTTGGTCAGCCAAACACCCCATCTGCTGTTTGTGGAGTGATCCCTGGTAATTCAGTCTCCGAGAGCCCGTGGGCGCTGCTGGAACTGGGGCTCTGTTCTCCACTCCCTGTGCGCTCCGAAGTGTTGCTGGTTGGACTGGGGGCATCCTGGCTGATGGCCGCCACTGCCAAAACCGCCCTGTCGCGTTCTTGGCACCAATCCGCGGGAGAGCTTGGTCGTTGCGTTGGCAATGTAGTAGGAGAGCGCTGCCGAGGCGAGGTCGCAGCTGGTAAAGGCTCACCAGTCTCACCATGGGCAGTGACCCGCAATCGGGCCGGGAACAGCATTGCGTAAGGAAGATGCAGAGCCCTCAATTTCCGCTTCACTGCCAAAAAGGAAGCGCTCTGGCGCTGCACGTCCCTGGTGTAATCCGGGAAGATCATTATTTTACTGTTGCCAATTCTCAAATTCTGCAACTCCCTGGCTTTCTGCAGGATGTAGTCGCGGTCTCGGTAGTGTAGAAGCCTCACCACCATCGGGCACGGCTGGGCCCCTGGCTGTGGCAGTCGTGTCGGAACCCTGTGTGCCCGCTCCAGCGCGTAGAAGGGAGAGAGACCCTCAGACGCCACCTCCGCTTTTATCCATTTCTCCAAGAACTGAACGGCGTCGGATCCTTCCTCTCGCTCCGGGATTCCCACTATGCGGAGGTTATTGCGCCTGGTGCGCCCTTCGCTTTCCCCTGCCCTCATCTCCAGCACGCAGACCCTCTGCACAACCTCATTCAACTGTGACCGCAAGGTATCAACCATGTTCGGAATATCTTTCATGGTTATCTCATGAGTCGCCACTCGCTCCCTAAGTTTCCGGTGGTCATCTTTCAGTAGGGAGAAGTCAGATCCGATGGAGTCCATTCGTTTCTCCAAGGCCTCTCTCAAGGCCATGATGGCCTGCATGATGTTGCCCAATGAAGGGTTGCGTGGTTGCGTGGGAGCTCTATTCCCTGGTGCAGATTCCTCGTCGTCCGCGGCGTGACCCGCATCATCCAGCCGCAATGCTTCAAAACCTTTCTTCTTGGACACCCTGCCCATCGTGGGTAGAGTAGCGAATGTCCGGCTTCTCAGCGCCTCTCCACTCACCGCGTCGAAGGGCCTCTTAACCAACCCGGTCAAGTCGGTATAATCACCCTTTGCAGAGTCTCTTGTGTAACAGGCAGCGCTTGTAGTGCCGTAGCCCCCGTACAACAGTGAGGCTCCTATGCCTGGTGACCAGTAGAATTAGCACTCCGCACTTCCTTGGAGTACCTGGGCCCCACGCTGATCTGTAGGTTCAGCCGCTCGGGAACCCGACTCGCTCCATCAAGGCAAAGGAGCCTCCTCAGCCCAGCACCTCTAATCGCCTCTCTCCTCCTCAGCTCTAGGGGGGTCGTAGTGGGCCCTCAATGGCCCAGTGCCTGCAGCCTCCACGAACCAGACCGTCTCCACGTGGCCAAGCAGGGCCCCTGGGCAAGCTCGAAGCTAGTAGAGAGGCACCAGCGTCGACGGCCGTCTCCCTCCCTCCATGTCAAGCGGAGCACCCCTGCCTCCGTAAAGCTACCAAATTATCTCTCCTCTGTGCAACCACACTGTCTCCTAAGCACCGTTGTGATGGGCCTTGAGGTACACCACGGGCGCCGCCATTTTGAAGTCAGGCAACCCTCTGCCCGGCCGCCCGTGGGGACTCGCCTGCCAATGCTGTCTGCCCCCCACTTTGCAGGTCTGTGTGGGCAAGGGACCAGTGCCTACCGCTTGCTGAGCTGGTCTCCAGAAGTCGTACCTGGACAAAGGGGGAGCCTTGGTCAGGCGCTCCTCTCTCGAGCTCCGGCCACCATTTTGAGAAGGAGAGGCTCAGGCTGCACCGAGCACGGCGGATAGTGTTCCCACGCCGTATGGGGTTCCAGAAGCCGCACTTTTCTCCCGCCAGGTAGGGCGCAAGGCTTTTAGGAGCGCATTCCGTGGGTGGGGAACCAGAATCAAGTCAGGATAATTACGGGAGCAGGGTGGCTGCGGATGAGCTCCGAAGTCCGCTGCCGCCTACATCGGCGCCCAGGCCATGCCCCCCCTTTTTGTGCACCCTGATGCGCAGGAGTTTGTGTTGCAGACTGCCTTTCCTTCTCTGCCCCATCTAACGCTTCCTCCCTCTCTGGAGTCCAGATAGCTTAAGTCATGGGGTAGGAACATCTTTGCATCCACTAGTGCAGCCCTACAGTCCTTGAATACAGTGTGTGTTTTGGCTGGGGCTACCTCTGCCCTGTGGGACTCTGCAGAGTCTTTGCTTCCTGCCACCTCTGAAGGTGCTCGCGTTGATCTCCTTCACCTCCTCCGGGATAGCTGCGACCTTGCCGAATTCACAATCCGTTCAGCCTTTGATACTGCGGATTCTTTGGGCCGAGCCATGGCGGGTTCTGTTGCCTTAAGGCGTCACGCTTGATTGCGAGATAGCGTCATCCCTGAAAATATCCAGGAGCGACTGGTAGACTTACCCTTTGATGGGGTTTTACTGTTTGATGCTCACGCCAAATCGGCAGTTCACCGGTTTCTGGCGGGCTTTTGTCCCCCCCACTTAGGTCCTTTTAGGCCTGTCTTCTTTCGTGGTACTTTTTCATTTTGCGTCCTTTAGATGCGCTTTGTGTTTAACATGGGCAGTGAGCCTTATGTCTTTTTTCTGTGGTCAAGGGTGGTTACCCTTTTATTGTCATCCCTTGGATGCGTTTTGCTTTCAGCTACCTGTTGGCCGTCTGTGACCGTGTTCCACAGGTTGCTGTGTCTAGTCCTCTGAATGTGGTATTGAGCCGGTGGCTCATCTCAGTAATGTCATACGGCTCGGAACTCAAGATCATGAGTTCGGTTTGTTACTGCGCTCTTTTGGCTTGGCTTGGCTTATTGCCCTAAGAGGTGTTCCTCGTTGTTTGAGGTATGCATACTCCATGTGGGGTACTTGTACTCTATTATATAGCTTTGCTGATCTCACCTGGCCCTGGAGACCCTGTGGGCTCCATGCGTCGCTTGGTGTTCCGTTGTATGGTGTTCTGTTTTTCCCTGGTGCCATCTGCTTACACCATGGTCATCCACCTCCTTGGGAGGTTTCATGGTCTCCTCTTTAAAAATGGCTCCTACCTGCCCTTACTGTACTAGGTATGATCCGTTATGGACATGTTCATACTCCTGGCTAGTTATGTTTCTACATAATTATGTTTATACATTTATGTATACATGCCGGTTACCTTGGTATCCTCTTCCTGTGTCGCCATCTCTTGTAGAGGCTGCGAGGTCTGGACCAATATCTCCATGTGTGGGGGAGCTTTTCTGAGTTGCTGCAAGTTGCCCATAGGTTTCTCCTTGCTTCCGCTTACTGGAGTGATTTCCCAAATTGACATATGCTCCCTTTTTGGTGTTCGACACTGTACGTGTCTTTTCTGGAGTGTTGGTCTCGGATTCTGAGACTCTTCCTACCATTCGTTGACTTGGTGTTTTTGGCAACTTCCTTCCGATATGCCCTTTTCCCAAATTATCACCAACTCTTGTTAAAGCTACGCCTGTGGGAAAGTTCTTCTCATGGCAGTGGTCATTGACTACTGCCTGCAAGTCTATATTGTGGGTTGTTTCTTGCTTTGGCTTCATGCTGCACAGTCAGGCACTCTTATGCTTGTTGTGTAAGCCACTTTAAGGTCTCTATGGCCGTTTGCCTGCTCCATATTTCTACCTGCTTCAGCGGGTTTGGAATTAATGGTAATTGCCCCTCATTCCCCTTTTTGGGGTTGGGTGTGCACCTGGCATGTTTCTTGTCCCGCCGGCTATTCACAATGCATTGCTCAGGTTCTAGCTCTTCCGTTTGGGCTCTTGACACCGGCTCCTTCGGCTTCCTTCTATAGGCTAGTCTGTTAGGCTCTGGTTGCATCTCCAAGTTCATTTCGAGCTTGGGTCAGTGTAATCATTGTGTGCCATTAAGCGGAGAGTGGTCCTTCTTCATCTCTTTCTTGCTCTGGTATAGGGCTCATGCCGTTCTACCTGTTATTTTTGATACAGGTATGGTGTAGCACCATTCTGGCATTTTTATTTTACGATATCTTCTATCCTGTTATATCTGCTCTACGAGATGCTTGGGTTGCTGTCTGGCTGTTCCGTCACACCTTTCCCACTTTATCCATCACTCTGTTGCCGGATCAGATGCTTGGCGCTTTCTGTTGTTCTGTCTCAAACCCACCTCCCTTTTGGGGTATGGCTGTGGTATCTATTCTAGACGGCACAGTTCTACATGTTTCTGTCAGTCTATTCTATCACTTGAGATGTTCTTCCCTGTTGCACTCGGGGAAGGGTCTTCGCTAGCTTGCGGGGCTCTTTCTCACAGCTTCCACTTATATGTAGGCCATGTCTAGTTCTGTCTTTTACAATGGTGTCTTCCACCATCCTCTTTCTTTATTCACGGATTTCCATCCCTCGCACACTGTACCCGCATTTTCACAATTTTTGATATTGGTGGCTCCGCGTTGTGCCGCGGAAAAGTTTCTCAGAAGAAAACTGACATCAGCGCGCTGAGAGGGACTTATATGGCCTCGCTGACGTGGACGACATCAGGGCGGGGTCATGTGGCGCCATACCCGGTGCGCAGAGGTGCTGCTACAAAACATTTCCGGATACAGTCTCATGCCTTCGGATTTTCTAAGTTAAGGAATCGGCGACTAGACATCGTCTCTACCAGATACATTGTTACCGAATGTAAGTAACTCGTACGTCAATTGTACATCTAAAAGTGGAGATGAAATAGGCTATTAGTTGAGGCTCCATCAATATTCTGGTGCTGTTAAAAAAAAGAGGGAGAAAGGATGCCTTTGCAATCACCTAGTGGGGATATATTAATCCATATGCAAAGTGGTTCATCTGGATGATAGAGCTTGATACCAGAATATTGGTATATAGATCCATAATTCCTCCGAAAATTATCTGTGGAAGGGATTAAGGGCAACATGTGATCGCCTAGTATAAATAATTCCCAAATCTAGAAAAAAATATAACCGATTTATAAATACACCAACCACTGTACAATTGTTAAGGAAGCAGTGGTTATAAACCGCGATTGTCAATGATACTTATTGTTCAAACGGCAACTACTGTTAAATTATTATGGCTGTGGTGTTTGTCAGCCACAATAGTAATTATTAACCATTCACTCCTGGGAGCTACCACTGTTTAATAAAATAATTCGTGGTAAACGACAACCGCAATTGGAAAAGTAACATTCTTCTCGATACAGTAGCCATAAATGAAATGCGGTAATTGACAGCCTGGTGCGAGCCCTTGGTGAAAACTCCTGCCCGGAGGTTGTATTGGCACTAAATGCTTACCAATAATTGAAGGACATCCAGAAACCACAGGTCGCGGCAGTAGAAGTCCACCGTTCGGAACCCGGAGGGCGAGGCAGTGCACCTTTCTCCTTTGAAGCTGTCAATGCTGAATGTGAGTTAGGCAGCAGTGTACGCTTCTCAGGTGATTATGAAGCCGCGCCTGGCGTGCCCGCAGTGTGACATGGCAAGCGTGGTCATTCGCGGGAAACGGGGTGTGTTTCATTAAATGGAAAGAAAAAGGTACAGATTTAAAAATAAAGAAAAGGCAAAGATATATAAAAAGAGGTCTTGAGCCACTTGCAAGAAAAGAGTTGAACAAAAAGGGAATATGATAAAAAAAAGAAAAAAATACTATATACACACAGGGTTAAGTGAGGAATGTATATCCACATACTCATGGCATCATAAGGTTTACCACAATGTAACCTTATAGGACAATTTTACTTATTGTAGGGTCAGTACAGATGATAAACCGGTTGACCAGTTTGTTGTTGTTGTTGTTGTTGTTGTATAGCTTTATTTCGAAATATTTATCATTTCTTAAAAGCGTTACAGTATAAAAACAGTTATAAAATATAAACAGTTATGCAGTTCGACCATTAATACAAACAGGCAGATCAATAGGAGACAGTATGATATGTACAACAATTGTGCAAATCAGCCATCTAAAATACATTTATACACATATACAATATATCATCCTTAAAAGGAGAAAAAAGTAAAAGAAAACACAGCAATGAATGGCTAACACCAGAGGAATCAGGATAGGTGACCTTACTGGAGGATCATTTTCCTTGCAGATCTTATCCTCCAAGCCCATCCCAAAAATGTTGCCAGGCCACAAGCAATAAAGGGGTGCGTGTCTGATCTTAACATCTGTAAGGCCTCCGCGTGTGACCGGGTGCCCAGCCTCAAACAAAGCGGTTTCAGCCATCTGCGGCGAGGAGCAGCATACGCTGAACACTCAAACATTAAGTGGGCAATGGATTCATCCCTGTTAGCACAGAATGGGCAGGTCGCTATAGTTTGCCAAGGTGGTTTCCAATTCGCTGTCCATGTACCAAGGGGCAAAACTCCAACCCTAAATTTAAAATACAGTGCCCTATCTATTGGATTGGAGATCACATCCAGGTAAGGTTCTCTAAAAGGGAGATCTTTAATGACCAAAAACTCAGCAGCAGATCTACATAGATTGGAGTGGCTCACTCTCTCATTTTCTACCCACGACCAGAATATTTTCTTTAGCAGCTGTTTAGGTGGTGAAGATCTATTGGCCCATGCGTCTCCCAGGCCCAATACGCAAAGGAGGCGCTTTACTTCCAAGAGCCAGCCGATCTTATACCAGCCCGGGGTTGAGAGGAGTTCACGTAGTGCATCGGCGTAGCTTAAGAGTTCAGGGACATTCCATATGCGGGCCCATAATAGAAGAGGGCGTAGCTTAGCCTGCTCGGCTATGGAGCGTGTGCCTGTGTCAAGTAGGAGGGGAAGAGTGGGAGAGCTATGAGGGAGCCTCATTAGGTCTTTGTGAAATTTATTCTCAAGTTGGGACAGGGTGTCAAATTTCTGCGTACCCCACAGCTCTGCCCCATACAACGCCGCACTCACAGCTTTTGCCCTATAAATATCTAGTATCACCCCGATAGGTTTAAGGGGAGAGGCACGATGTTCTTTTAGTAACGCACCCGTAACCCTCCTATGAGACAGAATAATTTTTTGGTGATGTGCCTTCCAACTCATAGAGTCACAGATTCGGATGCCTAAATAATCGAATTCCCTTACCCTTTCTAGTGGAACTGAGTCAAGGGTTGGGGGGTGTACTGTCTTCCTAGGGGGATTCAGCACCAGGAACTTGGTTTTAGTGATGTTGATAGCCAAGCCCCGGGAGTCACAAAAGCCCTGGAACCTTGATAACAGCGTTTGGAGGCCTAGCGGGGATTTCGAGATCAACAGGGTATCATCTGCAAACAGGAGAGTTGGTATCTTCCTGCCCGCCAGGGAGGGTGCATCTGCTGGTAGTTTAAGAAGATGCTCCACCACTCCGTTTAGGTATAATGAAAACAGAGTGGGGGCTAGCACACACCCCTGGCGGACACCCCTGTCTACAGAGATGCGAGGTGTTTTTTGGCCCTGCTCGCCCCATCTGACTTGAGCAAAATTGTTTTCATGGAATTTAATGATCAATGCGAGCAGGTACGAGGGCATGCCCAAGCCCTCAAGGACAGCCCACAATTGGTTACGTAGGACTAGGCCAAAGGCAGTCCGCAGATCTATGAAGGCGAGATACAGACTGCCTTTGCCCAGTTTTACCACTTTCCAATAAAGCATTAGGAAATGAAATGTCTGCTCAATCGTGCCAGTACCTGTTCTAAAACCGGCCTGAAAGTCAGACAAGACCTGCTTTTCATCGGCCCACTGCAAAATCCTCCCTAAAACTACCTTCCCTGCTACCTTCTGGGTGGAATCAAGCAGACTTATAGGTCGGTAGTTGGCAGGGTCGTCCCTACAGCCTTTTTTAAAAATAGGGACGACTTCCGCACCCCTCCATGAATCTGGGAAGCCTCCGCCCTTCATGGCCTCATTCAAAAGTTGGGCAATGAATAAGCTCCACACCTCCAAGTTAGTCCGGAGCAAGTCGCCAGGGACGCCATCTGGGCCTGCCGCCTTATTGGGCACAAGGCACCTGATCGCTACTTCAACCTCCTTAGGTGTAAAAATGGAGTCTAAATCTATACTAGCGTCAGGTACGCTATATCTGGGACCCCTAATCTGGCCCAAAACCCCTGATGGGTTAGAATAAAGTTTGGAAAAATGAGCCAACCAGGCCTCCCCTGTGATGTTACATGTCAACAGTGAATCGACCGGCCTGTCCCTTCCTCTAAGCAAGGCCCAGAAACCCCTTGAGTCCTTGCTGGAGCAAGCGTCCATTAGATCTCTCCAGAAGTTTGTTTCATGGGTATCCTTTGCCACTGCTTGGGCTTTTTTATAGTTTTTCCTAGCGAGCGAAATCAGAGCGGGGTCTTTCTTACCAACTGCCCGGATAAGTTCGCTTTTGGCTGCACGACAGGCGGGGGAGTACCATTGGTCTCTGCCCCTGATTACAGCTCTCCGACTAACCCTGGCCCTACCCTGAGGAACTAAAAACAGGTTACTAAGCGATGCGATGGTCTCCGTAAATGTCGTAAGGACGGCATTATCGGAATCCAACGCACCCAAAAGGCGCTTAGCTTTCGTCATTATGGTCCCAGCTTGGGCCATTCTCGTTTCGTCCGCGGCGACTTTTGCCCATTTTAATCGCCTACCACAATTGGATGGAACAACAACGTGGGACGATTTCCAGTTAGAACTGGGCGATAATGAATTCCCTAATTCCCACGGGAGGGCAAGTGATAGGACGAGAGGATTATGATCACTATCCATTGTTTGTTGGACTTCCATGTCTTGGAAATACTGCCATAAATTATGATTTAACAGTATATAATCTATTCTCGAGGTGTAGCCCACCCTGTTGAAGGTGTGCGCACCCCTGGTATCTGATTTAGAACGGCCATTTGTGGCCCTGAGGTCATATTCTAAACAGAGAGAATTAATATCAATGACATTCTGTGTCCATTTTTTGATTGGGTCAAGAACGAGCAAAGGGATGCCTCTCTTAGCATCGTCTTCCCAGGTGTCCAAAATGTCTTCGCTGGCCAGCGGTTCAAAACAGCAATTAAAATCCCCAGCCAGGACGATGAGGGAGTCAATGTTGCAACCACTAAGCTCCTCTTCGACTCCGGTTGAAGATAGAGGAGAGTTCCCCCCCCTGGCCCCCCTAAGATACAGATTAAACACTTCTAAGGTCCTGCCCCCCGGACACTGTATGGTAAGTCTCATGAGATCTGGAGATTGAGTATTTATGTGTCTTATGGAAAGCCCCAGTGTGATACTGACCCAGGTAAGAAGGCCACCGGAAGGGCGGCCTTTACTGCCCTTGGGTTTGAGTGCTGGTACAGAGTACGTCGTGAAACCCACCCTGTGCAAGGGCTCCAAGCACCAGGTTTCTTGGAGGAGGCAAATCCCGAAAGGCTCCACAAAGGAGTTCCAGTCTGGCTTATCGAAATTTCGAGCAAGACCTGCCACATTCCAGCTTAAGATCTTAAGCTGGGAGTTGCCTGCAGGTCTTTTGCAGGTCGGGGGGGCAGGGACTGGGGGAGCAGCGTCGGAACCGACAAGCCAGGAGGACTGGAGAGGAGCTATAGGTGGCGACGAGTCAAGGGCTATCTCACTCGCAATTGCGGAATTACTGGTATTACCGTCAGAGTTGGAAAAGTACAGCAGGCCCTGTACAGGGGAAACCTGGGTCCTGGTTTGAATCGAAAGGGCAGTACTAGTCACAACCAGGGTAGTCAACAGGGGGCAGGTATCAGCTTCCAACGAAGAGGCCTTAGGTTGGGTTGATGGTACCAAAGCAGGAGACATTGAGAGTCAGTCAACATCCTCAAGACTGCCGAACCTATTTGAAGTTGTGATCCCAAGCCAGCCTCTAGTTGGATTATGCTCCCTAGAGGAGTACCCCCAGCTGGGCTGTTGGGGAACCATAGACCAATTGCCCCCCTGTGGGAATGCAACGCGTGGTGGATAAAAGAATGACAAAGGCCTCGGGGCAATAGAGGAGCCCCCATCTTGACTCACCCAGGAGCAGATGTGATTAGCCGTGAAAAGATCGTCAAACGTCACGACTATGCAGTCACCGGGAATGGATTTCCTTGTTGATCCCACCCACGGTACTCTGCGTACCATTGTGACTCTACTCCTCCTGCCATTGGGAATCGGTCTGTAGGTGTTGAGCCAGTGCATGACCTTGTTATGTAAGGAACGCTGATATTCGTGATGGCCATTCTCTACCTCCGGCACACCCGTCAGAACCACCACGTAATCATTGGCTTCAGGAGGGAGATCAATATATCCCCCTCGAAAATTGCTCTTGGTATGAGGACCCCCAGTAGAGCGAGTAGATGTTTTTTTCTGGTAGACCTGGGTGGGACGGAGGCTAGCACTATTAGGATTCTGTGTCCTCGGGGCAGCCATCTTAGTACGGGTGTGTGGTTGTAAGATGGAAGCGTTTGGGGTGTTAACCCTGGGCTGGGGTGCCGGGTTTGTGGTGACAACTCTCTTAGTGCGTGGTTTAGGGATGGGCTGAGTGGGACAAGGCGCAATAGGGTTAGAAGACGGGCCAAGCAAAGCTGTGGGGGAAGGGGTAGGAACCTGGGGAGCCGTATTATTCTCTATCAATCCCTGGTGTTCAAGACCTCTCAAGCCAAGTGTGGCCAAGGCTATGATGCTTTTCTCCATCTCTAGGAGGTTGTTCTCAATTCGAGAGAGTCTTAAATCCAGGGGAGATAAGAGACTTTTCAGGGTGTCCCAAACCACTCCTATAAATTCCCTTTCCCTCCCCTCCTGGTCATTTGTGACAAGGTCTGCTCTCTCAATTGATGGAATACTTTTGGAGGCAGCAGGAGCTAACCCCACGTTAACGTTGCACCAAGGAGCCTGCGGGGGAGTGTAGAGCATTTCCAGACTACCGTCGGCTGGGGTGTTACCAGCATTAGAAAAATTAGCCCCCTGGTTTTTGGTCTTTTTCTGTAAAGAAGTTGTGCTGGGAGAACGTTTTCTTTTGTGCGGATTGGCCGGGATGCTATCAAGTCTATCATAAGAAGTGGATGCAACAGAAATATCTGAGGAATAGGAAATAGAAGTGAGGGGATGGGGAGGGCTACCCACAGGGATGGGCAAACCTTCATGCAGAGGTAGTGAACACGGAGGTGGCGAGGGGATAGGCAAAACAGGAGTGTCGTGAACATTAGCCATCGTTAATACGCACTGTGGATTGTGTGCGCGATTTGGGGTGATGGCAGATGCTATGTGCCCTAGGGAAGATTTCTTGGAATTAGCAAATTCGAGTGACAACTTCCTAGCAGCTTCCAAGTCAAGGGACACTCTAGTTTGGAGTTTGGTGATTTCATGGTCTATGGCGATATTTGTGCGTGTGATAAAATCATCCATAGGACCATTGTGAACCAGCCCCCCCTTGGCCGCCCTATTGCGAGTTACACGAGTACACATGAGGGCATAAAGAAACTACCAGCCTGGACAGTAATAATGACCAATGTCAGTGTAAGAAAAAGGGCAAAGCTAGGGCGAAAGAGAAGGGGCCAGACCAGACCGCTCAGACCTCGAACGGCCTCAAACGGCCCGCTCTTAGCCCGGTCTTCGCCCCGAGCTGCGTCCCGCGCTGCGGGAGTCCCGTACCTAGATATAGGGACCGTTATGGGCGGTGGGCGGGCAACGGGGAGAGCGGACCGGAAGGTCTTGCAGGGTCACGCAGGGACTCCTGGGCAATGGAGTCCCTGCACACGCTCGCAGCCCCGCTGCCTCGCACCCAAGCCCTGCACCAACACAGCGCCAAGCACAGCAGTCACGAACCTGGCCCCAGCCAAATGGGGCGAGCTGTCCACGCAGGCAACAGCAGGCAGCAAGGATCCCAGGAATAGCGCCAGGAACAGCGCTCACAACAGAAAAAGGCGTCCCCAGTTTGTTGTAACAATGTCATCTTTCAGCTTTAGTGTCTATCTGAGGTCACTTATTCCATACACAGTACACTACAATATTGTGTCCATCCATTTGTTCATAGAAACCAAGCATGGTTTACATATAGTATGGCCCTTACAGTGCACTTCTATATTTAGACGGTTGTGGACAGTATGTGACTACATGGTGGTTGGTACAATTCATGTTTCAGGGTTGCCACAAAACTACGTCATTCCTCCACAGGAATGAATAGGGGTACTTTTAGAGAGGGGTCAATATTTGCAATATATATGTGTCGTTCCTGGGACGGGTCAGCCATCTGGGAGAGGTGGAGATCAGAGACCTCTGGTCTTTGGCAGAATCCGGGCTCCACATAAAACTGCTGGAGTTTCGAGCAATCCGACTGGCATTGAAAGCCTTTCTGCCCCCCATCAAGGGAAGTCTAGTGCAGGTGTTCACGGACAGCACCACCGCCATGTGGTACTGCAACAAATGGGTGGGGTTGTGGACCCTTTGTTAAGAGGCCCTGAACCTCTGGGCGTGGCTGGAACGGCAGGGCATTTCTCTGGTGGTTCAATATCTGGCTTGTTCTCTGAACGTCAGAGCGTACGAGCTCAGCCGAAGATTCCTAGCGAATCACTAATAGTATCTCCATCCGTAGGGGGTGTACGGTATTTTACAGCAGTGAGGTGGACCTTGGTTAAGTCTGTTTGCCGAGAATGCACAGTGTAAGCAGCATTGTGCGCTAGAGCAAGGCGGCACTTGCTTAGATAGACTTTTTGTCTCTAGTGGAGCTCAGGCCTCCTGTACACTTTCCGGCCATACCGCTCCTGCCCAAAGTTCTCAAAAAGATTGGAAACGGCCGGGCCTTCTGGCTCCAGGCTGAGCATTTCGAGTCTGGTATCCCGAGCTTCTGAGCATCGATCCTTCGATCAGGCTGCCCCTTCGGGAAGATCTTCTGTCGCAGCAGCATGAGAGGGTTCTCCACCAAACCTGTCCACACTCTGCCTACTTGGGTGAAGCTTGAGCGGCAACAGTTGACAGCTTTCGACCTTCCTCCCAGTCTGTAACTTTATCTTGGCTGCCATGCGTCCCTCTATCAAGACTGGGTATGCCTGCTGTTGGAAGAAGTTTGTGGCAAGGTGTATAGCAAATCTGTTGATCCCCTTTTAGCCCCTCTTTCTGAGGTTCTGCTTTTCATTCTTTCTCCAGCCCAGCAGGGCTCTGCTCTGGGCACTCTTAAGGAGCTATGTATCTGCCATTTCGGCCTTAATCCGGTTGCCTGACCAACCTGCTTTGTTCAAATCCCCTATTGTAGATAGGTTCCATAAAGGTCGTACTCGTCTCTTTCGCCATTCATTGTGCCTCAGTGGGACCTTAATTTGGTTTTGACTTTTTTTGATGTGCGCTCCTTTTGAGTCTCTATTCAATTGTCCCCTCAGGCTTCTATTTATTTATTTTATTTAGGGAGTTTTATAAAGCGCATGGTGACGCAACAACGGCGTGTCCCCGCGCTGAGGAGAAACTTTTATTACTGGAACTTACAGAAGCGGCATACCTACTGAGCGAATAGAGCAGTTTTAAGCTTAGCTCTAAAAATTGATTCTGATGGCTCTAATCGCAGTGCCATGGGTAGCTTGTTCCATCTAGAGGCTGCAAGGTATCTGAAAGATCTTCCACCCATCCGTGCTCTAGACACCTTAGGAACAGCCAGGAGTCCAGAGCCGGAGGATCTCAAGGATCGGGGAGGCTCGTAAGATGTCTATAGTCCTTGCAGAGGGAGAGGAGATCTCCCGTTAATGATCCGATGGCACGTGCATAGTGCTTTAAATTCTACCCTGCTTCTGACCGGGAGCCAGTGCAGAGACCGGAGGGCCGCTGCAGAAGCGGCTCTTCTGGGTAGTCTAAGCACTAATCGGGCAGCGGCATTCTGTAGGACCTGTAAGCGATTGAAATTCTTCTCCAAGGTGCCTAAATAGAGAAGATTGCCATAGTCCATCCTTGATGTGACTAGTGCATGTACCAAGGTTTGTCGGGCTCTCACAGGCAAGAACTTCAGAGTCTTCCTTAGACTTTTAAGGGTCCCAAAGCATAGTCCGACCACCTGGTTGATCTGAGGGCCAAAGGTGAGGGCAGTATCAAACCAGATGCCCAGATTCCTTGCTTTCTGGCACGGAATGGGTGTTCGGCCTAGACAAGATGGCCACCATGCCGACGTCCACGCAGACTGGCAGCCCCCCACGACCAGCACCTCGGTCTTGCCTCCGTTGAGCTTGAGGCAGTTGGCGGACATCCAGGCAGCAAGATCTTGCATGCATGCTCTGAAGATGTCCGCCGAAGGACCGGGTGCGCGCGACAGGGAGATAACCAACTGCGTGTCGTCGGCATACGACACCACACTGAGGCCGTGACTCTCTACTAAGGTGGCAATCGGAGCGACATAAAGATTGAAAAGTGTTGGACTCAGGGACGAGCCCTGCGGCACCCCCTGGTCCAAAGGAATTCGCTCAGAGTAGTGGTCACCCTGCCTCACTTGGAAACCCCGGCCAGTAAGAAATGAATAAATCCACTTCAACGCTGCCCCTCTCACCCCAACCTTGTTCAGACACTGTAGCAAGATGGAATGTGCTACAGTGTCGAACGCGGCGCTAAGGTCTAATAAAATTAGCGCCATTGTTTGTCCCTCGTCTGCACCCTGCCTGAGAGCTTCGGTGGCCCTCAGAAGGGCAGACTCCGTAGAATGACGGGGCCGAAACCCGAATTGGGAGGGTGAAGATGGTTACCTTCCTCCACATATGTCATTAGCTGTTTATTTACCACCTTCTCCGCTACCTTGGAGAAATAAGGCAGCAAGGAGATGGGGCGTAGGTTGTCCAGTTTCTCAAAGCTAATGCTGGGCTTCTTGCGGAGGGGAAGCACCACAGCCTGTTTCCAATCCTCAGGTATTGAACTGGATCGGAAAGAGACATCTAACACATGCCTGATGTAGGGTTCAAGGGTCTCCAAACTGTCACTCAACCTTTTAGGGGGTGCAGGATCTCGGGGAGAGCCAGATTTAACAGACCTGCAGATTTTAACTAGCTCTTCCGGTGAGGGGGTGGTAAAATTAAGTAGCTGATTTCAATCATCTTCCTCTGCTACTAGGTCTACCGGCTCTTCCGCTGCATGAGGTATTTCGGGGAAAGCAGCGTAAATTTTAGACACTTTATCTCCGAAGTAGTTAGCGATGCGGTTGCATGCTGCTACTGAGTGATCTTTGTCTAGACTTGCGGTTTTTGGGGTGGCTAGAGACTTGTATATGCTGAACAGTTCCTTGGCGGAGTTCTCTGCCCCATGGATTCTGTCTGCATAGTATGTAGCTTTCTCTATACGGATTTTATTATGATAGATGCGTCTCTTAATATGATAAGCTTCTTTCATCAGATCATCATATGCCACTCTCCATTGTCTCTCTGCCCGTTTACAGTCCCTTTTGGCGCGGCGCAACGCCTCGCCAAACCAGGGAGCAGTTCTCTGTCTGTGGGCACCTTTTGTTGGCCGGCCCAATGGGGCTGTGCAATCCAGAGCGGCTGTGATGCGGTCATTGAGAAATTTGTTTGCCGATGCCACATCCTTGCCTCCTGGAGGCCCTTCCGCGATGAGAGCCTTATTAAACTCTGGCAGGGAAAATGTTGCCCACCTTCGACGAGGGTAATTAAGAGGGGCGGAAGCATGAGCTTTATGCTTAGGCAGGTGAATAACGAATGGGACAAAGAAGTGATCTGTCCAGGGCAGGGGCTCTGGGGGTGCAACCAAAACATCCTCCCAGTTGGCGAATATGGGATCTAACAGATGCCCACGGTTATGTGTGGGAAGCTGTCCCTTGAGTTCTAGCTGTAGGGTATGAAGTTCCTCACGGAACTCCATCGCTCCTTTGTCTAGTGGATCTTCTAGATGTGTGTTTAAGTCACCTAGCAGCAGAAACTTATCACTTCTTAACGCTGTTTCAGTGATACACTCTAGAAGATTGCCTTTGAATCTGGACATAGGTCCTGGTTGGCGGTAAACTAGCAAACCTTTTAGAGTCATGTTTCCGTCAATTGTTATGGTGAAAAAGCCCGCCTCACAACTTGCCAAACTAATTGGTTCAAGTTTACAAGCCCAATGTTGTTTAAAGGCGATCGCAATTCCACCTCCTCTGCCTTTCGGTCTGTCCAGGCGGACCATCTGATAATTTTCTGGTAAGGCCTGTATGATATCAGGGTCACAGTTGGAATTAAGCCATGTTTCTGTAATGAACAGTAAGTCGGGATTTTTATCGGTGAGAAGCTCATATACATCATATTTGTGACAGCTCAACGATCTAACGTTGATGAGGCCACAAGACAAAGAAAAATTACTAGTCTTGTTATCTGCTTTCCCTATACAGAAACGAAATTGGCAGTGACGACACCCTTTATTCACCCCTGCTCTAACGCTGTGGAGTCCTAGGGTACACACATTAAACGAGCAACTTACTAGTTCATTCCTGCTCCAAGTGATTCTACTGGCCGGGGCAGGGGTCCGGGCCCTGGGCCGTGTCCGGTCGCGGACGGGCGCAGACGGGCTTGGCTTAGGCGCGGCTTCGGCGCGCATCCGGGGCGCCCGCTGCGCCAGCCCGCTGCGCCGTCTGGCCGGAATACACATTTTATAGAGTGTGAGGAGGGTGGGAGGGCGGCGCGACTAGAGCGCACCCCCAGCCCTACCTAAGATGGCGCCCGCCGCCGCTAACAACAATTCCAAAAAGACGACTGGGCGAGGCAGGGAGAGTACAGTTCAGCGTGTGAGAGAGGTGTCAGTGTGCCTAAAAAATTCCCCAATGAAAACTTTGTATTTAGAGCCCCCAGGTACAATTCATAAAAAACGCTATATTCACATCTTAAAACGCAATTTCGCCAGTTAAATGTGCCAGCAAGAGATTCCAGATAAAAATGCTCGCAGCCCCAGTGTCTCTCGCTAGGGAGAGCTCAGAAAAGGCAGCGAGAGTGCTGAAGAGCAGCTCTAAATAACCTGGGAGGGCGGGAGGGCGGCGCGACTAGAGCGCACCCCCAGCCCTACCTAAGATGGCGCCCGCCGCCGCTAACAACAATTCCAAAAAGACGACTGGGCGAGGCAGGGAGAGTACAGTTCAGCGTGTGAGAGAGGTGTCAGTGTGCCTAAAAAATTCCCCAATTAAAACTTTGTATTTAGAGCCCCCAGGTACAATTCATAAAAAACGCTATATTCACATCTTAAAACGCAATTTCGCCAGTTAAATGTGCCAGCAAGAGATTCCAGATAAAAATGCTCGCAGCCCTAGTGTCTCTCGCTAGGGAGAGCTCAGAAAAGGCAGCGAGAGTGCTGAAGAGCAGCTCTAAATAACCTGGGAGGGCGGGAGGGCGGCGCGACTAGAGCGCACCCCCAGCCCTACCTAAGATGGCGCCCGCTGCCGCTAACAACAATTCCAAAAAGACGACTGGGCGAGGCAGGGAGAGTACAGTTCAGCGTGTGAGAGAGGTGTCAGTGTGCCTAAAAAATTCCCCAATTAAAACTTTGTATTTAGAGCCCCCAGGTACAATTCATAAAAAACGCTATATTCACATCTTAAAACGCAATTTCGCCAGTTAAATGTGCCAGCTAGAGATTCCAGATAAAAATGCTCGCAGCCCTAGTGTCTCTCGCTAGGGAGAGCTCAGAAAAGGTCTCACCTTGAACACATCCAGTGAGCTGCAGGCCATATCATCTAAGCCGCTTTACCTCCACCTTTCTGCCAAAAGTGATCACTTCTTTTCATGTATGCAAATCTGTCACCTTGCCTACTTTTTTAGCTCCTTCACATCCCTCTAAGGAAGAGGAGTGACTCAGCTGTCTGGACCCAAAAAGAGTGTTATCATTCTAACTTGACACAATGAAAGAGTTCCAGGTGGGCGACCTACTTTTTGTGGGGTATGTTGGTTCAAAGAAAGGTCAGGCATTCCAGAAGCGATCCATCTCCAGATGGGCTGTGCTCTGCTTCAAAATCTGCTATGCACTGGCCAAGAAACAAACTCCTGAAGGTGTGCAAGCTCAATCCACCAGAGCTAAATCAGCCATCACTGCGTTATCAAGCGGCGTTCCGGTCCTGGGTATCTGCCAGTCAACAACATGGGCTTCCCTGCACCTTTTCACTAAACATCACCGTCTGGACTGTCAAGTCTGCAGGGATTGGCACTTAGCCCATTCAGTCCTGTAGGACCTTTTAGTTTGAAATTGGTTTGCAGACCCTCCTCCGGGGATGGTATTGCTTGGGTATCTATTCTAAGGTAAGGAATCTGTGGCTAGAAGTCTCTATCAGATGAACAAGTTACTTACCTTTGGTAGCACCTTGTTTGGTAGAGGCTATATCTAGCAGTAGTTCCTTACTGACTCACCCATCCTCCCTGATCTGCGAACACATTTCTTGCTACAGGGATGACACCTATCAGGGCCCTAGTTTTTGGCACTTCTGGCATGGAAAGTCATGAAAAGAGACTGGTGTCAGCGCAGCTGGGTGCATCTGTATCGGTATCACGACATCACTTCCGGCATGGGTGATGCATGCGATGGTCGCCATCTCCCTGTGCACAGGGATACTGCTCACGAAAAATCTTCTGGCTCCAGTCTGACACATAGGGAATTTCTAACGTAAGCAATCTGTAGCTAGATATAGTCTCTACCAGACAAGGCATTACCGAAGGTAAGTAACTTATTCATTAGGGAAGATGTGAGTGGATATGCCCTCATCTTCCCTGGTTGTGATGGAGTGGGGTACCGCCATGACTACTGACTGCAGTCTCATTGTCACTGTCCACCTCCTCTACTGTAGGGGTGTCAGGATCTTTTTGTTAGCTGGGCTGTATCAAAATTTGCAACGGCCTCCTGGAGAAGAATGGCTCAATGGTTAGAGCGGCAGACCCTGATGCAGAGGTCTGGCCTGGGAACAGGGTTCAATTCCCGCCTCGGCGGCTCTTGGACACAATTTCCCCGGACCTGATAATTCTCGCCTCGGTGCCTAGTCTAATCATGGGTCCCACTCTGTGACTCTGGGCAATAGCTTGCTTAATCTCCACAACGGCCCCAGCAGCGCTTGGATGCCTGGCATCACCTTGGGGGTGCCCAGGAGTGGACATTTCACAGGAAAGCCAGGAAGGGTTCCACAGCAGTATGAATACAGCGCAACGAGACCTCAGGGTAGAAGGCGCTATATAAATACAAACACATTTACATTTACTCAGTTGCACCATGATAGGATTTGAGCCAGTAACAATGTTGTTGGCTTTACAGAGGATTCTTAACTGCTTCATACTTAGTTGAAGATAAGGGGTCAGGTTGAGTTCCTGCACTGTCTCCACTTAGCCAGACATGTTTCGAGCAGTTGGGATTTTCTTTACAAACTTCGAAAAAAATTCTAAAAGATTTTAAGGTCTAACTCACTAGTATACTTTTTAAGTTTCTAATGTAGTGGATTGGGAAACTAAATACAAGGCCCTATCATTTCAGATTAGAAAATTTAGAAAAAATCGAAAAAATAATTTTGAACGGATGTCAGTTGTAGATTTCTTCTGGAATCATATATTTGACCAAGTGGTATCAGCAAATCCAAAGTCTTGTATACCAGCACTGGACCGCCAATGTACGGAGCTGGCTTTTTATGTAGTGGGCCAATGTCAGGGCATACCATGCAAAAAGTCCAGACAGCCCTTATTGGTTTACATGGTTGGCTTTAATAATCCCAAGTGCTCTATTTGTGGTAGTGTGGTCGGGCAGGTTAGGCTTTTCAGGGGGAATATTAAGCGTTAATAAATTAGACGCGCTCAAGGAGAAATTTTAGACCAATTTAGATATAGATTCTTATATCATTTTAGCCACCAAGATCACTGGAATTAGGTAAGTACTTTCAGAGATAAATTCTGCAGTAAAATGCTCAAATAACCGAGGTATGAGCCTCGAACATGGTAATGTTATCCTATGGAAGAAACATACACTGCATACATATAATTGCAAAAGGTTGTTGAAGATGCCTTTCAGGACTTAAGATGCTTAGGGTCATTGTATTTTCTTTATGGGAGACACTGGATGCTAAGTGGAACGTCTGCGGACTCAACAATCCACAAAAGGGCAAATTGATTTATATCCTATCTTAACCGCCTCGGCATAAAGATTGCGTTTTTGCAGGAAACCCCTCAGACCTCCCCCCTTTGCTGCATCAGATATTTCGCTAACATTGGTTCATATTTCAGGGGGGGGGGGTCTATATCCTTATACATAAGAGCCTTCCCTTCATATACCACACTACCATAGCTGATGATCAAGTTCACTACCTGCTGGTGAATGGGACAATGCTGGGGAGGAAACTTCTCTTTGTTAACATATACGCCCCAAATGTGGACGATCCTTCCTTTTTCCAGAACATCTCCACCCTCTTAGACAAATTTGATTTAGATGCTATTTTAATTGGCGTTGACCTGAATTTATTGCTTAACCGCCCCCTCCCCCTCCCCCCTGGACTCAAATACATGCTCAGGGGGCAAACTGCGCTACCTCAGTGTATTTCAGGATACCATCCACACGCACATTCTCAAAGATATCTGCCGCCTGTGTATCCCTTGCAGCCGGGCTACACTTTTTACTCTGCCCCTCATTCAGTATGGACACATCTGGACTATTGGTTCCTTTCAGCTGCCTCTAGCCCATGGCTTTGGAATGTACAGTTGCTGCCACATAAGCTTTGACTATGCATCAATCTGGCTGCAGCTCACCCTTCCTTATGGTGGAGGCACGAGCGGCGATGGTCCTTCCCCACAATAGCCCAGCCCAATGCGATTTTTAATTTCGAACTCCGCAGCATCCTCGTAGAATAGTTTAAAATTAATGCAGGATCTGTCAGCCAATATGCCACCCTATGGGACGCCTTCAAGACATATGTCTGCGGGGTCTGCATCTCGAAACCCCCCGGAGTGTTGAGAGATCTTCGCAACAGTTTAACACGGGTGGAAACCAAATTGGCAACCATCAACAGGAAAAATACCCTCCCTACTATCACTACCTAAACGCTCAGTCCTTATGGAAGAATTCAACTAACTGGTCGATAGCGAGGCCACTCTGCTAGGTAAACATGCCGCAAGGGCGAACGCCCGGACAGACATTAGATCGCCTTTTGTGCCCCCCACGGGGTACCGGGCATATTACGAACCTTAGCCTTGACGACTGCTCTTACATAACGGAAAATTAAGATATCAATAAAATTGTTTCATATTATAAACCTTTGTATATTACTTGACTATCTTAAGATTCAGCGGCTCGCCAGTCTTACCTTGAAGAGGTGGGCATGGTGTGGCTCACTACGGGCAGTCCCAGTTCCTAAGCGAGACCTTTGCCACCAAGGAAATTGCCCTTGCAATTGACACCCTAGATGAAATGAAGGCTCCTTGTCTAGATGGCCTCCCCTTGGCCTTTTACAAGGTTTATAAACACGTGCTGATGCCACACTTGCTGGACATCTATTCCGAAGCCCTAGATAATGGGGTTCTCCCTACCACATTAGGTGAAGCTGCGATCTCCTTACTGCTTAAACCAGGTAAAGACCCTGCGCATGCTCGTCTAATAGACCCCGTTCTTTACTCAACTTCGATAAAATCCTTGCCAAAGAAATGGCCAACAAACTATCACTGTTGCTTGACCAAATGCTCTTCCCTGTTCAGACCAGGTTCATACCACACAGATCCATCTCACTCAATCGCTGGGCTATTTTCTCTGTCCTGAGTAGGGTTTTCCCTGAACTTCCTGTGGTGGGTGCCCTTCTCGTCGCGGAGAAGGCGTTTGATTCTCTTGAACTGCCCTTTGCCCACTCCATGTTACATAATCTGTACATACCCAATAGATTCACTGCCCTCGTTTCCCTGCTGTACTTGAACCCTATGGTACCTATTTGGATTACTGGCTCCATTTCTGAACCCATTCCCATATCTCGTGGAACCAGGCAGGTCTGCCCACTGTCTCCCCTGCTATTCACCATTGCCAATGACCCCCTGATACGTCACCTGCAGGAGAACCATGTTCACTGGGGCTTACAATTAAAATATGGTCCTCTCCTTGTGTCAATTTATGGAAATGACCTATTACTATTTGACAGGCACTCCTCGGATACCCTGGTCCCTATTGAGCGGGGATCATCCAATTTGGTGGCCTGTTGGGGCAAAATCAGAACTGTTCCCTCTTGCAGAGGCCACCTCCCCTCCTTCGTTTGGGCATCCTTTAAAGGGGGAAACTGACTCTACTAAATACTTGGGGATTATATTGCACAGGGACCGGGAGCAGGTTGTTCGTTTGAACTACGACCCTGCCATGGATATACTCATCTCAAGTAGACCATTGGATACAATTGCCCCTTTCCATAACCGGTCGTATAGCCATTTTAAAAACAACTGTTCTCCTTCGATTCCTCTACCTATTCCTCAATATCCCTATCGCATTGACAAACTTTCACACAACTGCGCAGGCTGCTCCTGAAATTAGTCGGGCTGGTCGCAAGTCCTGAGTCACCTGGGAAACCCTTACTCTGCCATACAAATGCAGCGGTTTTTCCGTTCCGGATTTTTGTCTATATTAATTGGCCACTCAGGCCCATTTTGCCTATTATTGGTTTCACCCAGATGCGAACCTACCTTACAATAAACCGGAACGGGACCTGGCAGATCCCATACCTCTTAACGCTCTTTTGCTGCTGGGCCTTTGGGTAGACCCAACGGATATCCAGACCCTGTCTACGACATATTGGGCTTGGCAAAACCTCAGTGGAGCATTGGGTTTCGATGTCTTATATTCTCCTGCGCTGCCCCTCTCCTCGAACCCCTGGCTACCACTTGCAGTAGAAAAGCGGTACCACGTACATTGACTGGACTTGACTTCCATACCTTTGGGGATGTATTCCCAGATGGAATGTCAAGAGACACACTATGGGTACACAAGACACCACAACCTTGTATATTGGCAAGTTTGTCCACAACAGGCTGCACAGCACGTTGCGATCCCTCCTTTCATTTGATTCCCTAGCCCCTGAAGCCTTCCCCCCCACTCACTCTTTTAATAGTAGACTCAGAGGGCACCACCTTGATTGCCAAACTCTATCACGCATGCATGACCTGCAACCACACCCACAACAGCATGGTTCGGCGACACTGGAAGGAAGATCTAAGACCTCCCATTTCCGACAAATATTGGGCTTTCTGTTATGCACAAATTAAGCTAGTATCACCAAACCATCGCCATAAACGCCTCAATTTTTGCTTTTTACATAGGTCATACCTTACCCCACTTGGTTTAGCTAAGATAGACCCTACCAGGTCCTCTCATTGACACAAATGCCAACTTCAAGAGGCAGACTTAGCACATTTGACCTGGACTTGCCCAATCATTGGCACACTTTGGAGAGCGGTATTCAATATCCTTTCACAGATGGTCTCCCTAACCTTAGCTCCCTCACCTTCCTTAGCACTATTAGGCAATGTTTCATCCATTCCGGTGAGCCATCGTAGATTCACGGCAATCGCCCTTCTGCTGGCAAAGCGTGAGATCGCTCTCCGCTGGAGTATTGGCATACCACACAGGCTTAGCTCCGTAGCATCACCTATTGCAACTTAACAAGTTTGTTTTACTCCACACTGCAACCTCCCTCTGCATGACCTAAAGACATTTGGCAACCCCTTTGGGAGTATTTACTCTTTAGAGCCAAACTCTCCATCGCAGTACCCTCACCCTCCCAGTACTGCGTCCTTCCCATGCCACACCAGTCAACTCTCCGAACTATAACACTACACAGACTCCTTTATCTTGTTCCTCTAAAAGCGCTTATTTGTTACAACCCTCAGGCAGGCACTGAATGTCCTCAACCCATGCAGATGTATAATAATGTCACCTACTGCAACTATGTCAAGCTGTATTTATGTGTAAAACTTGTAAAGTGCCTGGAACTCGTCTTCCTAATCCCCTGTCTTTTCTTCCTACTGTATCTTGTTGTTGAAAATGCTAAAAATAAAGTATATAATTTTTTTTTAAGATGCTTAGGGTTCAAGGTCCAAAGAACCACCAGCAGTTCGGTTCTACCTGCCCTGTGTATCTGGGTACTGAGGTGCTGGTTGCGTTGGTAGCCTCAAGCGCTACGCGTTAAAGTAAATTGAAGGGTAGCTGTAACAAAAAGGTTGCTAGTGAGGATTTGGGGACAAGTCTGGCAGAGCCCAAAGGGGGGCTCAGCTTCCGAGTGTCTCTGAAACAAGGGAACACAGCTGGTTTCTGTGATCCTGGGTGCAGTGTTTTGTCCGGCGGGTTGTAGGAAGCTGGCTCTGTATATACTATACCAAAGTGAGGTTTAGTGTGCAGAGTCCAGTGGAACCCAAAAGGTAGGCAGAGGTAAAAGTAGATAGAACCTTACTCTCTATTTGGGGTAGTGTGTTCGGATGGTAAGGCAGTATCAGAAAGCAGGGTCACGCTCAGGGTGGGCTCGATGGTCCTGAAGTCCCTAATCCGCTTTTGCTGCAGTGGTGTCCATGCTGGACAATTAACGTCAGACAAATGCACTCCGACTCACTCTGCCACATTCCCCGCTTTGGCCGAAGCCACAGCGGAGTTCGTTTGCTTTCCTACCTCGTCGCCAAGTCTTGGAACGACATTCCCCTCCACCTCCAAACGTCTCCCCCACTCACAGACTCAATGAAGGGACTCGTGACCTGACTCTTCAACTGAAGACCAGCGAGACCACAGTGCCTAGATACCCCCCAGGGGTGGATAGCCGCACTCTAGAAGTACTGATAGATTAAGAAGCCTGGGTTGCTTCAAATGCTCCTGTACTGGTGTTGGGAGGCTCCTGGAGGGTCTTGCACCCCGAAACTCGTTGGAGGGACTAGGCTCACCTCTTGAAACCACAGTGACCTCCTCCTGGCAAGATGCTCCCTCAGTGGGCAGGATAGGTAGCAAAACAGTGTACCGGACAAGTGAGGTTGGTGCCTGCAGATGCAGGGGGGTAGCTCCTCCACCCAAAGGGATATTCTGCAAGGTTGTTAAAGTGCTGGACTGTCCTCCAAGTGTTTGAGGAGGATGTGCAGCCTTTGGATGAGTCGGTCCTGCAATTGTCTAGGTTAGCATCAGCCAGGCACGGTTTGACACCAGTTTTGGAGCAGCTTCTTTGTCCATGTGATGTCCGCTCTTCTTTGTCCTTCAGCTCCCAGATAGACAAATCTGTCTGTCAGAGAGGGACCCCTAAATTCTGAGTTTAGGGGAGTGACCAATGGGCTACTTATCCCTTTGGTGTCTCCACCCCTATTTGACCCCTTTCTTCAAGGATTGGGCATTTTCCTGACCCAGAGTTCCTAGTTTCACCAAACCCAGGTTTGGTGAAACCCTTCTTTGACTGTCCGCTTCAGGTGGACCATCTTAGGGGTGTACTTAGCCTTCAAGTGTGACACGCCTTCAGACTATCTTATTTCCTGTCTGCTCTGGAGTCAAATGGGCCCCAGGGCAGGGGGTGGTGCTCCCCAGGGAGTGTGATCTCTTTCCTCTGGAGCTGGCATTGTTTCTGGCCTCAGAGAGCTTGCTCTCACCTACAGGGTCGGGGGTCAGAAACCGGTCTTCGGTGGCAGGCTGGACAATACCAGTCAGCTAGCACACTAGAGAACTAGTAGGTTTTCAAGGGCACCTCTAAGGTGCCCTCTGGGTGCATGTCACAATCAATCTGATACTGCCATCAGTATAGAGTTATTGAGACAAAGTGTTTGATACTGAACATCATTACTTTCAGCTAAGCCGTTATGTAGATGGGTAACTAGTAATGAGTAGTGCCCAGTACATACCTTTGAAATGGCTTCTCTCGTAGGGAATTTTCATTGATACTCATAAGCACTGAATGATCCCACCCATGTGTACATGTTTGCCTTTCTTCAGGAAGGCCTGCAGAGTCACTTAAGAGTGAAAAAGATTATGCACCCTATAGGAATAGGCTACAATGACCCGGTTCTTCATCTTGTACTTAAAAAAGGGGCCAGGAGAAATGTATATCCATAATGTTTTTATATGGAGCCAACCCAGATCTGTGCCTGAAGGGGAGTGTCTGAAAAGTTTCAGCACTCTGTCCATCATCACCTTGTGTTTGCGTTGTTTGCCCTAAGTTGGCAGGGTATGCCCAGACTTGGGTACCTTGCTCACTTTGCCACAGGATTAAAGCTAGCCTGGCTGATGAGGGGTGTTATCCCAAAACCGGTCCCAGGATGCTTGTTTCCAGTCCAGGGTAGACATGGCTTGGCAGTACGAGCTGGACTGGTCCCATGAGGCATAGGGTCAAGACTGATTTGCATATAGCTTTGTCTGAACTGGGGTGGCAAAGTGAGCTAAAGAATGATGATGGATTCAGCCCATATCTGTGACTGGGGGTGAGTGTCTGAAAAGTTTCAGCGCTCCATCTATCATCTCCTTGTATTTGCATTTTTACATAACAGCACGAATCTCTTTCACAAACCCTTTTTAATAGAGTACAGAGATGGAGAACAGGACAGTGTAGCCCCATAGCCTGTGCCTTTAAGAAACCAGGGACCACCAGTATCCCATCATGCTCAGCAGGCGGTAGTTGCTTCAGTTCTTTTTTCTGTCTCCTGCTGACAGGATCCTGGAGCATTGAGATTGGCCAATTCTGGCTTTTTTATCCCCCCAAAATTTCCAACTGAATCTTGTAGACCACTACTTCACTCAATGTTGGCGACTCCCTAGCTTTTTCTGTTATTTTCCAGATGGAAAATTGAGGTATTTTGACAAAACTGAATACTTGAAAAAAATGCGTTCTCTGTTTGACATGTGCCCAGCCTGTGGGAGAAAAAATAACTAAAACTGACCCTCATGAGGTTTGTATGATCTTCCTCCCAGAGAGTCATGTTCCTGAGTTTTGTCACCACTGCAGGAACTTCTTAAGATGTACCCTGAAGAACAAGGAGAAAATTCACCTCCATGGCACCGAGGAGCGAAGAAGACAACAGACGCATTCTGAAGGTGGGACCTCTGGGCGAGGAGAGGGTCAGTCCTCTACCAGGGCTCCGTCATCTGTCTCTGGAGGGCGTGCCTGGAAGAAGACTGCAGAAAAACGACATTGAGTCGATGTCGAGAGGATTGACATTGAGGAGAGGTAGGGCATCTACCGGTTTGCCATCATTACAATGTTCGACATCGAGCGAGTGCTGTAGATCAGCATTGAGGCAAGGTGTATCTACACTGATGACAACACCGACGTACATGCGTCGTTCGACGTCGGACAGTTCATCAACTATGAGTCTCCCACAACAGTCGCCATCTAGATCCAGATTGACGTCTAGGCACTATCGAAGGCCTCCGTTGAGGCCCACACCGATTTTGAGGCGCTGTCGACGGTCACCATCGACAAGCAGGTCGACATAGAGACATCTAAAACGGTTGACATCGAGGACTCTTTCAACATCAAGGCTACAGGAGGTAAGAACAAGAGGAGACTTATTTATTCATCTCCAGATTCAGAGTATTCCAGAGCATACTCCCCTTTTTTAAGGGTCAAACCATGTTCTCTTCCACTAGCGCCATCTCCTCCTCTTCCAGCACCACCAGTGCCTCCTACACCTACACCAGCACCAGTCACTCAGAGACCCAGATCTCTGTCTAGATCACGCTATCATTCAAGCCGTCACCGTCATAGCCCAAGGCGCTCATCTCCATCTTCCAGGCACTCCCTCCATCATCACTATTCATGACAGTTTTGGTCTAGACATCATACCACAGATACATCTTCCACTTCTACTGGATGATATTCTCCAACACATTCAAATTCCCCTCCTCAATGCTTATCACCACACTCCAAGAGGTCTTGGTGAGGGGAGCTGCAAAACTCAATATTGCTATAACAACTCTAACTCCTACAACATCAGAACTATTTGAGACACTTCAACACAGGCCAGCATCAAGACGATTGCTGCCACTAGTGCCAGGTATCCTTGAACCAGCTATGGATCTTTTCCTAACTCCAGCCTCGTTTAAACCGACCCCATTGAGGCTTCAAAAGGAATAATGCCCTCTGGAACAACATCATGCTTTTCTACATTCTGACCCATCTCCAGGCTCCGTTATTATGGTAGCGACAAAAAAGCACCATGCCGCTACTTCCACTTCTACAGTACCTCCTGATAAGAAGAGTCAAAAGTTGGACTCGGTGGGTCTTAAAGTTTGCAGCACTGCAGCAACCACAATTAAAGCTGCTAGTGCAACTGCACTTCTCGGTAGGTACGCAGGGGCACTATGGGAATCCATGCAGCAGTTAGCTGAACATCTCCCCAGACATAAACTGGAAGACTGCATGGAAATTCTAAACGAAGGATTAATGATTTGTAATCAAATCATTAGTGCTGCAGCAGACACTTCCCGGTTAGCCGCACATGAGTACTGCCACAGCATTGCTCTGAGAAGACGTTCTTGGTTCCCCTTCACATCCCTCAAGCCAGAGTTGCAACAGTGGGTTTTGAATCTACCATTCTCCAGTACTACTCTCTTCGGAAGCCATACGGATGATTAGATGGCATGCATGAAAGCGGAAATGGAGACTCTGAAGGCAGTCAGCTTAGACCGATCCAGAGAACAGATTACATCTTTCAGGCCTTTCCAATACCGTTTCTATTGTGAGAGGGTTTAAACCCCTCAGTGGTATCTGGGGTATCTGCAACAACACCAACGACCTTATCAGTCATCCCAACAAGAGCAGATTACGGGAAGATCCCTGAGCAGCCTGCACAAGGAGGCAAACAACTCTCAGGATAAAAACCCTGAATTACTCCTTCACCCCCGCCACCCTGCCTTCTGTTACCCACTCCGGTGTAGAAACTAATTTCTGGTTATCAGCAGAGTGGCAAAATAACACAAGATGCATGGGTTCTGAATATTGTGCAAAATGGATATTGTCTAAGAGTCACCAGTCCTCTACCATCCATACCTCTGAATTTCCAACTCGTTGCTATGAACGGAAGTTAGCATCCTCTTACAAAAGCAGGTGGTGGAACTTCTTCCTCACAAATGAGGGATAAGCATTTATTCCAAATACTTTCTGGTGAAGAAGACAGACAAGAATGAATTCAGACCCATACTTTACCTCAAAACAGCTAAAAGGTGGATTTGGCATGAAATGTTCTAGATGCTGGCATTATATCAAATCTAGCCCCAGTTTCACAAGGGGGATTGGTTCTGTTCCTTCGACCTTCAAGATGCATACTTTCATATTCCTATCTCCAGAAAGCATTGAACGTTTTTGAGGTTCGTACTGGGACAGACCATTACCAGTACCGAGTACTTCCATTTGACCTGAAGTCAGCACCCAGAACATTCTCCAAGTGCATGGCAGTAGTTGCTGCCCATCTCAGGAAGTACAGAATAGTAGTCTACCTAGACAATTGTCTAATCAAGACGTTAACATCTAAGGAAGACCAGCTTCATTAGAAATAGTCTTGCAATCTCCTCCAAATTTTAGGGCTCATGTCAGGCTCAGCAATTCAACGCCTATCCTGAACCAAACCTTGCGTTATATGGGAGCCTCCATCGACACAATACAGGCAAGAGTGTGTGCTTCAGAGGAGAGACGCTTATTGATCCTTCTGAAGTCTCACTCTAATGAAAGCCTCTCAGCCAAAGATGAGAACAGTATTGTCTCTTCATGGCTCGATGGCCTCCTGCATCTTCCTCACACCGAATGCCCATCTCCATGTGCAACCTCTCTAGGAATGTAGCGTAAAACTGTCCCTTCGTGCAAAGTAGTCCCTGAAATTGTGGTGCTCCCCAGCCAACCTGCTTCGAGGTATGCCATTTAATTAGGAGGTTCCTCGAACAATTGTGACAGATGCATCACTACTGGGATGGGGAGCCCTCATGGATCACCTCCAAGGCAAGTGGTCACAGAGAGAAATTACCTATCCTATCAATCTCTTTGAACTATACGCCGTCCATCTGGCGCTGAAGGCGTTTTGCGCCTTGGTCAGATCCCAGTTCCTGCTTGTTCAGACTGACAATACAACCACCATTTACTACCTCAACAAGCTGCTAGGATTGAGATCCAGACCCTTGTCACACGAGGCTCAAACAGTCTGGAAATGGCTCATAGCCAGGGACCTGACTATCATAGCAATCCACCTTCCAGCTGTCCAAAATGCTCAGGCAGACTCTCTCAGCAGAGTTCTGCAAGAAAACCACTAGTAGGTCCTGCACAATGACATTGTGCAAAACATCTTCCAACTGTGGGGCACTCCAGCCATCAACTTGTCCACCAATGCAAAAAAAACAAATAAATACAGAAGCTTCGCCTCAAGGTACTTCCAGCCAGGAATACTGGGGAATGCCTGTGAGAAAGTGCCCTCTTGCTGCATGGTTGCCTCCACTTTTTGCTGAATTGCTGATGTTCTTTGACTGAGTGTGCACCGGGCTCCTGCTAATCAGGTTCCCAGGGCCTATGTTCTTTCCCTAAAACTGCATTGAAGCCTAAAGCCAATTGGCATCTCTGGCCATGGGTCAGCCGCTGGTAAATGGTATCACAGGTATCCAGGGCACTGTGACCAGAGAATGCCTCTAAGGGCTGCAGTACTTATTGTGCCACCCTTAGAGGTCCTGTACCTTCACACTCACACACTGCCTTTGCAGGCTGCATATTTTGGTGCAGAACAAAGTGAAGAGGCGACATGGCACAAATCCCTGTGTGCCATGCCTACAACCTCCTGCCCTGGCATAGATCAGTCACCCCTCTAGCTGGATGCACTATACCTGTGGTGAGGGTACAGGTGCATGAGCCCTGTACCCCTACAGTGTCCAAGTCTATTCTTAGATATTGTAAGTGCAGTGCTACCATAATGAGTATATAGTGCTGGGAGTTTGTCATTACGAACTCCACAGCACCCTAATGGCTACACTGAAAACTGAGAAGTTTGGTATCCAACTTCTCAGCACATTAAACCCACACTGATGCCAGTGTGGGATTTAGTGAAAAATGCACACAGAGGGCATCTTAGAGATGCCCCCTGAAAAAAGAACATACAATATTCCCTCCTATTCCCTGCCAGGCTCAAAATCATCCACGACGGCGCCAAGCATTTCTTCACGGACCCGAAAGACGCCTGGGTAGAACAGCATATGTCACGCCCAACGAATGCCACAGACACACAAAACGGACGACCAGCAAGACGGTCGGGGCGACAATTCCGAAGAGTCACCCTCACACAGCTCAGTGCGCTGTCCAGCCTGGCTGGGACCGGTTCCCGAGACCTCACGCAAATCATCGCTGAACGCAGGAAGGCGTTGCAGGCAGTGGCAGCCCTAGAGCCCGCAGAAAGGGGGTCGGACATGGAGGGAGGCCCACACCTGTTCAGCTCCGAAGAGGAGGGCAGTGACGCACCCGCATCCCGAGAAGGCTCAATGACACCTCCAATGGTGACTCCTCAAACGGCTGACACATTGACATAATAGTCTAATAAATGCCTGGGGCGCACAGCGAGAGTAAAACAACTTGGAACTGAACCACGCACAAGTGCAATGCCTTCCAGTCACAGGGATGTAGAGCTGCGATCTTCGGGACTTACTGCAGTGATTACAATGAAAAGTGTTACTCCAACCCAGCGAAAGCAACCAAGAACAGATGCGGTGCAAGAGGGCACATTCCCGAAGTCTCTTATGAATGTGCAGCCACGTCGGCAGAGTTCGGGGAGATGAAAAGCCACTACCCCACAACAACAAAATAAAGTCTACATATGACAACCAGTTTGGACGTATTGCCCCGAGCAGTAGGTCCCCCAAGTTGGGAATGTTCCCCAGAGTTTGTTTGTTTTCCTTTGTATCCTTAATTACCCAGGTATCCTCAAGCAGATGAGAAGAGAATGGACAATACAGATTTTTCAGAGAAGGTGGGCGGCAGGAGGTTGGTTGGGTCTGTGGGGTGAAGGGGACAGTACACCTAGAGAAGAACACTGACTATTCGTATGACACATAAAGCACCAAACACAGACATAAAATTCCTCACACTGCCAATAAGAGGTACTCTATCTATGCCTATATTAAGAGACAACAGGCCCAAGTGGCCCTCCTACAAGAGACACATCTGATGGAACAGGAAGTAGGCCGCCTGCATAAAAAATGGCGGGGCATAGTCTGTGCCACAGCGTACTCTGCCTTCGCCAGAGGTACACTTATATGGATTAGACCAAGGGTGCAATTTAAGGAACAAACTTGACTAATAGAAAGAGAAGGGCGATATGTACTCATGATAGGACTATTGGAGGTCAACCGATAGTCCAACTTATAGGATGTATATACGCCTCCAATGTGGAGCAAGACCAATACTGGGACAAACTTACAAGCGTGTTAGCTCACCACACAGCGGTCCCATGGCTCCTGGGAGGAGATTACAACTGCATACTAGATGTACACCTGGACAGGTCACATCCCCCACCAACACACTAGCCGGCGCACAAACAAACTGAACGCTTCAGTAGATGGGTGGATTACTGGGCGTTGGTGGACGTCTGGAGGGCGCGGAACCCAAAGGCCAGGCTGTACTCTTTTCACTCCATCCCTCATAATTTGCAAGTTAGACTCGATAGGTTCCTGTGCTCCGCAGACCTCCTGGCCAAGCTGCAACACACCGACTACATGGGCAGGATAGTATCGGATCATGACGCACACATAGTGACCCTTAGATGGAGACCACCACACCCTCCAGTTCCAACATGGAAACTACCCCAGGAATATCTCACCGATCAGGCTTGTCACCAAATCTATGGGGAATATATCCAGGAACACTTTCTACGGAATGCTGGCTCAGCCTCCTCCAGAGCTATAGAAGGGGACGCATATAAAGTTAGCTGCCAGGGGACACTGTATCCAACAGGTGGTGGGGGTACGGAGAACATTAGAAAAGGCACTGTACGGAGCAGAGAAGAAAGTGGCAGACCTGTCCCAAAATGTAGACCAGGGGAGCAGCAAAACTCTTACATGCAGAGACTCTGCGAGACCTACGCAAATACAATTTCGGCGCGTATGCAACCAGGGCACACCGGGAGGGTAATAGAACGGGAGCATTACTGGCATGGATTGTCAAACAGGTCACAGCGTCACATCCCATAACAGAACTCACAGACAAGAATGGGCATCTCAAACACTCCCAACTCGACATCCTGCACATATTCCATGACTATTATGCAGAAGTGTACCGCACCCCAGCACCGGAGACACCATGTGAGCTGGCGCAGTTTATGGGCCCATGCCCACAGCCTCCCCAGCGGACAGGAAAGATTTAGACTGCAAAATCACACCCTCCGACATAAAGCATGCAATTGGGTCGTTGGCAAGGAGGAAGGCGCCGGGTATGGACGGATTCCCACTCTAGTACTACAACACGTTCACAGCCCAGATAGTGCCCCACCTGGCATCCACATAGGAAGGTGCTCTAACCAGATGTATACTACCGGAGTCGTTCCGCGAATAGATGTTGGTGACATTCCCGAAACCCCGCAGAGATCCCACACTCCCGGCCTCTTACAGACCGATAACACTTCTAAACGCAGACTGCAGGATTCTGGGAAAGATGTTGGCCGATCGCTACAGTCAAATTCTCCCAGCTTTGGTGCACCCGGACCAATGCGGCTTCGTGCCACGGCGCAACACCTCGCATAATTTTCGTAGACTGTTTCATATACAGGACAGGGTAAAAGACAGATTTCCACGAGCGGCGTACCTGATCTTAGATCTAGAAAAGCATTTGATACCCTGACATGGCCCCATCTGTTTGCAGTCCTTCGGAAAATAAACATCGGCCCCACACTGATGGCATACACGCAGCTCCTATACAGAGGCCTCACCTCTAGGGTGAGAGTTGGCAAACTTATCTCAGCCCCATTCCCGGTGAAGAGGGGAACAAGGCAGCGGTGCCCCCTTTCCCCCCTCCTTTTTGCACTGGCAGTGGAACCCCTGGCCATACGATTACGACGAGAGGGGAAGCATGGGGAATCCCGAAAGCGGATACACTGCGTATCACTATACACAGATGACCTGCTGATTTATGTCCGGGACGTAACGGGCGATCTCACCCCGTTATGGGTAGCCTTACAGTAATTCGGGGAGGAGGTGCCAAGCCTCCTCCCCCAGGATGGACAGGGTTCACGAAGAGGAAGCTTCAAAGGCTTGCCGCCTTTGTGAGTTTTCCCTGGCCACTTGCTGCTTTCAGCAACTGGTCCCCACTGGTTCTGACCCCCACTTTGGACGGAAGAACTGGCGGAAAAAACAAGTGAGGAAGAGATGTGTGTCCACCTCTGCCAACTCTACCCCTCAGGTGGGGGGAGGCGAGGTGAAGCACAGCTCTCAGTACCCGCCATCTTGTAGATGGGGGTACTCAACCAACCAGGGAAAGGCGTTTGCCCCCTCCCGCTGGAGGGTGGCATAATAGGGGGTGTACCCACCCCAGGGAAGGGACCCATTGCTCCCAACCTTTTACCTACCTGCAGCACCCCTAAATCTAGTATTTAGGGGCACCCTTGAACCTTGCTTCCTCAGACAAGAAACTACAAGAAAAAAAGGACTGAACAGCCATGCTGAAGCTAACGAGGAGGACGCCCACTAACTTGTCCCTAGCCCTACTGGCCTTTCCCCACCTCGAACCTGCTCCAGCGAAATCCTGGTGTGTCCTGCAGCCCTCAACCTCGAGAAACCCGGAGGATCTGCCTGCCTTCAATCCCAAAGACTGTCTCCCATGGCCCGAGTTCGAGTGGCCCAACAACAAGAGGAGGTCTCCCAGGCAATCCTGAACCGAGATCCGGCGACCCCTGACCTGCCTCAAGCCTCCAGCTGACACCTACGGCCTCAAACCGAAAGGTCCCCCCAACCGCAACCAGGAGCTGGTAAGAAGATCAGACCCTAAAAGGCACCCTTGCACCTGAAGCCCCACGGTCTTGGGTGGCCCAACCGACTGTGCCTAACCAACCCCCAACATCCCAACTTACCTCTCTAAGTGGTGGTTGCACCCAGAAGACCTTCGTCCTTGAGCCTGTAGTGCTTTTGCAAACCGGAGACTCCCCATTAAAAGCTACAGGGCTTCCAACACCAAAACAGCACTTTGCACCCGGCCGCCCCAGTGCCGCTGAGGGTGCAACTTTTGGGCTGGCCTAAACCCCCATTTGCCCTGAGCTTAAGTCCAGGAGCTTTGCTCCCACAACCTACTTGTCAGCAGCCACCAACCAGAGGCCCCCTATCCCCCATTGGATAACATTGGGCCTCAGCACTCTGCACTTGACCGCCCTAGTGCTGCTGAAGGTGTAACGAGAGTTCATCCCTGACCCTGGGGGACCCCTGAGTCTAACCCCAGAACCCCAACTCCCATAACAAAGTTCTTACCTTTAAACCAAAATACCATTTTCCTCCATAGGATAACATTGACTGTTTTTCTTCGAAAAGTTTTAAAGTGTTGAGTTTGAAAACCTAAAGAAATTCTTTAAAATTGTACTAACTAACAAAAATGATTTTACTTACGTGTTTACAGGAAATATTCCAGTGTAGTATCTAGGTGTACTACACCGTGTAAGAAAACTATTCTCAAAAGTAACTTACCTGTAATTTCCTCAAAATCCTATACAAAGTATGTGTACTGTATTCTGTAAAGCATTGGATTATCAGTAACACTACTGTAATCAAATCAAAGTACATTTATAATTGCAATCCAAACTGTTACAATCTGTATATTTACTGAAAAGTACTCCTCACTTACCTGTGCGAGGCTTGCTTGTTTCTAGGAAAATAACGTTTCTAAAAGAATATTTTTATACAAAAACAATTGGTCTGAAGTTCAGTATATGAGTGTGTGAATTAGTTTGGGGACTGAGTGTGTACAACAAATGCTTAACACTGTGCTCTGATGGGGGTCGGAGCTAGCTCGGAGGGGGCGGAGCTAGCTCGGGAGCATGATGTCTGCCTGAGCCCGGAGCTCCGTTGAGTCATTAAACATCCGACAATTATCCTGCAGCTAAGGCAGTATTTCCGTCCCTACGGCTGCCCCTACGGCGTCTGAAGTGGTCTGCAGGCGGAAGAACGGTCCGGACTCTTGAATCCCGGCCTGCGCAGCTAAACAATGGGACGCGGTGTCTGCTGGTGACTGGGCCGCCGATCCCCGACGCACAGTGACCTTTACGGCCGGGCTGCGTCGCTGTGCGTGCGGCCTGACTGAGCCCTCGGTGCTGCGAAGCATGGGGCTCGGTCGGATCGTTGCCTACGGGAGCCCCGCTTGATTTTACGGTGGGTAAGGGAGCCCCGGAGCATAAAGGAGCCCGAGTGGGGACGGCTGGCAAAAGACTGAAGGAGCGGTTGCGGAGGTGAGGCATAGAGAGGCCCTGCAGAGTAGTGCGGCGCCGGGCCTCTGGCGGCCTCGGCTGGGTGCTGCCTCGCGGAGCGGGAGACGGGCGGGCGAGCGAGTCAGATGCTCGTGGCCCCCTCCTGAGAGACTGCCGGTGTGACAGAGGAGAGGCTGGAACCATTTCTATGGGCCCCTTGCTTGCGTTTGTGCGGACTGGTCGTAATTGGGGACAACAGAGGCCTGTGGGCCAAGCAGCAGGGAGTTAAGACTGAACTGGTGGTGCGACGGATGGTGGCCCTGCTCCCCTTCATCGGGACAGCTCGGAGGACTGCCAGTGTTGGAGGCCTGTTTTATTAGCCCTGTAACACCTGAGTGCTATGTGGAGTCGGTTGGGTGGTTGGTTCTGCGTTGGAGTAGAATTGTGAGTGGCTACACTAATCTGCGCCCCTGTTTTTCAAGGCCTGTAAGGTAGCAGCACTGACCGAGTGTGGCGGGCTACTGACTTGCTGCATGTATACAGTGACTTTGGTCTAATAGTTTGGATATCCATCAGGTTTGTTGCTTGAAGACGGTGGGTCTCAATATCGCCACGCGCAGGTGGTGGCACAGGATTCAGTTGGGGTTGCGAGCCGTGAGTGGCTATAACAGCGGGCAGGTCTTGGCTGTTCTGGGTTGGCCCTTGACCTACAACCGGGCAGGGGAACATGTGTGACTGCAAGCTACCAGTTGAGAGCGGGCGCCCCTAGCAACCATGGGAAAGGGAGATAAGACCCAGACCAAGCTGGTCTTCGAGCAAAAGCGATCACAATCTCAAGACCCCGCCCCAGGAGGTGGTGCCGGGGTGCACTATCCTAAAGTCAATGGAGCAATCTCTTCAGAGTGGCATCACATCCTTGGGTACTAAAATGGACGCCTTAACCTATAGGATGGATAGAATGGTGGAACGTCTAGACAAGCATGTCGAACGGCTAGATATGTCCGATAGGCGCCTTACGGAGGTTGAAGAGGCGTACACCACCCTGGACGCTGACCATAAACAACTGGGAAAGGTTATACGCGTCCTGCAGGACAAGACATAGGACATTGAGGCGTGCTTCCTGCGCTGTAATCTGCGGCCTGTTGGCCTTCCGGAATCGACGGCCACAGGAAATACGAAACAGTTCATCGAGAAACTGCTTGTTACACTGCTGGGGGACGGTGTCTTTTCGGCAATGTTTGTCATGGAGAGAGAGCACAGGGCGTTGGGGCCTCGACCGCCGCCGGGCGCGGCGCCGCGCCCGATAATAGCAAAGTTGCTTAACTACCTGGATCGGGATGCTGCCCTTCGTGTTGCTAGGGATAAGAAAACTTTGAGGTTTGAGGGGTCGGAAATTTCACTGTATCCTGACTTTACTGCTAGAGTGCAGGAGCCTCGCAGACACTTCGTGCCACTCAAGAGGCAGCTTCAGGAGTTGGGTGCGGATTATGCCATGCTGTATCCTGCAAAGCTGCGTGTAAACAGACAAGGGAGATCACATATTTTCACGGACCGTAAGGTTTTGCAGCAGGCCATCAAGAGCTGGACGAAAGAACGGAAAGCTAGCCCGGAGCGATTGCAGCAGGAGGTGTCGGAGGAGGCTGCGCTGGATGAACAGGACTGATGGACTGAAGTAGACGTTGTTGGGGCGGTGTGGGATACTAGGGATTGCATAGAGGGGTGGTCAAAGTTTTCAGGTATGAGGACTTGAGGTGATAATCAATGTAATGCCTGGTTGTGTAGGCTGCGCTGCAGGTCCGCAAGCTGATTGGTTGGGGTGACTGCGAATATGTGAACTTGTTGCTGGGCATTTACTGGGATCTCCTCATTACAACAGAATTCATGCAGTGAAAATGGGTCAGGTGCCTGGGGGATACCTCTAAGAGAGTAAATTGAGATTTGTATATTGAAGTACACCATGGGGGCCTGTTTATTTGCTCGTGGGGGTTTGATTCTTAATGGCCTATGCTGAAAATGTGATTGTGATGACACACTTGGGCTGGGGCCAGTCCTGATAGTTGTTGGTACTTTCTGAAGTTAGGCACGAGGGGCCTCTCATTGGAGGGGGTTAAAGGTTGGGAGGATATGGGGGGGTGGGGTAGGGGATTGGATTACATGTGACCATGTTGGGGAAGGTCTACTGTGGGAGGGGGGCAGTGGGGGGTGGAGGAAGGCTCAACAAGGGGGGTTGTTTGAAATGTTGGTTGTTTATTAAGTGGATGTTGCACGGCACATTAATGCACAAATGTGCTTGCTTCACACTATGTACTGCCTACGTTGTTAATGACACGTTACTCACAGGTGCCGCAGGAGCGGGTGAGGGAAATGCGAGCACTGTCATGGAATGTTAGAGGTCTCAACGATCACCGTAAGCTCAGGAAGGTTCTGTGCTACCTAAACAGGCAGAATGTTGATTTGGCTCTCCTACAGGAGAGGCACCTGCCACAGACGAGCCCCATGTTGAGGGCTGGAGGGTAACATTAACACGGCGGGCTTCACCACGCATGCCAGGGGTGTTCTGAACTGGGTCAAACCTAGGTCATCTCTCAAACTTACTTCGCTTTGAGAAGATCCTGATGGCAGATATGTTGTGTCTAGGTGCCTGGGTCAGGGTATGGACCTACTTGTTGTTAATATATATGGTCCCAACTTTGACTGCCCCGAATTTTTCAGGGACATAGCTAATATTGTTGCCCAATATGGGGACTCCAGGATCCTGTGAGGGGATGACTTTAATTTGGTTAGGGATCCAGGCATGGATAGATTGGCGGGCCCGCTAGGAGCCCAACGGCGGCTGCAAGAAAGCTGGAGGAGGTCATTGTACGTTTGGATGTGTGTGACGTGTGGCGAACGAGAAATGGAGGAAGAGGGGGTAATACACACTACTCGGCCTATCACAACATACACACACGTATTGACTATTGAATGGACTCTAGTGCATTGATTAATCTGGTACGACTTTGTTCAGCATTGCCGCGCACGCTCTCGGACCACTCTCCTCTGTTGCTGGTATTGGAGCTCCCTGGGAAGCGTCTACCTCCATTTACGTGGAGGTTTCCTCCTTATTCCTTGTTAGATCCAGTATTTAAGGAGGAGATTGCAGATGCCATTGAAACCTTCTTTGACATTAATATTGGCTCAGTAGATAGTTTCCAGACTGTCTGGGAGGCGTTTAAGGTGTATATTAGGGGTGTAGTGATTGCTAAGCAGTGCTTAAGGCTCTTCGCAAGACGCTGGTTGAACTGGAGGTAAATTAAAAATCCTAGAGTAGCGACGGCTTGATGGGGGAGATGAGACTCTAGATGGAGATATTAAGTCGGTTTTAGAGGAATATCATGCTGCTGCTGATAGTGAAGTGAAACATCTTGGCAAATACGCCACAGCGCGCGAGTATGGAGAGGGAGAGAGGCCAGGGTCTGTACTGGCCCGGTTGATGAAAGCACGGCGTGGTAAGACTCAGGTTACGGAAATTAAGGCGGAGAGCGGTGAGCTATTGACAGAGGAGGCAGCGGTAGCGGAACGCTTCCGACAGTATTATGCAGAGCTATACAGGTCCCGGTCGGCAGGGTCAGACGACCAGATAGTTGAGTATCTGGAGCATATACAGCTCCCCTTTCTCCCAGATTTGCACAGGGAACTCCTAATGCACCCGATAGAGAGGGATGAGATCATTGGAGCTTTGGGTGGCATGAAAACTGGTAGTGCTCCGGGATCTGACGGCTTGATCGTTGCATTCTACAAGACGTTTTTAGAACAATTGCTCCCACACCTTGCAGCCCTGTATGACGATATGTGTGCAACGGGCACTGCACCCCCAACTATGAGGGAGGTCATGCTGATAGCCATCCCTAAGCCGGGTAAGACATTGGATGAATGCAGTTCATTTCGTCCCCTATCCCTCCTTAATGTGGACATAAAAATATTTGCGAAAATATTAGCCACCAGGCTTGCACTGATGTCTCATATTTTAGTGGCTCCGGAGCAGGCGGGTTTCATCCCTTCCAGGAACCTAACTTATAATATTCGTATGGTGCAGCATGTATGTCCGTCAGGAAAACAAAGCGGTGGTTGTTTTTCTTGATATGGAAAAAGCATTTGATTCCATAGAATGGTCATTTTTGCAGCAAGTGCTGACTAGAATGGGGCTTGGGGCGGTGTTTTTCCGTTGCTGGGGACTCTATATTACAAGCCCACTGCTCGTGTGAGAATCGGTGACCTGGTTATGGCCTCCTTTAATATCACTAGAGGCACTAGGCAGGGCTACCCGCTGTCCCCGTTGTTGTATGCTCTGGTGGCTGAGCCTTTGGCTTGTGCCCTGCGGGAGTATCATGAGGATGAAGGTATCGGATTTCTGACGTATAGAATAGTAGTGTCAACATACGTGGACGACACTCTTCTGTATGTGAGAGATCCTGAGAACAACCTGGCCTCAGTTATTAGGGAGGTGGTCCGCTTTGGAGCGATGTCTGGACTTCAGGTTAACTGGGGAAAATATCTTGTGTTTCCGCTTACACCAGCCACTTCCGAATTCAATATGGAATATCTGTTGCAATGGACTAATGACTCTGTACGGTATTTAGGCATTAGACTGCACACTGACGCTGACATTGTTTTTAGAGAAAATTATGGCACAGCCATTTCTCGGCTGGAAGATGACGTAGTCCTGTGGTGTCTCCTACCACTGTCCTTGATGGGGCGCATTTCCATTATGAAAATGATAGTCCTGCCTAGACTCCTATTCCTTTTCACGAATATTCCCTTGGTGCTCCCGCTCATTTTTTCCCACAGATTAAGGCAGTTAATGTTAAAATTGGCCTGGGGAGGTAGACAAGCTAGGGTCCTGTGGAGAGTGCTCACACTGCCGTATCATCTAGGGGGTCTGGGTGCGCCGGACTTAGAACTATATTATAGGGCGGCCCAAGGAGCCCAACTGCATGCCTGGATCCATGGTGGGTCAGATGTCCCCTTTCTACGGATGGAGAGACTTTTTGCTGAACCTATCCCTTTGCCGGCGATTATTATGGAACCTGTTAACCGCAGGACAGGTATCGTGGACACCTTGAACACTACTAGACATGCATGGAATTGGCTTCTGCAGAATCAGGCAGGTGCATTATTGTACTCTCCTGCTATGCCTATAAAGTGGATGAGATGGTTGGGACCTTGTACTGAAAGGGGCGTTATTCTGGCATTACGTGAACTGAACCTGGAGGTCGCGGGGGACCTATTTCAGGACGGGATGGTTTGCCCTCTAGAACAAGCTACGGGCACTCTGGAAGGTGTCTCACTCCTGAATAAATTTCAATTCCATAGGGTGAGGGGAGTCCTCAGGGCAAACTTGGGTGATAGTATGGAGGAACCCCCAGAGGTCCTGGAGTTAACGCATGTTATTAAAAACGCTTCTCTCTGCAAAATGATTACGGCTATTTATAAGATAGCAATGTCGCACAGGGCGCATAAGTACACTGCAGCTAGGCTTGCATGGCAACATGATTTGAATATACAGCTGGAGGATGATAAATGGGTCTATTGCTGCACGAATACTAGGAAAGTGTTATTACATGGTAGGCATAGATTAGTCCATTTCAAATATCTTAATAGAATATACTATACCCCTGAACGACTACGCAGATATGGCCTACGTGATGACGCTAAGTGTGAGAGATGTCACGCTACTGTTGCCGATTTTCTGCATCTGGCATGGCTGTGTCCGGGAGTTTATTCCTTTTTGGAAAGTGTATTTGTGGAATTGGGCGAGGTGGTTGCAACTATGCTTACACCAGATCCATTGATGGCACTACTGGGGTACACGAAGGCGCTACCTAAGGCAGTTCGCAGACTGGTTGACATGGGGCTGCTTATGGCCAAGAGACGTGTGGCTTTGTCCTGGATAAGGGGGCCAGTCCCGACGCTGCGACATATTGTATTGTTCCACACAATCGGAAAATTACAGTGAATTGCTCCCTCCCAGGAGCAGACCTAAAAATGTTTGGGTTTTATATACTTCATATATGCAGTGCTGAGAGAGATACGGGGGAGAGACAGAGAATGTACGTGACAGGAGTGATCTTAGTGTGAATGAACCTGCTGGAATTGGCTGAGGCTTGGTGGGTATGGTCTATCTACCTGGTAGAGCGAGATGATCACTAGGAGCATGCTTTTAGTTAAGAATGGGCTACTGTGGAGACTATAACTGTGGGGGATGTGAGGACAGAAACCTATTCATACTGGTTTGTACTGAGTATGCCTCAGACATACGACCTAGAGGGCCATACCACTGTCACACTCCTGGGCGCTAGTTCTTGACACTCATGCTGTAATGTTATCCGTGTTTTGTTGTTTCATTACTTTATTCGACAATTAAGTCATAAAAGCATCACAAAACATACATTTATCACAGTGTAAAATTCTTTAAAAAAAGACATTTACACTTGTCACAATATAAAATCCTTTTTAAAAAACATTTACATAAATATTTAAAATGTTAAGAAAGGTTTAAACTTCATAAGACTAATGTCGAATATTCTTTAAAAGTAGGGGATGGAAAGAATTTTTACAAAAGCTATAAACATCAAGTTAATCTTCTCAGTTCAATTAAGCATAACAATAAGTTCCTCCTCACTAAATATTTTACATCTATCCTTGCTATTGTCAATTCATTTTTGATCGAATGACCCACGCCCATTTCAGAAACTTTGCCATTGCTATGGCAATTGGGAGGCTGGGATCAGTACTGAATATTCTTATCGCCTCATCATGTTTTCGTGTGCCAATTAATCGACATATTGGTTTTATCCATTTATCCCGCGGGGCTGCATATAACGGACAAAAAAACAGAAAGTGACTAATAGATTCTTTTTTGTCCCTACACTTGGGGCATTTGCCATCATTTGTCCCAGCCCACCTAGAGGTAAACAACCTTATGGGAAGAGTATTACAAATGGGGGTGGGGTCACACACTACTCACACACCAGCGGGATCGCCCCTAAGGACTGTTGTAAGTGTAGTTCGTGTTCCGCGATGCATCTTCTTTCGATTCTCTGCTATCTTCGCCATCCCTGGACACGTGTTTCGGGGTATTTACCCCTCATCAGCAGGGATTAGGCCGTGTTCTGGGGTTGCCGGTGGCTGCCAAATATTGCCAGGTTTAGTACAACTCAGGCGTGCAGGTGCGGGGTCCCAGGCTCGTCAGCCAACTGCTCGAGGGAGCTTTAACATTACAAATGGGGGTGGGGTCGCACACTACTCACACACCAGCGGGATCGCCCCTAAGGACTGTGGTAAGTGTAGTTCCTGTTCCGCGATGCATCTTCTTTCGATTCTCTGCTATCTTCGCTATCTTCGCCATCCCTGGACACGTGTTTCGGGGTATTTACCCCTCATCAGCAGGGATTAGGCCGTGTTCTGGGGTTGCCGGTGGCTGCCAAATATTGCCAGGTTTAGTACCACTCAGGCGCGCAGGTGCGGGGTCCCAGGCTCGTCAGCCAACTGCTCGAGGGAGCTTTAACATTAAAAATGGGGGTGGGGTCGCACACTACTCACACACCAGCGGGATCGCCCCTAAGGACTGTGGTAAGTGTAGTTTGTGTTCCGCGATGCATCTTCTTTCGATTCTCTGCTATCTTCGCCATCCCTGGACACGTGTTTCGGGGTATTTACCCCTCATCAGCAGGGATTAGGCCGTGTTCTGGGGTTGCCGGTGGCTGCCAAATATTGCCAGGTTTAGTACCACTCAGGCGCGCAGGTGCGGGGTCCCAGGCTTGTCAGCCAACTGCTCGAGGGAGCTTTAATATTACAAATGGGGGTGGGGTCGCACACTACTCACACACCAGCGGGATCGCCCCTAAGGACTGTGGTAAGTGTAGTTCGTGTTCCGCGATGCATCTTCTTTCGATTCTCTGCTATCTTCGCTATCTTCGCCATCCCTGGACACATGTTTCGGGGTATTTACCCCTCATCAGCAGGGATTAGGCCGTGTTCTGGGGTTGCCGGTGGCTGCCAAATATTACCAGGTTTAGTACCTCTCAGGCACGCAGGTGCGGGGTCCCAGGCTCGTCAGCCAACTGCTCGAGGGAGCTTTAACATTACAAATGGGGGTGGGGTCGCACACTACTCACACACCAGCGGGATCGCCCCTAAGGACTGTGGTAAGTGTAGTTCGTGTTCCGCGATGCATCTTCTTTCGATTCTCTGCTATCTTCGCTACCTTCGCCATCCCTGGACACGTGCCTGAGTGGTACTAAACCTGGCAATATTTGGCAGCCACCGGCAACCCCAGAACACGGCCTAATCCCTGCTGATGAGGGGTAAATACCCCGAAACACGTGTCCAGTCAATTGACTAGCAGCGTATGGGATTCTGCAAATTTGTATTAGTGGAAGGCCCTCTTTTGAAAATCAACTTTGTACATATTTGTATAAATTGTCTATATTGCAAGGCAGCTGTGTATATATTGTATATGTCACATGAGCACTATTCACTATTGTCACATGTTGCACTTTTTTACTATGACAGTCATATATGATTTACTATGAATGCATCTTGAAAATATAAAGATATAAATAGTTATATACAGGTCTTTCTTTTCAATCATTGTAAGAAATTGTTTTGAATTCTTTGTCAGAGGGAGGAGGTAACTTTGCATGCAAATAGGATTGACAAATCAGTTGTTTCATTACCCGACAGAACCAATTTTTTCTTTAATTATAATTTACCCAGGTTCTGAGGGACACAGGGTCAACCCCAGTTTTCTTGAGAAAGAATGGTTTCTGGGGCAAATAGATCTTCCGACATTGCTGCCATTCCCTCAAGGCCCAATCTAAATGATGCTGTCAAAGGATTATGGTCACTCTCAATACGAGTCTTCTCTTCCATATCAACAAGTGAGTGCCAAAGCTTCAAATGGACAAGCAGATAATCTATTTTACTCGACCTTATACCATTGTCATATGTTTTTCTCCCCACCCTATCAGAGGGTGTTCGGCCATTTGCGGCCCTTAGCTGGTTACCTATGCAAAGGCCATTCAACTGCAATGCAGCCTCAGTCCATTTGGCTATAGGGTTAGTCTCTAAGAGAAGAGTTTTCTTCCTCTGACATATTCAAATCTTCCAGTCCAAGGGGTTCAAAAGTTGTGTTAATATCGCCCGCAATTAGTGGCATTATCCGTGATTCTAATACGTCTACCACCTTTTTTCCCGCCATGTATCCCTCTAGCATAAACATTAAAAATATCAATTTTCATGCTACCCGGGATGCTGAGCCTGACTGCAATGATATCAAAATGCCTAGCTGGGAGTAGTTGAATACTGCAACTTAAGTGTTGTTTAACCCAAATCACCATTCCTCCCATTGGACGTCCCTTTAACCCTTCCACAGCAGGGGCATAAAAATTCAGGTAGCCTGGTCTAAATACTGGTTCAACAGCCCACGTCTCTTGAAAAAGACAAATATCAAATTCTTCAATAAAACTTAGCCAGCATGGTGACACTAACTTTGGCCCCATACCCGCCAGGTTCCAAGATATTAGCGAGGTCGAAGGGGCTGTGCACCTAGGCCCTCCATCTACATCGTTCCATACTACAACGGGGCTAGATTGCTGCAACGGGTAATATACGGTTGGCGGTACGGGACGTACCCTACATGCAGTTAGCTGAGTAAGGGTGTCCACCATTCTGTAGCGTGGCAATTCCATTCTTTGCCTGAGGTCTCGTCCCACCTACATCTGGTCTAGCATTTTCGTTCACCTGTCCCTTGCTTCTAACTACAGAATTCTTGGGCGATCTTATTATGCTCTTATGGCAACGCCATACCTCTATTTGTTGTCAGTCGCACTCCTTCAATTCCGAAAAGACCGAGAATCTATTATATAATTTTAAACTCCGTGGCACAGGATAGCCTACTACCTCATTCCCTGAGAAGATTTCCCTATGTTGGTCCTGTACTGGTACATAAAAATAAATCCGTGGAAGCGCCTGAATCTGGGATCTAATATCTACTTGAGGCCAGTTGCAAATGTGCTCCACACATCTCCTATCCCTAAAATTAATAATAACACAATCGCCCCCAATTGTCTTCGAGCTGCTGCCCACCCAGTTGACCCTTCTAACAAATAGTATTTCTGCACGTATATGGGTTGGCAAAGGTCGATTAGCATTAAGCCAAAAAATACATTTATTTTTTAATTCCATATACGTCTCCCTCTTTCCCTGACCTAATGATAGAACCCCCGCTAGTACTACTACATAAGGGGCTGACCCAGGGGGGAGTTCTATAGTTGGCAAATTAGATACTACATGCTCTGAGGGGCCACTGGATAATGGGTTTGATTGCACAACCGGTATACTAGTCACCCCTTTTTTTATCCTTGGCTATCTGTCCAGATTGAATTGCCCCTTCATTGTTGGTTAAAGGATTGGCAATAGGGGGGACTTCAGGTGTATTTACTGTGGTACTAATAATACTACCATTCGGTGGAACATTAGGAACAACAGGAGCAGCTCCTACAATAATTTGCCCTGCCAGATTTGGTTGTATACAGTGTAAGCCACCGCCCCCATTCCCCACCCGCTTCTGAACCGAAGCCAACGAGAGTTCCAGGCATACCAGTCTATTCTCAATGCAGTCCAGTCTCTCATGTATCGGGTAGATTGTTTTCTTGACGATGAGTTCCAGCTTTTTCTAGAACAAAACGCCTGGATCGCTCGATAATTCACCCTCCACACTTGGCAATGAATTAGCCTCTTTACTAGCTGGAGTCAATGAGTCGCGACACTCTACGGTGCTAGATGTAGCGTTCTCCTTGGTTTCTTTTTCTTTTCCTTTTTTCCCTTTTTTTGCTAGAGCTTGTGCTTGAGCATGGACCCTTGGGCATTTATTCATTGGTGCCATGCCCTTCGATTGTAATGCTCGAGCCGCATTTGCACCACTCGTTGACCTAGTCTGGATACTACATGTGGTCAGCACTTTCGAACGGATACCCTGGTTTGTCTTTGCTGAGGAACCTGAGGGCCGTTGTTCCGGGGATGCGGTATATTCATCAGCCAGAGAATTGCAACTACTGTCATCCCCCAAGGAACATAATGTGTCTTCAGGATCAACCTCGTTGGAGACAGGCGACCTAGCCTTAGCCAACCTTCCCATTGACGACCGCTTATCAAAAAGAGGGTCTAAGGATAATCTTTTTTCAGTCAGTTCAATGTCTTTTGCCAGAGCTGACGACACTCGTATGAGAAAATTATCTAAAGTACCCATTAGTGCCACTCCAGTATTTTTCCCACTATGCTCTCCTACAGTAGAAGGTGTAGACATGGTAGATCAGGCGGATATCACAACTTTACTTTTCCAATTGCTTTAGTAATCCGGCCGCACAAAACAGTCTATGCCTAATCGGAAATTCACTGACCTGATTCCAGTGTAGATGTTAGAGGGGTAGCCCGTCCTGTCCTTGTTCGTGCTTGAACGGGCCCGCCCTTGGCCCGGGCTTCGCCCGGCGCAACCCGCACGCGATCCCGTGACGCGGGCGCTGGCGTTGTTTTATAGCGCCTCCAGGCGCAGTAGTGTAGGCAGCGGCTTCCGCCGCAAGCACGGCAGGCTGGGAGGTGTAGTCTCCCATATACTCAGCGGCCGCTGGTTCGAGTTGCGGTGTCGGGAGGGAGACCGATAGTGATTCGTTTGCCAGTTGTGCTGCTTATGTTGGTAAGTACCGAGTGTCCCCCAAAGTTTTGTCCAGGCAGTATTGTTATCCGTGTTTTGTTGTTTCCTGCCGCCTGCCCAAATTGGGATGTTGGCATAATGGCTGTGTAAGATAATTCAGTGAGCGAACTAAATGTACTCTGTTAGGATGGACTGAGCATAAAGGTCGTGCCGTGTAATTGTCTACTATTACAATAAAATGTTTAATTAAAAAAAAAACACTGTTCCCCGATAAAGCCTTACTGCTCAACCACACTACAACAAATAGAGAGCCAGGTGCTATCTAACATTACCTCTGCCTACCTTTTGGGTTCCAGTAGACTCTGTGCACACTATACCTCACCTTGGTATACTATATACAGAGACAGCTTCCTAAAATGCCCAATAGATTGACTGGTCTAGCAAATTTATCTACACCTTTTCGCTGATTCCCCTGATCCCATCAGTCCTCATCAAGCTGTCCTACTTTAGATCCAAGATTATCCTAATATCTCCAGAGTGGCCACGTCAGTGGTGGTTCACAGAACTTCTTCGCCAGTCAGAGGTACCACATCTCCAGCTGCCATGCAGACCAGACCTGCTAACGAAGTTCGAAGGCCAGATGGTCCGCCCCAATCTGTCCTCCTTGAATTTGGCTGCATGACTCCTGAGCTAGTGCTGTAGGGACAGTTGAATTTGCCGCTAGACTGAATGGACCGACTCAAAGAGGCTAAGCAGCTTTAAAGATGTTCCACATATGCCTTCAAGTGGAAGAGATTTTGATTTGGTGTTCCTATAAGAACGTGGACACCACAGCTTTCCAGGAAGATGTCATTCTTCCATACCTGCTACATTTAGCAAATCTGGCTTTCTATTCTCTTCTATAAAGGTTAATTAGGCAACTCTTACTGCCTACAGAAAATGTCCTCCACAAACCCCTTTTTTCAAAATGCCCCTGATCAAGGATTTTCTAGAACGGTTGAAGGTTTTCCCTTCCATTAGGCGTCCTTCACCCCCCTGGGAGCTTAACATAGTCTTTTCAAGGCTTATGCAGGACCATTTTCTTATTTGGTTTTTATATATTTTTTAAATTGTTCGTGCACAGAGCAACTCAGCATGTTACAATCATAATTCACACAGTCATAAAACAAATATTCTCAGTATACAAATCAAGGACAAGGCCATACAGTGTCATTTAGTAAAAACAGCAACTATTCGATGTCATATACTGTACATCACCCTAAATAATAGGATTTTAAAAAACAGCATTAGGACACCTGTGCAAATAACCAAAGAACTCCCTCCCCACCCCCCAGGGTCAACTAGATACATCCCTCCCGTCACCTGTATATCATGAAAATCAGTATGGAACGAGTGCGATAACTCAATTTCACTATGTGCCCACTAAGCCACCCGAACGATGTACCTTCCCTGTCGTCGCGTTCCGAATGCACCCCCAGGGTCCCCTCAGTGTTCCGTGAGGGGGAGGCTTCGACCTCCTCCCGAAGCAAGACTTCCCGAATCATTCCCTGCCATGCACTCACGTCATCTTCGAATTTGTCATCTCTTCGGACTCATCTCATACAAACTACCTCCGCCGTTGCCCTCTCAACCAGGTCCCTGGCCCAATTCTTTAGTGTAGGTGGCTGCGCACTCCTCCAATAAATCGCCACCCACCTTTTTGCCAACACTAAGCCTAGCTGCAAAAATCATCTTGAAAGTTTCTTGCCCTTGGGCCTAGAGATAAGTCCCAATAGTACCTGCCAACTTGAGCGTTGAATTGACCACCCCGTTACTTGTTTCAAATGATCCAATACCGCCTCCCAAAAGGGGGTCACCATAGGGCAATCCCATACCATGTGCAGAAACCTGGCATCAGCATATCCACACCTGGGGCACTCAGAGGACTTGTCAGAGTATATTGTGTGTATAGTATATGGGGTCAAGTGTGTTTGGTGAACAATGTTATATTGAAGTAGTTTAATCCTCACATTAGAGCTAATTTGTTTGACCTCTATATGCACCTTTTTCCACTCAGTCTGTCAGAGACGTCTCAAGTAGGTCATCCCACTTGCCCTGTATAGGGCCGTTTCTAGGTGTTTTGCCGCCCTAGGCAAGAATTGAAGATGACACCCCCTCCCTTTTACTACCATCACTCTCTCCCCCTGTCACCCCCTGTCATCCAGGCTAGAGAGGCACACCCTCTACTGCCGAACACTTCTATGTTACTCTCATTTACTATCAGGAAACACAATCGCAACAGTCAGTCCTGCAAACGACCTCAACGAAAGGCCCAGGCCAGACCATTACAGTAGCCATACACTCACAGAACTATGTACATGGATGCCCAATAGAGCCTTGTGTTTAAATATCACTGAGGCGACAGTGCACCTCGTTTTCAAAACCAGAAACAACAAAAATAGTAACTTGCACCATTTTCCGAGGCCAGACCTAGTGGTTTTGCCGACGCTTGTTTTTTTTTCACTGAGGTACCTGAAATAGTTATCATCTCCATTGTATCCAATTAATAGAGGCGGATCACAACAATTAAAATATATCCATGTCAGGGAGATTATAGTTCATGATGCTCAAATCTGCGCTAATCAGAGACTATGGCAAGACATTAATAAAGTTTGTCGTACAACACAGAATGAAATGCTTCTTGGCACTGTGAATAGAAGTTATGACAAGCTTGTGCATGTTACCGCTATGAGAGTAATCCTGACCAGAATTTGAGCCGGAGCAAGACAGAATGCACACTTCACCATAGTTGACAAGTGGTTCCCTGTTGTGGAACACCTTCAACCAATCCTGGGTTTGATGCCACCTGTGCGTTGCATTCTGGGATTTGTAGTCTTACTTTTAACAGGGTAAGCACTGGCTCAAAAATACCAGCGTGGACATTGACGTTGGTCTAAACAGTCACTACCGGATGATGGTATTGGACATGACACTAGGCTAGTGGTCAGAGTTTTATATAGAGCGATCTTGGCCCGAAAGTATTGGGTATCAGAGCGCTTTAAACAAGCACAAGTTGCTTTACGTCATGAGGACACATTCATTTTTGTTAGGCACGAACAGCCTATTATTATGACAACAGGCGCAAAGTTTACTGAGCTGCCAATATTTCCGCCCAGAATTCCAAAAGAACAATAACCATTTTTTTTTTTTTTATGGGTAAATTGAGTTTTATTATACCATCACAAATAAGCTTATTGACCATTTTCCTATGATAGCTTAGAAATGGGAAAATAAGCACAAGTTATTTAACTCCTGAAGCCTGGAAAAAGATAAATCAATTCGTTAATCTTTAATGCTTTTAGTGTGCAGATTTTAGACAAATGAAATTTTATGCCTATTGGCCCCTATCAACCCATGTATCTTTGCACATAGTCGATAACAGTATACAGCTGGATTGTTTTAGACACACCTCAAAGTATGAAGTGAATTGGCTGAATTTTGTCAGACTTTGTCCAAATGCTAATAGATTTTGGGAGGAATTTCCTCAAATAGAATCCAAATTACGAGTTTTAAATCGCCCGTGATCCAATGTTGAAATCTCCCGGTAATCCATATAACACAGACAATTATCTCCAGAGCATCAGACGCTTAGTCTGTTTTCATGCTAGGTACATATCGTTGATTACATTCCACTGAAAATAACCAGACACCTCCCAGTTTTTAGAATGGCTTACTATAATAACAAAGGTATACAAAATATGTAATACAGAAACAGCTTTTGAAGTTAGAAAACGTGTAAGTCGGAGCTTTGAATCACTATGAAGAGAATTTATAGATGCATTTGTCTTGTTTACTTGTTTTCTTTTTAGTTTCAAAAGTGTTTTTATTGAAAATTTCAACAGGTGTATAGTGAGACATCTCTACAAGAAAAGGAAGCTTAGAGCATATAGCGGGCGGGACAGACAAGCATGTCTTCCCTAGCATGCCAAAACAAGCAATGAAAATATGCCCAATAGGTGGTTCGACATCGTGCGTGGAAGGGCAAATAAGTGACATAAGAAAACCAACAAGAACTAAAAAACCCCACCCCCTCCCCTCGCAATCCCCCAGCCCCCCACCCCGACCAGTGTGCCTGTGAAAGTCAGTGTTACCAGCATGGCGTCGCAGAAGCGAGACGGGACCAGAAGTAAAGTCACCGAGAGTCATTGGTGGTGTTAGTGAGGCGCATAACCCTAAGGTATTTGGGGCAGGTAATTTCATTGAATTCCTTGGACAGAAGGGTCAGCAAAGGAAGCCACGTTTTACGGAAGGCGTCTGTGGAGTTAGTGAGAGTGGCGTGAATGCGCTCCATCCCAAGGGTGAACCACAGTTTGTGGAGCCATCCAGTATGTGTAGATTTAGTCGTAGAGCCCCAGAGTGACAATATATGTTGCGTGGCTGCCTGCATAGCGATGCCCATCTGTCTCCCGCGCAATGATTTCAGGGGGAACATTAGTGCATTGGGTAGGCCCAACACAGTATACGCAGGGAATCTCGGGACTTCAGTCTCGAAGGTGGAGTCAATCTCATCTAGGACTTGTTTCCAAAAGTCTCCCAGCTCCGGACACTCCCAGAGGATGTGGGTTAGGGTACCCTGTTCCTCGCACCCTCTCCAGCATAGGTCGCTGCGCTTCGGGTTCCCTTGGTGTAGTCGGACTGGAGTAAGGTGCCAGTATATGGCGAGTTTCACTGCTGTCTCCCTTGCCTTGGTGTTGCGTGTGGTGTGTGAGGCCCTATAGTAGATGTACCCCCATTCTTTGGGTGACAAGGCCCTCCCCAGTTCCGCCTCCCAACGTCCTTGGCTAGCTGATTTAGCCAGGGCGGGTAAAGGTGCGAGCATTTTATAAAGTTCGGAGATGAGGTGCTTGTCTGTAGTTTTGGTAAGCAGCCATTTCTCAAAGTCCGTCATGGGGCGGCTCACCAGGGTGATGATTTTAGGGTCAGTGAGCCAGTGTCGGAGTTGTAGGTATTGGAAGAGATGGGGACGCTCTAACTCATATCCTTGCTTAATGTCCTCAAAGGTAAGAAATCCGTTCAAGTCAAAAAGGTTACCCGCAGCCCGGCACGCCAAGCCCCACCACTGAGAGAATGTGCCTGTGCCCTCGCCTGGGGGGAAGTCAGGGTTGTCTAGTATGGGAGTGAAGGGGGAAGGGAAAGTGGTCAGCCCGTGTTTAAGTGCTACCCGATTCCACACCTTTAGAATTGTGCGGGTAATGGGGGACCGCGACATATATCTCGGCCTTTGATGTTTAGCCAGGAATGGGATTCTCCACAATGGCGCTCGCGCCATGGCTCTATCCTGGAAGAGCCATCTTTTCTCTGATTCGGGTCTGTACCACTCCACCAGGTATCGGAGTTGGGATGCCTGGAAGTATCGCACCAAGTCTGGGATTCCAAGGCCGCCCTCATCCATGCTTCTGTACGTGAGCAATTTGTGAAGTCGTGCTCTCTTCCCTCCCCAGATAAAATTAGATAGCAAGTCCTGCAGGGCTTTCAATGTGCCTTTTGGGGGCATGATAGGGATCGTTTGAAACAAATATAAAATCCGCGGCAGGATTGACATTTTTACAGCTGCCACCCGTCCCAGCAGTGAAAGAGGTTGTTTGGACCACCTCGCCAGGTCCGATCGGACCTGGGTGGTGAGAGCGGCGTAATTGGTGGAAACTGTGAGATCTGTCGAGGGAGTCAAGGTTATTCCTAGGTATTGTATTTGGGCGACTAACTGAAGGCCACTAGCGTGTCCTATGGTCGGGGCCTGCGGGCGTGCGTGCTTGCCTAGCGGTAAAATTAGGGATTTTGTGATATTAATGCGGAAGCCCGAGACCGCCCCAAACGAACCCAGTTCCTCCATGAAGGCAGGTATAGAAGAATTAGGACTGTCTAGGGTGGCTATGACGTCGTCCGCGTAAAGACTGGTAGGATGGGGTTCGTGTCCAAAGTCAATGCCCTCTATCTTTGGGTTGTCCCGGACTCTCTGTGCAAGCGGCTCAATATACATTGCGAATAGGAGGGGGGAAAGGGGGCACCCCTGCCTGGTGCCTCGTTGGATCTCGAACGGGAGCGAGTGCAGGCTCCCCAGTCGAACCGTGGCCTGCGGGCGATGGTAACAGCCCGCAATGCGTGAGCAAAAACGGTCACTAAGGCCAAACCGGCGGAGCACATGCTGTAGGTAGTTCCAGTTTACGCGATCGAACGCTTTTTCTGCGTCGATGGCGAGAAGCGCAGAGTCCGATGTCTGAAAATGTGTCTTATCAATAAGATGGAGTACTCGTTTGGTGTTGTCGCTACATTGGCGGCCAGGAACGAATCCGGATTGATCAGGTTCCAAAAGACCAGGCAGGCACGGGCCAAGGCGTGCTGCAAGAATACCGGTATAAAGTTTTAGGTCTAGGTTTAACAAGGAGATGGGACGGAACGCGGAGCAGTGCGTGGGTTTTTTCCCTGGTTTAGGAAGCACCACTACTTCAGCGGCCAACATGTCCGGAGGTATGGCTCCCGCCCCCTCAAAGGAATCGAAGAGGCGGGCAAGCACCGGGGCCAGGCGCCGGCTGAAAAGCTTATAAAAGCCGGCCGAGAAGCCGTCCGGCCCTGGGGATTTGAGTGGGCGCAGTCGAGATATGACAGCTAGGACTTCTTCTTGGCTCATGGGGGCGTCGAGAACCTCCGCAGTAGACTCGGGGATTGCGGTGACGGCCGCAGTGGCCAGGTACGCCTCAATATCCCCGGGTGAGGCCTCTTCCTCCCCGTACAGGGAAGCGTAGTAGGAACGAAATGCCTCAGCTATCTGTGCATCGTCCGCGAGTACCTCACCATTGTCGCCGACCAAGGTATTGATTTTGGCCCGCTGGGTCTTAGCTTTTAGAGCGCTAGCCAGTAGGCGACCTGTCTTGTTCCCACCGACATAATAAGAATGTCGTAGGCGGAGAGCTGCGAATTCCGCCCGGTCTATATCCAGACTGGCGAGTTGAGCCCGAGCCGCTTTCAGCTGTTTCCACACGCGGGGGGCACAGGTGCGGCTGTGTACTCGCTCCAACTCCGCCACCCGTGCCGTAAGTTCCTCTCTTTTGCTCTTACGATCTTTAGCTTCCGCTGCAGCGATAGCTATGAGTTCGCCCCGCACGACCGATTTCAGAGCCCCCCAGAGCGCCGTCACCGAGATGCCAGGTGTGTCGTTGGTGGCTAGGTAAGCACCAATGCAGTCACCAATACTTTTAGTGACAGCAGGTCGCTGTAGCAATGTTTCACGGAGGCGCCATGGGCCTCGGGGGCGGTGGAGTGTGCGGAAAGTGAGGGAGAGTTCCACTGCGTCGTGGTCAGAGAGGGCTGCAGGTATTATGGCAATCTCCTTAAGTATCTTAAGGAGGTCCGAGGAACCCAGGAAGTGGTCAAGCCTGGCGTAGGTGTGGTGTACATGGGAGTAGAATGTGAATTGTGAGGCGGTCGGGTGTCGGGCTCTCCAAAGGTCTACCAGGTCCCTGTCCGACAGCCATACACGACAGGCAGAGGACAAGGCCCCAGTGTCCCCGTAGCGGTGCCCAGATCGGTCTGCATGTGTGTCCATAACGACATTGATGTCCCCACCCAGGAGCAGGGATGCATGCGGGGTTTGAAGAGCTTCAGACACGGCACCTTTTAAGAAAGCCTCCTGACCTGTGTTCGGGGCGTAAAGGGAGCCAATTGTAAGTGTTGTGTCGCCTAAAGTAAAAGTGTGTGCCAGGAGACGGCCTTTGATTTCCCCCACCTTATTACCCACCCTCCCCCTGAAAGATCTAGAGATCAGGATCGCAACCCCGGCATGTTTTGTTGGAAGGGAGGAAAAAATTTGCTGTGGGAAGGCTCGCGAGCACATCCTGTGCCAGTCCCTCTGCAGGAGATGTGTCTCAGCTTCAGAGTTTTCCAAGTAGGAGAGAACAGCTCTCCTCTTGATCGGGTTGTTAAGCCCTTTTACATTGAGCGTTATGACCTTAAGAGTGGTATTCGTCATCGCGCAGGGGGCAAGTGACACAGCTCAGAGTGGGCTATCGTCATGTTATGGGAGCATGTGGTGATATGTGGCAGGTAATGTGTGACTCGGCGCCTCGGCGTAGCTGGACGCAAATAATGCGCGCGGATGTGCAGTCTATCTCGGTCCCCACTCTTCCGCGAAACACCTCTCGGTGTATGAGCAGGATTAGTGTGGCACACTGGTCCCCCCCCTGGATCCCCCCCTAACCCAACAGCCCCCCTGAGCAAACCCAGAGCCACCACAGTACATAAGGCAGTACACACAGAGAAGAATGGCAACATGAGGTGGCATTGAAACAAGGCCCCATCCCCCCCCTCCCCCACCCCAACTCAACATCCCTGAAACGAGTAGTCCCAATCCTGTCATTGCGCACAGGATCGTGGTGAAGAACGTTGAAGGGGTCACTTCCGATGGCGGCCTCTTCGGCCCCCCACCCGACCCACCCGCCGTTAGGGCAAAGTATGTGCGATGTGCAGTCTCCCAGGTAGCAGCAGAGGTCACTCTGGGGAGGAGGTCTCTTTGATCACTTCCGCCACCGCAGTTTCACGCTCTCGGGAAATGATAGAGGCGTCTGGCTTGAGGCGTTGGTATGGGGAGCGTTTGCGGTGCACAGTCTGCCAGCCTCCCCTGGAAGAGCCCTGTGAGCTTCTGAATACCGGTTCAGTGTCAGTTTGATCCAAGCCCAAGAGGTCACATGTGTCCCTGAGAGATCGCAGCTGTTGCAATCAGCCGTCCCATTTGAAAATTATCCGGAAGGGATGTCCCCAGGAGTACGGAACCTCTTTCTGCCGCAAAAAGTCAGTAACCGGCTTGAATTCTTTCCTTTTCTGGAGAGTGATGGAAGAAAGATCCTGGTAAAGGGCGATGGGGTGACCCTGAAACTGAATGGGCTGGGCTTGGGCCTCCCGAAGGATCCGTTCCTTCAACGGGAAGTCCGGAAGGAAGGCTAGGATGTCTGGCGGCGGGGCCGGTGTTCTACGGGGCAGTCCCACCCGATGGGCCCTGTCGATGCGGATGGGGAAGTCCTCCGCCTCGCCCAGAACGTGCCTGAAAAGAGTCTGCAAGTAGGCGACGACATCAGCCCCCTCATCTTTCTGAGGGACCCCCCGGACCCATATGTTGTTGCGACGGGAGCGGTTTTCCAAGTCCTCGGCGTGGGCCTGGAGATCCAGTTGCTGGTCAGTGAGCCGCAGGACTTCTTGTTGGAGTTGTTCAATTTCGGCACTTCTAGCATGGTCTGCCTCTTCGACTGCGACCACCCGTTCGCCTAGGTCCTCTACGTCGCGTCGGAGTTCCTTAACTTCTCCTGCAACCTCCTGTTTCAGGGACTTAAAGTCTTCGCGGAGGGAGTTGAATAATGTCTCCAGAAAAGATTTGGTGATAGGCACCTGATCATCCACAGCCGCCAGTGGTGCCTTCCCCGTCCCGGGGGACGGGGGGTCTTTGCTAGTTCTGGGCTGTGATTTAGCCAACAGTTCCGGAAGAGTTTGCGACCCCTTTCTACCTCGTTGCGCTGTCATGGCGCGGTAGGGCGTGAGGGCTCGATGGACAACCGTGTAGGTGGGGACAGTGCAGTGATGAATGGGGAGGCAGACGTGAGAGCGCCTTGGCAGTCACCCGGCCGGCGTATGGGCAAAGGCTGGTGCTAGGACTCAGACCCCCTTCGACTAGGGGGCAAAGAGAAGGCGCCCGCCTGGGGCTGCAGGTACCCAATTCTGTGTGGAACCCAGGCGCAAGGAGTTCTGCTGCACCCCGATGCTAGGGAGGCTCTCCCAGAGTTAGGTCCAGACCAGGCAGTAGGAGCACACACAGTTATCCCCGCACCGGAGGCTCGATCGTGCCCCCCGAGGTCTCCCCGCTCCCCCTCTCGCTCTTCTCACCTGCGAAGCCTGGCGTGTCTGAGAGTCACCGTTTACCAGGCCGGTCCGGCGTCAGGAGAGTGGCCCAGTGATGCTGGAGGGCCACGGGATCAGGTCCGGGCCGCCGGAGACCACCAGTAGACTTGGGGGGTCGGTGCTGGAGCACTCTGCATGCAGGTCCCTTCCGGCAAGTCGGGCCGGGCCCTCGGAAGTGAGCCCGGGCTGGACGAGTGGTAGGCCCAAACCGGGGCCTCGATTTCTCCACTGCCGGTCCGGCTCCCCCGGCAACTACCGAGTCTTTTGGGCGGCGACCGCCACTCCCCCCAGAGGCTATGGCGGCAGGGGGGGGCCCGCAGCACACCCCGCAGTGCGGGAGAGGGTCTGACCTGCCGCTGAGTGCGCCGGATGGCTGCTGGAGGGGCGCCGATGGTCCGCGCCTAGGCCCGAAGCCGGGGCCTTGCGTGGCAGTGCAGCCGGTCCGGAGTGTCCCCGGTTCCGGGCGGAGCGTCGGAGAGGCTGGCGGTGTCCGGGATCCCTTGTGGGAGTGTCGGCAGCTGCGGGAGGCAACAGGTCGCTTGCCGGTGTGCTGAGACCCCCGCCCCGGGGGTGAGCCGCAGTGTGCCCGGGGGCGCCAAAGGGACCCTCACTTGCTGGCGCGGCCGCTATTGCCGGGCGCCAAATGGAGTCCTCGGCGATTCCGCCCCTGCCGCTGCTGGGAATCGCAAATTTGTGGCGGGGGCTCAACAGCAGGCAATTTCTCCTCGCCCCCAAGTGTAGATAGGGGGGAGACTGTGGCAATAAACGGCGGAACGGCGGGATCGGGCAGGGAGCTCCGGAGACCTGCGTCCGATCACGCCGCCATCTTAGACACGCCCCCACAATAACCATTTTTAATAGTTTAAGGCATGTTGAAGATGAAGCCAACTTAAGTGCAAATCTCTAATCATTCAGTTGTTAAGCCATTAACCAGTTACCAGTAATGAAATGCGTAAAGGTTATATGTGATATTTACAGGATAAGAGGCAATCGCCACGCAGTTACTCTCCTCAACCTTCCAACAATGTCTTCAAAAAGGTACAGAGCGGATAAAAAAAAAATTGATTTTTTTATGACGGTCAAATGAGACAAAATTTACTTTTTTATTGAAAAACATGAGCGACATTGGGGTCTAGCCCTTCATTTGTAAGTTTGTTAACATCCGTTCTCATTGTGCGTCTCGTGCTGTGTTGACAATTGCCAGGGAGTGAGCACCGACACTGCTATTGCAGCCTTGGGCAATTTTGTGTCTTTGGGTTTGCATTATGCCAACAGGAATCATATGAAGGGTATTTAATTCTGTGATGAGAAATGAGTAAATAAGGTCTGCAGGGTCTTTGCAGCTCTGTGCATGGTGTGCAGACTGCACGCAGGTGGTCTGTGGCTGGTGCTGAAGACGCACAGCCCCGCAGTGGGGGTGCCTTGAAGTAACAGAGGATGGCCCCCTTTCAAGTAGCGGGCTATCAGCTTCCATCCTGCGTTAGGTTGCATGTTATTTGTACAGCACCTGTGACGTCAAAGCACTGAAATCAGTTCTCACTACACCCCTCTCTGTGAGCTCTTGGTGTTTAGGAAAGCCGTGGCGAGCGGTTTAAAACAGTCTACATTCCCTGCACTGCCAGCCCCTTCTCTTGTACTCGCCGAGACGCTGCTTGTTTGGGATTCCAAGACTTTTTGGATGCATTGTAAAGAGACAAAGTGGACGGGTGGGGATTTGGCGCACGTCGCCCTCTCTGGCTGGATCCGGCAAGAGACAGTCTGTGCCCCGTGAAGGGTCCTGAGGGCAGGGCCGTTTCTACCAATAGGCAGTACTAAGCGGCCACCTAGCTTTACCTAGGTAGGATCAAATTTTTAAAAATTCCCCCTTTTGCCGCCCTAGGCGGCTGCCTAGTCTTGCCTAATGGTAGAAACGGCCCTGTTGGCAACGGAGCCACCGCAAAGTCGTCCCTCAACACCCTATGAATATGAGTTACCAATCGGTGGCCCCGACCATCGTGACCAGAGTCCGAAGGCTATTGGATATTGGTGGGTCTTCGGGAAATGTCGGCCACACCTCACGCGTATCACCGAAATCTTGGCGTATTGGAGGTATTGTCCGCGACCTAAATTAAACGCTGACTCAGCCTCCTCTCTAGTGAGAAACCGCTGATTCAGGTATAAGTCTCCCATCGTATCACAGCCTCCCGTTGTCCATCGAGTGATAGACATATGCTGGCAGACATTCCTAAACGGTGTAACCGCCCATAGCGGGACCTCCGGAGCATACAGGACTCTTTGCACCACATTGCAGACCGTGTATTCCCATATAACAGCCACCTGTCTAATAATATACGGGCACACTGGGACCTTCGATTCCAACATAAAGAGTTCCGGTAGGGGGGGATATCTCCATGGGTCCCCCTCAACAGCTGTTTCTCCCAATTGTCGCCATCATTCAGCCAGTATACCGCATGCTGTAATATAATATTATGCGAATCTGGGGACCTCTAACCCTCCCAAGTAAAGATGACCCCGCACTAAAGTACATACGTATATGATGTATATTAATGTTCCTGCACTGATGGAACCGTATATTATTAAAAAAAGTATCACAGCCTTCAGATGGGAGCTCCAATCTATTAGACACAGGGAATGTCCCTCCCGATCCAATGATCTTATAATGGACCTCTGACCATGGTGCCGTCCATTCATAAGGTGCCTGGATTATGTCGGCTCTGAGAACACACCAGTCCTCCGGTCACACGAACACGTAAGGTAGCGAGCTTTACTCGTTTACATCCTCACAGATAGTCTGTTGAGTGGCGTTTTAAGCTCCGAGTGAATTATCCCGAATCATGCCCTTATATAGGTACAATTCACCTTGCCCTTATATAGGCATAGAAATCAAGCCCTTATTTAGGCATAGCCCATGCTACCCAAATACAGGAAAGGCTACTTCCACCCGTACCAAACGTCACGACTTTTTGGAAAACCAGCTTAAGCAGTCAGGGACTTCCCCTTGCTTGAATATTGATTTGTCCAAGAACTCAGTTACTTTCCAAAGAACACCTATTCCCCAGGGGTTCTTTCCTGATGTTCATATGCCCAACTTTACGTCAACTATGGCATTCCTAAACACCTTCAAGGTATAAATATACCTTCACTTGTTCTAGCAAGATACAGTGGTTCGGAGTAGTTTGAAGACCTACTTGCCTGGTGCAGCTCACTACAGCAAGTCCAGAAGGAAGCCGACTCTCCAGCTGATGCACTGATCAGGAAGCTGCCCTTCTCCTGCCAAGAATCCAGCCCCAGCCTTGCGGGGTGTTGGGAAATAGAGTCCTGAGACAGAGATACCAGACCTCCTTCATTCTAAACAAGGTATGAAGCTGATTAGAACCTAGAGAAACCTTTGGTAGATTCTTGGCAAAAACTAAACCTATGCTACACAATACTTACTTCTTCCCTCGTACTAGACTTAGGTTAGGTACATTGGGGTAGGCGCATTTTAGAAGCACCAGTTGGGTATTTTAGTCACTGTTATTTATGTATGTATTTTTTATATGTCTCAGAATCCATACAATGCTCTTGCAGTATTATTTCATATTACTGTTTACGCTGTACGCATTATACTTTGCAGTCTGCATAACGATTGTAGCAGTTCACCTCTCTTGCATGAGAAAGAAGACTGTTTAATAAACCCTTTTTATTGAAAATGCCCGTCTCACTATTTCTCTGCAACTCTGTAGAAACGAAGCATGCACGATTGACTGAGTGAAATACTTATCTATTGTTTCCGTGACTCTGAGAGATATATTTCTTATTCTTGGGAAAAAAAGTTGTCATGTTTATGCGGTTGTCAGAAACGAATCCCTTGTGTATTCGAGAAAGATTCTAGTGACCTCTGAGTTGGCTGGCACACACACAATTAAGTTTAGTATATTCGATAGAGACCTAGTTGACCTCAGTCCTACGTCAAATCTATAGGATATGTTATTCCAATGTGCAGAGCCTATTGGGAATATAGGAACTACACTATAAGTCCACCAGTAAGCGATCCAATTGTGTGAAGTACATCCATGGGACATGATAAAGTGAGCTTTGCAAAACATACAGACAACGTGGAAGAACCACCATTTTGATCAATGAAATCCCCCCCATCAGTGACAACAGGAGATCTCTCCAGAACCTGATGAAATTTGTAATCCCCTCTCTGCACCGCCCCACATTCAAGTTGTGGTATACATCATGGGTATGGGCCAGCTGGACCCAGAGGTATCAGACCGAGTAAGTAACCCAACCCATCCCTACTTCCAGCAAATCGTCTAGACTCACCCCTCTCAGGTTACCCATGGGAAAAAGTTTTGATTTCCCCTTGTCAAGACAGAGTCTGGAAAGCAGACCAGATCGGGCAAGTTCCCGAAGAAGCTCCGGGACCGCCAGTTCAGGTTGAGTGCGGTAGACCATCGTGTCGTCTGCATACATTGATACGACATGAGGTGTATCACCCACCCAGACCCCCCAGCACTCCATTCGTCTGCAAAGGATAGCTGCCAGCGGCTCCATCACTAACGCAAAAAGGAGCGGCGACAGTGGACAACCCTGCCGCGTACCGTGCTGGAGCACTAACTTATCGTAACCTGGTTATGGAGTCAAATACGGGCAGTTAAACCAGAATAGAGCAGCCTCACCCACCTTATATACGGGTCTCCAAGTTTCAGCCGAGCGAGAACCCACCACACTTAGTCCCATTCAACTGTGTCGAAGGCCTGACGGATATCTAGGAGACATAGCACCCAGGCCGAGCCCTCAAGTACCGGTGCATGCCATAAATACACCAGACGCTCGCAAATTATGTGTTGTTTTGCGGGTTGGGATGAACCCAGACTAGTCAGGATGTACCAGCTGGGTCATATGTGGTAAGAACCGGGCCGCCAACACTCAGCTCACAAACTTCATATCAATATTGAGGAGAGAGATAGGGCGGTAGGAGCCCGGGAGATGGGGGTCCCAGTCTGGTAATAATCATGGAGACCAAGGCCTCCATCAATGTGTTGGGTAGTGTCCCTGTCTCGAAGGCCTTCATATATACTGCTAGAAGATAGCCAACCAAGTCACCAGCTAAGGTCTTCTAAAACTCATCCGAGAGACCATCACTCACGGGACATTTCCCATGTTTCAGCTGGTGAATTTGCAACAACAGTTCTTCCCGTGTGGGAGCGCCCCTAAAGTCTCTGACTCACCCAGTGAGGGAAGCTCAATATCTGAAAAGAAGTCCTGAAATGTGAGCGGTCCTGGACGGACCTCCGCGGAGCACGTTTGTCCCAAGTGTGCCGCAAATGTCCGCACAATCGCCTCCCGGGTATGCAACAGAATCCCATTACTATCCCTGAGCTGCAAGACCGGATTAGAAGCAGTCTCTGATTATGATTAGCCGAGCTAAAAGCGCCACAGACCTATCTCCCTCTGCATATAATATCTGCCTATACGTGGTGTTTTTATACTTCTCAAGACGGGACCATGCTTCAAATAATTCTCCCTGTACCCTCCCCCATTCCGTCCAACTCTCAGGGACTTGATGTAATATCCCTTCCAGAGCATTTAATCATCTCTCCAAGGACTCTATATCCGCTAATAGTTGCCGATATACACCATATGCCGTTTTCATACAAACACCTCTAATAATTACTTTCATGGCTTCCCATTCCGTGTATCTTGCATTAGTGGAACCCCAGTTCTCCGCAAAATAATGTCTTAACTCTTGTTTCACTACCTGTACAAAGGGAGTATCCTGCAAGGATTCAGCACGAAGACGCCACAATGGAATAGGGGGCCGGACCGGAGTTCACAGTCAATAATAACGGTGAGTGATCAGAGATATATCGTGACAAATAAGCGACTGCCTCTGTTGTGGCCACCAGATTGTCCGAGAGATAGCAGGTATCTATCCTCGAGATGGTGTTAGCCGCCGGAGTAAAACAGGAGAACTCGCGTTGTACTGGGTTACGGAGCAGCCATACATCTTGCAGCCGCAGGCCCTGCAGGACACCTCGATGAGCCTCCACCATTCACGGTTTGGTGTTACCTCTGGGGGGCTCCTTATCTAGGAACCCGTCTAGTAAACAGTTAAAATCCCCCATGAGAAGTATCTCCGCTCTCACAAACTGAGTTGCCGCCTTCAGCACCGTTCGGAAAAAGTCGGGACAATCAAAGTTGGGTGCGTACACATTAATAATATATAATTCTGTGCCTTCCCATGCTGAAACAGCACTCCAGGTGCCACCCAGATCAGCGCCCCTCGGACAGAGCCCGAATAGGACATGGCATATAATTGCCCCCTCCAACGATTACGTAGGTTTTTAATGGAGCCCCCCCATATCTGTGTCCTGAAGGCCGGCTACTGCAACACCATATCGTTTTAAGAAGGCATGTTTTCCGCGGAACTTAGCAATGTTACCCAACCCGCGAATGTTCCAACTAAGGAACTTCAGGGTTTGTACTGAGCGATGTGGAAGGTGCATCCCTGAACCCCTCCTGTCTCGGGCTCTTGGCCCTGCATTACCAACACTGGTGCAATACTGTGCATCCCTTTATGACCCTTAAAAATCCCCAACAACAAATCAAACATATACAAAACAAAACTTGCATGTCACGTCCCTCCACCCCCCGGGCAGTCATGTGAATGAACATACATTTTGCTATATAAGCCATCCCACAAACCGCCCAACACCTCCCCCCTCCCCCTTACCCATTACAACTAGAAATTGCTGTACAAGAGAGTTGGCTACCCCGGGGCGCAAGATGGCTCTCAAGCCTCCCCGGTGAACTGAGTCTCTGTAGGGGGTGCTGCAATACCGCCAGCAGTCCAAATCAGACCACTTTTCCGACAAATAATCATAACGTCAATCGCAACAGTGATCAAACCCGAGGCATGGAGCTCAGTCTGAGGATGGGGAATGGAAATTCAAACTGACATCCTACACCCACAACCCCAATACATCCCACTTTTATTCGCAATTGTAGCACCAATCAACACCCCCCCACCCAACAGATTTCCCTCAGATGTTACCTGTTAGTGTTGGTTCCCAACCATACCAACTTAACAATACTAAAGATACTTTACAGCTTTTTGGCATTAGTCCTTTCCACTGCCGGAGCCTCCCGTGTCAGGGATGAGTTCTGGTGTACCCCACAGAATCCCAAACGAGCTCTGTGTCCGAATACTGTAAGGTGCCATTGTGCCGCTCAGACGTGTGTCACGGAGGTTGCTGTCTATTCCTTACAGGTGATCTGGGGCGCGTGAGTCCCCCATATCCGACGCGGAGGCCAGTCTTCGGCCTTCCGGAGCTTTAGTGTCCAGCCAGTCTCTCGCCTCCTCCATAGAAAAAAAGAACACAACCCAGCCCTCACTCACCACCCTGAGTTTCGCTTGGAACATGAGACTGTATTTGAGATTTAAGTCTCGGAGTCGAAGCTTGACGGATATAAAGGTCTTCCTCTGTTCTTGGACTCTCTGCGTGTAGACGGGATATATCGCAATGGAATGTTGCTCAAAGAAGAAACGTCATCCGCTACGGGAGAGCTGGAGCAGGAGGTCTCTATCTCTAAAACTGAACGATTTAATGATTATGACCCACGGAGGGGCCCCAGGTCGGGGGGTGGGGGGGCACCAACACTCGCTGCCCCCTCTCCTCACAAAAACTTTTCGACAACTGTTTGGGTGCCATTTCGGTGGTAATCCAGTTCTCCAAGAAGAGATCCGTGGCTTCCCCCTCAGCCCTTTCCGAAAAACCTACGAACCGGAGATTCCCTCTTCTCGACCGCCCTTCAGAATCTTCAGCCCGACCCTCGAGCTTAATTACCTTCTGCTGCAGGTCCACCACCGTGGCGCTAAGAGTCAAACTCACTCTTCAGAGTCTCTGAATCCTTTTCAGTGATCGACACCCGATCCGAGACCTTACGTAGGTTGCATCTCAACAAGTTGAAATCAATAGCCACGGCGTATATTTTCCTGATCATATCATCTCTAGTCGCCTGCACAGCTGGGATCACATCCATGAGGGTCGGAGTATCTTCTCCCACCACTTCAGCTGCCTCTTTCTGTGATGCGTTGGCATTACCTCGATCTTCCGGGCAGTGTGTGACCGGCTGGGCATAATTCAGGATTTTATTTGCTTGTGATTTTGGCGGGTTACCTTTGCCCATAGTTCTTGGCTAACAAATAGATACTGCTAACAAACGTTGGCGTGGCACTCGGGCTGTCACTGAGTGTATCCAGAATATGGTAAAGTATCTCCCAGAGAGCGGAAAATAATGTCGGCACGGGACATTCACCCCGAGTTATGCAGTATAGGTAACCATATCTCTCCCAGGAACAGTGTGGGGATCAGGAAGCGCCAGGATCTGTGAGCCGGTCCAGGGCCGCCGTCTAGATCGTTTTTGCCTGGTTCCGACTGTACGTACAGAGTGCCAAATCTGCAAGTATGCTTTATATCCTGGAGCACTGCCACTACCAGTCCCTCAGGTAATAACTTCGGTACATGTGTCGTAGCACCTCACAGGGCATGCCAGGGAGGCCACTCTGCTTCCCGGGGCCATGCACAATTCCCAGATACTCAGCAGAACTTCCAAGGGCTCCCTGCGTGGGCAATGACACGCTGTTGTTCTTCCAGTGTCAGAACTTGCTGCCTGATTAATCCATCTGTACACACGAGGTATGCACAGTGGCACCGATCGCTGCCACCCCTCCCGCACCTCGGCGCCTCAATGCAGTCTAGCTCTGGGTGGGACCCAGGCCTCAGGGGGCCGCGGCACTCGCGTTAGCAGAACGCCAACGGCTCAGACAAATGGGAACAGGGACCCGGTGCATCCTCTCTTCACTGGGTGGCGCTCCGCTAGCGGATCCTGCGCGCCCAAGCAAGGGCTTTAAATCCGCAACCCAGACAGCGGCGATGATGAGCTCAGCGGTGGACCCCACAGTCAGGGCTGCATGGATCTCGAGCCTGACACAATGGTGGACCCTGCCGCTGCCGAGGCCAAACTAATGCAGCCACCGTAACTTCCCACAGAAAGCTGCTATCTGCACCAGGATCCACCAGCACGCTCATCAGGCTATCATCCATCAGTGTAAGTCCTCCTTTAAGCAATATTTACACATTGGATGCAGGATATAACAGGATTTATTAGACCATCTCCGGAGCTCGTTCAGAGTACGAGCATTCACGAGCTAGGCAAGCCATGCCCCCCATGCAGGACCATTTTGAGTCCATTCACAAGGCATCTCTATAACATCGGTCATGGAAACCGCTTTCCTCGTGGCAGTCACAACAGCCCACAGGGTTAGCTAGATACAAGCATTGTACTCTCATGAACCATGCACAATTTTACACTCTAGAAGAGTGTTAATGAGAACTCACCTGAAATTCCTCTCTAAGGTTATTTCAGATTTCTATGTTAATCAGACCATATAAATACCAACATACTTTCAAAATCCCTCTATTCCCGCTGAAAGTTCTCTTTGTTCTCTAGATGTGAGAAGAGTTTTGAAAATGTGTCTTGATAAGACACATGACATCCGCAGATCAAACCAATTGTTTATCAACTGTGGTCCGATCCGTAGGAGATTAGCCACTTCCAAGCAATCCATTTCACGATGTATAGGTTCCTGAAACTTATTGTGCTATCAAAAAGCTAACAAGACACTATCCGCTAAACCAAAAGCCCACTCCACTCGAGGTAAAGCGCCTACTGCTGCTTTATTGAGGAATATCCTTATACTGGATATTTGCAAAGCAGATACGTGGAGATCTGTTCATACATTTACAAAGCATCACTGCCTAGACTCTGATGCTAGAGCAGACGCTCAAGTAGGACCAGCCTCCCTCAGAAATCAATTAGCTTAAATGTATACCTTCATTCACCTTCTGTCTTCACAGCTCTTATTAGGGATGGGCTTATGACCATCAATGGTAACACCTTACGAGAGAAGGAATAGTTTCTTACCTGTAACTCCAGTTCTCTCGTTGGGGAATTTCCATTATAGTCATAAGCAACCCTCCCTTTTCCCCAGTGGAGTGGACAGAGGTAACCATGGGACCTAAATATTATCATGCAGCACCTCAAAAAGAACTGAAGCAACTGCCACCTGCTGAGCATGATGGAATACTGGTGGTCCCTGGGTTCTCAAAGGCACAGCCTCTATTTTTATTTATATAACAGCCTATTGGGCACACTGTCCTGCCCGCCTTCATCTCTATACTATATCAAAAAAGGGTTTGTGAAAGATTTATGCTGTTCTATGAAAACATCATGAAATTATGCACATACACATTTCTCCTGGACCCTTTTTTAAGTACAAGCTGAAGCATTGGGCCATTGCAGGCTATTCCTATAGACTGCATAATCTTTTTCGTTCTTAAATGGCTCTGCAGGCCTTCCTGAAGACAGGTGAACATCTACACTTAAGAAGATATAATGAGAAAAGGTGCTCTGGGGTCCCCACGTGTGGGTGGGACTATTCAGTGCTTATGACCAATGTTCCCTCTATTTTTGTTCCTCTGTGTGAAGCAGTGGAGGGTCTCTGTGTGCTGCAACCATGGCTATGTGCGCCAGAAACCAGATCGTGCATGTGTGCAGCGCCAAATATCACTCCAAACTTTACTTTAAAATAGTAAAAAAGACTGTGCGTATCCACACATACAGTGCCACGTTAAGGGTCTTAAGGCAGGTTTGCAATTTGGATACACACGCCATGACAAGAATTGGTTACACAGGCAAGTACACTTCAGGTTTCGAAAAGCACAAGACTCTAATGGTGGTACCATCATAAGATTTTACTAAATATTCTTAACTGGAGCACTGTTTATTTGGTGGGGGGGGGGTGTCGAGAGCCTATTCAAGATCACATATACACAATAAGTCACAAACCTACATAACCTTTTTAAAATTTGATGTGAAAGCTACTGAGTAATGTTGGATTATCCTGCCAGAGATGGTTTGTGAAAGTGTGACATCCTGGCAAACCTGGACTGTGGGAGACGGCTGTTCACATAAGTCAAGTGCCATCACTAGATGGGTGACATGGTTGCTTCTCACGTCGATCCTTGCCATTTTTCCAGTGTTGATAAAGTCTATTGAGGTAAATGTTCCCATTCAGGAGGTAGGCCTTTATCCTCATCAGCATATCCAAATACTTCTGCTCTAGTCTATTCCTCAATTTACCCTTGATAGTATTCAAGCTGAAACACCACACTATACTGAGCAGCATTGCGGACAATTCACCATGTCTTGAAAGGCGGTAAATAACCCACCCTTTACATGTTCTGCCACCACATATTTATATTCTCTGTATTGTCAAACAACATCTTCCGGTGTTTCACAATCAACCAGGACCAAGACATTTTTAGACTTTTCAACATGTCTGTACATTCTCAGTCCCAAAATCAAAATGTGATTGTGTTGCTATTACCTAGAATTCAAAACTTGCCCATTCTTTCAGTTCATCTTCAGGGAACCTTTTTCGCATGTACTCACAAAGGAGGGAAACAAAAGACAAAATAGGCCCACTGTTAAACTCTTGCCTTTCCTTGTACAACACTATCAGATCTCTTACATTGATGCTCCAAAAGACAGTGCTCCCCAAATACTGTTCCTTAATGTGGCCAATTGTTGCTCTTGCATACTGTACAGCTTCAACAGTAGTCAAAGAACTTTTTTGGTATAGTTTGCACAAAGATGCAAATTCACCCTGAATGTCATTAAGTACTGCAAGGGAAATTTGGTAGTTTGAGTCCGATTGGCTTTTGTAACAATATTTAGCAACTGGATCATTCTCCTCAACTTTCTCATGCTCAAGGTACTTAAGAACAGCCTCGTTATTCCAAATTAGTGCAGCAACTGCAAAATGCCTTGAAAGCCACCGGACTTCACTCAGTGGTCGAAAAGAGACAGGTTCACATTCATTGAACCAATGCGATTTCATCCAGCTTGGACTTACTTGCAGGAGATCTGGAGAACACAGTGTAGACAGTCCTCAATAATGTCTCCATCTCTTTATTCATTGGAACCCTCTTCCAGGCATCATCAACTCCCAAATCTTCTCAATGGGCGACACTATGCTGCTCAACTAGATGAGGAATGGATTGTTTGAGGCGAGTAGCAACACCAGTATTCTTACCCAGCATCACAGATGCACCACTGGATGTGAACATGCCCATTTTCATGAGGTCCAGTTCATTGGCAGTGTAGAATTCTTTCACAGCAGTAGTGATAGCCTCAGCATTACAACTAATCAGCTTCACTATGCCCCCCAACAGTGTTTTGTGCTCTGTTGAAGTTACAGGTCAGAACTTGAAGTACAGGATAAGCATTTTTATAGCAGAAATATCTGTGCTCTCATCAATTATCAATGTGTGATACAAAGCGATACGAAGTTCTGCCATAGATTTACAGTGTATCACGCTATAGATGGCCTCAAATAGCTCAAAGGCATAGTTCTTGCACCTCCAGCTGTCTGGTATCTGCACATACAAAGCTAGGTGGTCATGGATGTCTTGTACAGACAGCATTGAAGTATTCATCTTGACTGCCAATAACACATTGTTGATGAGAATCTTTATCTCCACAGGCAGGGATCTTTGTCGTTCAACTACTTCCATTCTATTTGCTTTGTCAGTGCCTGTTTCTGTCAGCATTGCCCGCACTCCATAACCAAACCTGGCAGCAGCACTTCTGTTTCTCAATATCACCAAGGCAGACTCGTGAACTTTGCTAATTAGATGGCGTTTCATGTAATCCAGTTTCTTGCCAATGCTCCATTTCTTCCCTGTAGAAAAGTCCCCAACAATCTTGGCTTCGGCACATGCTTTGCAAATCAAGCCCACGTCTGGACTGTATTGAAATAGTTCTCAGAATTGCACGCAAACCTTGTTTCGTGATTTCCGTGTCTCAGCCTCCGCAATTTCTTTCATCCACTCTTCCTTGAATACAAGGCAACATTTCTTCCTTTGTGGTGAAGCACCACACTCTCCCAAAGTTACAGCTGTGCACTTGAACATTTTTGTGCCCGCCGATTTTAACCTGCTGTGCCACAAAACCTGCAAAATAAAGGAACATGGCTTACATTGACGCCTATGCTCATGAATGCAATCTGTCACATAGTACTGAGGCATTGTCGGCAAAACGTAGAGTGTAATTACCTGGATTTTTCTGTTCTTTGCCCTGCCCTTCCAAACGTATTTGTAGCACTGTCCGTAGAGCCTTCAATAGAAGTAAATATTGTTATGGCACATTGTGATACAGCAATATACCATGTGCACCATAAGGGAACTCTACTAAAACAACTACCTGTTGAGATTGTACTCGCGTATGCCCGTTCAAATGTGTGACGTACTGTCTGCGAAACCTGCAATGGAAGAGAACATGGGTAAGGTTTGTTGTTATACTACAATGTACAAGATGCACCACAGTTTAACTCCACCAAACAATTACCTGTTTGACCTGCCTGTACTCACGTCAGCCTGTGCAATTGTATTCATAGTAAGGTCTCACAAACCTGCAAAAGAAAAGGGGTTGAGATTGTGAATCTATTTACCCAGGAACCCCAAATCCAACGAGGAATGTAAACAGAATTACCTTGTCTTTGTGGGTACTCAAGCCTGACCACTCAAATCCAAATACCTTACAGACTGGAAGCCTGCAATTGAAGACAAGATAGTTAGCAAAGGCTCGAAGAGTTACAAACTATGATGAAGACCAGTTTAGAGACTCCAATAGGAAAAACAACCAAATATTTACTTGGGATTCCAGTTTAGGTCAAACAGACATGTGTCCATGTGCTACATTATTAGCATCCATTATGCTAAACTGGTCTATAAATTTGTATTGTGTGTTACAACTGCGCAAATAGTTGAGTTGGGTCAACAAGGAAATTCACAAAGAGGACTGAGCAGCACAAGCCATCAAAAGATCCCACCTGAAGATGATGCAGTGTCGTGCAAAAAATATGAAGAAGACTTTCTGGCAATTTTAAAAATGTCAAGATAACTCTGAAGATTGATGGACCCGCTGCAGAGAGATCTGAGTTTTGTCTAGTGGAAGTTTTGATTCATAAAGTAGCGGAGGAGGTTAAAATGCCTGATGCAAAGAAGCTGGTGAACCATGCAGATCACAAATTGCATGCAATGCAAATAGGTCAGTGCATTACTGCTTCTGTCAGAGAGCCCCTTTTGTTACTTGCAGTTTATAAGTTTAAATACTAATATAGAACAGTGAGCTATTAACTGTCAAAGAACTGCATGGTGTAGATTACAGCACAGACTCAATGCGGAAGTGGTGCTTTATTAGCGGCTCAGCTGCCCAGAGCACCGGGACCCCCAGACTGTGCAGGTAGCTCTGAGTCATGCATGCCACAACATGCCCGGAGGCCGACTTTCAGGTGCAGAGAGGCAAGCCAGGCAGTGTTAATTGCAGCTGCAAAAGTTGATGAACAAGCCAAATGTTATTTGGTGCTATATCTAAGTAAAGTAGAAAAAGCAGTTGAGTGTATCCCCCTTTTATTATTTTATGTTAGGATAATTTTATTACCATGCTAGATTGTACATTTAGGGCCCGTGTCGATTTTAACCAATAACTTGCTGAAGTCCGAACATCCTCTTGTCTTGGAAGCACTTGTTTCAGGATAGCTGTCTCCTCACAACACTTGTTTCCGAGTAGAACAAATGACTGAAGAACTGGTGATGTCCTTGCTAAAACCCAACAAACCCTCTACTAACTGCGACTCGTATTGCCCGCTTTCCCTGATTAATTGTGACACCAAGATCCTCGCCAAGCTAATTGCCAATAGACTCAGCCTTTTGATGGATAAATTGGTCCTCCCCGACCAGTCGGGGTTTATACCAGGGAGTACTACTTCTCATAATCTTAGGACCCTATTCACGATTTTCCATAATGTAGCACCCGATCTTTCCATGGCTGCGGTATTTCTCGATGCCACTAAGGTGTTCGACTCGGTCGAATGGTACTACGTATTCACCATCATGAGATGTATGGGATTCCCCCTTTTCCTATCATGGATACAACTCTTATATTGTAATCCGACAGCCAAAGTCCTTATAAATGGGCACATATCCCCCCCTTTGAGATCACAAGAGGCACAAGGCAAGGCTGCCCGCTATCGCCCTTACTCTTCGCCCTGGCAGCGGAGCCATTGGCTGAGAAACTTCGACAGCATCACCAACAACGGGCGCTTCGCTGCAATCTATGGCAGATTCTGGTGTCACTTTATGCTGATGATATTACCCTCTATATTAGACACCCACGAGACAATGTGAATACCATCCTCATGGAATTTCTATGCTTTGGGCACTTATCCAGGGTACATATTAATTGCAAAAAAATCTAGTCTCTTCCCGTTGACATCATCGACAACCACATTTCTCCCTGACTTCCCATTGGTGTGATGCGATGCGGATCTAAAATACCTAGGCATTTGCATTTCTCGGGATAGAGACAAGCTGATGCGACTAAATTATGGAACGGCTATTGAACGCATAAAAGATAGTATCGTTCGCTGGATTGCTCTTTCACTGTCTTTAGTGGGCCGCGTGTCGTTAATTAAAATGGTTATCATCCCACAATTACTATACCTTTTCCTTAATATTCCGTTTCACACTGGCAGATATTTCTTCCAAGTACTCCGCACTGAGCTAATTTGACTGGTATGGGGTGGGTGGGTAAACAACCGCGTGTTAGCTGGAGTGTACTTACTAGGCCATATGCACAAGGCGGTTTTGACATCCCGGACACGGAGCTGTATTATCTTATGCAGGCGCACTACATATATTACTGGGTGTATCCACCTCGGTATATGCCACAAGTGGCAGCGGAACACTGGCTGGCTGATCCCATACCTAGGGTATCCGCTCCATCACCTCGGAATTTCCTCATGAACCCCCCAGTCTACTCCGGCTTCATACATTGATTAGCATTACCTCACCGAAACGCCTTGTAGCAACAATATATCATACCATATGTACTCAACGCAGTAGACCCCCCATGCGCAGCGCGCGTACAGTGGGAGGCTGAACTGGGTCTTGAACTCGCTGACGAGCAATGGGGTTACTGCTACGCACAGACGGAACAATGCTCTGCCAGTAGCAGGTTGCGTATTACGCATTTCAAATTCCTACACCGCACATACTATACCCCGCTAGGTTGTACAGATATAAGCTTAGGGACTCGGATCGCTGTGATAGTTGTGGGTTCCCCGGTGCGGACTTTATTCATCTCGCTTGGAATTGCCCCGGGGTCTACGACTACTGGAGCCTAGTACTAGACGCCCTAGAACAGATGATCTCCAGTTCCATACCGAAAACTCCCCTCCTTGCCCTATTGGGATATACTAATTGCATTCCTAAAACGCACCGAAAATATCTTTCCCTAGGCCTCTTATTGGCTAAAAGAAGAGTGGCCTGTTGGTGGGGAGGGGACGAGCACCTAAGTTTAAGGATGGGATGACGGATTTGGTATATTGCCAGCAACAGTTATCCCAATATGCGAAATTGATCCCTCCTGCGTCACGGCCTACGGACATATGGGCTCCCCTCACATGTTAGGTGCGCACCCCAATATGCATCCAAATGCTATGGAGACTCCTCCCTTGACATTGCCCTCAGCACATGCACGACTGCATGCTCCTTCCTCATCCCTTGCCCACAGTGACATGCATGATACATGTTCTACTGTTTGATCTCTACGATCCTCGACCCATTGGTTCCTGGGTGTCTCCTCAGGCGTTCCCATTCAGGAATTCATAGTCACCAATTGGTCTCCAGGGCTACAAGTTTGATGTGTAATTTTCTGTCTATGATTATTGGTAAGGTCTAGTGGTTGATAACAGTTGCATATAATGCTCAAGATATAGCTACACTGGGCTCTAAAATACGCGCCACTGGACTGTCTCTGAGTCTAAGAAGATTGGACTGCTATTACATGCTTTGTATCACCATGTATGTAAAGACATGACTGTTAATTGTACTGCAACCAACATTTTTTAAAATAAAGTTTATAAAAAAAAAAAAAAATGACTGAAGAGCAGAAATTTTGTTCATCTCAGTTTACGGTATTGCAAAATTTTCACCCAAAAAGCAAAGAGAGACAGCCAGAGAACATCGCAGCTCAATTTGCTGAATATCTTCGGCCCCATTTACAGTTGATGCAGAGGAACCCCAAAACCACCCCTCAACTCTTTTTAATTTGACTTCCAACTTTCTGCGTGTTGTCTTGGTCCCGTGCTTAGCTCCTCTACCTTTTTCTCATCATGATTTTTTTCCCCATAAAAGCACTTTGGCAGAGAGGCCACCGCCCCTCTTGCTCCAGCCCATGCCATTAGCTGGATTCCCAGGAGCTGATGGGAGGCAGTCAGCAGAAAGTGGACAGGCACGTCCTGCATGTTGTAGACATACGCCCTACACAAAGTATGCTTTACACATATGACATGAAGGCTGCCACCTGCCGTTGTCGTGTAGTTTCGATATACCCTATACAGGATCTGCACATTTGGATAACATAAACTGTGGGATTGGTGGCAGACTGGTTCCGTGCATTCCCACCGGGTATGTTAGCCTGTCTGTATCAGCTAGCTCACAGTGCCACTAAAATCTCCTCTTATCGGGAGAGAATAGTTTCTGGCAACCTCAGAACATGACAACCCTGATCCGTCAGTATCGTGGAAACAATATACAACCTTTTGCTCAGTCACTCATTGTAAGAAAGTGGCTCTATATATACTGGACCAAAGTCAGGGCAGTGTGTATAGAGTCCCCAATACCCAGAGGTATAACAGAGGCTAAAGTCAGATCTGACCTTACTCTCTAAAGTGGTAGCTTGGTCGACCAGTAAGGCAGTATCAGAGGACAGTGTAAAGCATTTGTTGTACACACGGAGTCAGCAAACGGTTTCACACACTCAAGAACTGAACTCTAGGCCAATTGTTTTTATTTCAAAAGATATAGTTGTTTTATTTTAGAACCCACAGGTATCAATATATAGTTTTCTCAATATTAGTGACTTTAGGTAATTACTTTGCAGAAAGGCAATAGACTTGGTAAGTACAATAGTTACTGGGGTTGCGATAGGCAACACAATTCTAAACACAATTTAACATTGAGCTCAATGGGTTTTTTACATAAATGCAGTTGATTACTTTCGGGATTACTTTTCTAGCCACAGGACTGAAACCTGGATTCAGTCCCGGGACCTAAGTTGTAAACAGTTAAGTAAAAGCGTTTTGGTTACAGTTGTAATTTTTAAAGGATATAAATGTATTTTTAAAGTTGACAGAAACTTTTCAGAGAAAAATTAGCAATGTTATCCTATGGAAGGAAATTCAAGTCACAGGTAAAGTAGGTTCTCGTTACTTTTATAATCCAGTTCTGGACTCCTAGATTCAGCACGGGGACCTCTACCTAAGACAGGTAACTATTTGTGTTTCAGTAGTTGGTACGATTTTTAAAGAATATTTGTAATTTGCAAAAATCGACAGAAGAACGTCATTGGTTCCCTGTGGGAGAAAATGCAGGTAACTGGTAAGTACAGTTAAGATTACTTTTGCGGTTCAGTACTGAACTAGAAAGTACAGCACTGGCTTCTCTCCTGGTCCCAGGTGAGTATTTCGGAAATCGTTATTCGGCTGATTTTAGAGGAATATTTTGAAGTTTCAAAACTCCACACTTAGAAGAAATTTCAGAGAAAACCAGTCAATGTTAGCCTATGGAAGGAAAGTGAGTAATCGGCTTTCGGGTGAGTACTCGACTGGTGATGTTAGTGTTCTGGGCATACTCCGGGGTCTCCCAGTGTCGAAAAGGTACAGTTGTTACACCCTCAGCGGCACAGGGGCAGCTAGGTGCAGAGAGAGTAGGCCCAATGCAATCCAATGGAGGGTAGGGGGCCTTTGGTTGGTGGCTGCAAGCAGGCAGGCCACGCGGCTGTGGGAGCTGATCTCCTGGTCATTTACTCAGGGCAAGCGGGGAAGTAGAGTAGGGTAGTAGTTGCACTTCCAGCGGCACTAGGGCGGCTGGGTGCAGGGTGCTTTTGAGCCGTCGGGTGCTCAATGTAATCCAATGAGAAGGTTGCAAAGTGAACAAAGGCTGCAGGCTCGGGGACGGAGATTTTTCAGGTGCGACTGCCACTTCGAGAAGTAAGTTGGGTTCTTGGAGAAGAGGTAGGTACCCCAAAGGAGGGCACAGGGGGCCGTGGGGCGCCAGGTGCAGGGTTGTCTTTGGGTGCCTGGAAATCTTACACGCGGCTGCTCGCGGTTGGGGGGTCCCTGGTTCTGAGCCTGCAGGCGTCGTCTGGGTCATCAAGGAGGATCTTTGGGCACTGGACGTCGGGTCCCAGTTGCCGGGGGGGACGTCCTCGTGGTCTTGGGTCACTCAGGCATGGGCCGGGTTCGGTGGGTGCAGAGTGGGCTGGAATCGCTGTTCCTGGCTGGCACCAGGGGTATGGTTGTTCGAGCAGAGCCTCTGCTCAGGGGAGTCCCAGTCTTTGAGAGGGTCAAGGCAGGCAGGTCCTCTGAGTTTTCCAAGGTGGCTGTCCGCAGGAGTAGCCGGGATTTAGCAGGGGCAGGTTCCAGGATCGATAGGCCGGTAGGGCGGGGCCAAGTCAGTTGGTACCGTCCTGTTGTTAGCAGCTGCACGGCGGGTCTTCTTCTTCTTGATCTTCTTTCTTGTTTTCTTATCGGGATCTGAAGAAGGAAGGTTCCGGGTGCCCCATAATACTGAATTTAGGGGCGTTACAGGTAGGGAAAGGGCAGGGACCAATAGGTCCCTTTCCTGGGGCCGGTACACCCCCTAGTCTGCTACTGTCCTGTGGGAGGGAGGCAGGGGCCTAGCTGTGATTTGGCAGGGCTCCCCATCTTCAAGATGGCCGGAGCCCGGGGTCGTGCTTCACCTTGCCTTGCCCACCTGAGGGGATTGGGTCGGCACAGGCTGGCACCCCCCCTTCCTGACGTAGGGTTTCCCGCTACTCTTTCCGCCAGAGTGGGGGTCAGAACTGAGTACAGCAAGTGGTCTGGAGAAACCAGCAGTCTTTTGAAGCTTCCCCCTGCCCATCCTTGTGGAGGAGACCTAGCACCTTGCCTAGGATGTGCATTGTTCCAGGCCCAGGAGAGCGGGGAGCTCTCCACCCAGGGGTCCAGCAACATGTCTGCTGTGTGGCAGCCTAGGCAACCTCTCAGACCAGACGTGCATTGTAGGTTAGGTTTTCAGGGGGCATCTCTAAGATGCCCTCTGGTGCATTTTACATTAAATCCCACACTGCCATCAGTGCGGGTTTAATGTGATGAGAGGTTTGGTATCAAACTTGTCAGTCTTCAGTGCAGCCACTATCGTGCTGTGGAGTTCGTAATGACAACCTCCCAGTACCATATACTCTTAATGGCATCACTGCACTTACAGTGCCCAGGAATGGCCCTGGGTACTGTTGGGGCACAGGGCTCATTCACCTGTGCCCACACCACTGGCATAGGGCTCCCCGCTAGAGGGGTGGCTGAGGTAGGCCAGGGCAGTGGGTCTTGTGGGCATGGCACACAGGGATGTGTGCCATGTCCACTCTTTGTTTAGTCCTGTACTTCGACACTCAGCCTGCAAAGGCTGTGTGTGGGTGTCAGGGTACAGGGCCCCTAAGGGTGGCACAATAAGTGCTGCAGCCCTTAGGGATCTTCTCAGGTCACCATGCCCTGGGTACCTAGAGTACCATCTACTAGGGGCTGACAGGTGGCCAGCGATGCCAATTGGGTTTTAGTTTCAACACAGTTTTAGGGAAGGAACACAGGCCCTGGGCACCTGGTTGGCAGGAGCTCAGGGCACACTCAGTCAAAGCACATCAACAGTTCAGCAAAAAGTGGGGGCATAGCACTGCAAGAAAGATGGCACTTTCTCACTCAACCCCCCCTCCCACCCAAACGAAAGGTGATGAGACTAACCTTGCCCTAGGGTGTCTTCATTGTCTAAGTGAAAGAACCTGGAAAGTCCATCTGCATTGGCATGGGCAGTCCCTGGTCGGTGTTCCACTTCAAAGTCCATTCCCTGTAGGGAGATGGACCATCTTAGTAGTTTTGGATTTTCCCCTTTCATTTGCATTAGCCATCTGAGAGGTCTGTGGTCAGTGTGAACCAGGAAGTGAGTCCCAAACAAGTAGGCTCTCAACTTCTTCAGGGACCAACCACAGCAAAGACCTCCCTCTCCATGGCACTCCAACACTGCTCTCTGGGGAGTAGCTGCCTGCTTATAAAAGCAACAGGTTGGTCTTGGCCATCCTCATTCATCTGGGATAGGACTGCTCCTATCCCTAGCTCAGAGGCATCAGTCTTCACTATGAACTGCTTGGAGTAGTCTGGTGCTTTTGGAATTGGTGCTGAGCACATTGCTTCTTTCAGGGTGTCAAAAGCCTTTTGGAAGCTAACAGTCCAGTTTACTTTCTTGGGCATTTTCTTGGAGGTGAGTTCTGTGAGGGGAGTCACAATGGACCCATATCCCTTCACAAACCTCCTGTAGCACCCAGTCAAGCCAAGGAATGCCCTCACTTGGGTCTGGGTTGTTGAGGCTGCCCAGTCCATGATACTCTGGATCTTGGACTGCAAGAGTTGTACCTGGCCTCCACCAACAAGGTGGCCCAAGTACACCACAGTGCCCTGCCCTATCTGGCATTTGGATGCCTTGATAGTTAGCCCTGCGGATTGCAGGGCTTGTAAGACCGTCCCAAGGTGGATCAGGTGATCCTGCCAGGTGGAGCTAAAGACAGCACTATCATCAAGATAAGCTGCTCTAAAGGACTCCAACCCAGTCGGGACTTGATTCACCAACCTCTGGAAGGTGGCAAGGGCATTCTTTAACCCAAAAGGCATTACAGTAAACTGATAGTGCCCATCAGGTGTGGAGAATGCGGTTTTCTCTTTTGCTCCTGGAGCCATGCCAATCTGCCAGTACCCTGCAGTTAAGTCAAAGGTACTGAGAAATTTGGCTGCCCCCAATTTGTCTATCAACTCATCTGCTCTTGGGATGGGTTGAGCATCTGTCTTGGTAACAGAGTTGAGCTCCCTATAGTCCACACAGAGCCTCATCTCTCTCTTTCCACCCTGTGGGTGAGGTTTGGGGACCAGAACCACTGGGCTAGCCCAGGGGCTCTCAGAGAGTTCAATAACCCCTAACTCCAGCATCTTGCTGACTTCAGCTTTGATGCTTTCCATGACTTGGTCTGATTGTCATTAGATCTTGTTTTTGACAGGGTTACTGTCACCAGTGTCCACATCATGGGTACACCAGTTGGTCAGACATGGGGTCAGGGAAAAGAGACTAGCATACTGTTGCAAGACTTGCTTGCAGTCAGTCTGCTGTTCGGCAAAGAAGGCATCTGAAAAGACTACTCCATTTACTAACCCATCCTTTGGGCTGCAAGAGAGATCATCAGGGAGAAGTTCACTCTCTGCTTCCTGTTCCACATCAGCATGGTTATGTCAGCCCAGTCATTGTAGAGTTTAAGGTGGTTCACATGGATAACCCTTTTGGGTGTCTTGCTTGTGCCCAGGTCCACTAGGTATGTGACCTCACTCTTTTTCTCCAGGATAGTGTAAGGGCCACTCCATCTGTCCTGGAGAGCCCTTGGTGCCTCGGGCTCCAAAACCCACACCCGTTGCCCAGGTTGAAATTCAACCAGTGCAACTTTTTGGTCATACCAGTGCTTCTGAAGCTCCTGGCTGGCCTCAAGATTCTTGGATGCCTTTTTCATATACTCAGCCATTCTGGACCTTAGGCCAAGCACAAAGTCCACAATGTCTTGCTTGGGTTCTTGGAGAGGCCTCTACCAACCCTCTTTGACAAGACAAAGTGTTCCCCTTACAGGATGACCAAACAGAAGTTCAAAGGGGGAAAACCCTACTCCTTTCTGTGGCACTTCCTTATAAGCGAAAAGCAGGCATGGCAACAAGACATCCCACCTCCTTTTGAGTTTGTCAGGGAGTCCCATGATCATACCTTTCAATGTCTTGTTGAATCTCTCAACAAGGCCATTGGTTTGTGGGTGGTATAGGGTAGTAAACTTCGGAGGGTAGGCGACCTTTGGTTGGTGGCTGCAAGCAAGCAGGCCACGCGGCTGTGGGAGCTGAGCTCCTGGTCACTTACTCAGGGCAAGTGGGGAAGTAGAGTAGGGTAGTAGTTGCACTTCCAGCGGTACTCCGGCGGCTGGGTGCAGGGTGCTTTTGAGCGGTCCGGGGCTCAATGTTATCCAATGGGAAGGTTACAAAGTGAACAAAGGCTGCAGGCTCGGGGACGGAGATTTTTCGGGTGCGACTGCCACTTCGTGAAGTAAGTTGGGTTCTTGGAGAAGAGGTAGGTACCCCAAAGGAGGGCACAGGGGTCCGTGGGGCGCCAGGTGCAGGGTTGTCTTTGGGTGTCTGGAAATCTTACACTCGGCTGGTCGCGGTTGGGGGGGGGTCCCTGGTTCTGAGCCTGCAGGCGTCGTCTGGGTCATCGAGGAGGGTCTTTGGGCACTGGACGTCGGGTCCCAGTTGCCGGGGGGACGTCCTCGTGGTCTTGGGTCACTCGGGCATGGGCCGGGTTGGGTGGGTGCAGAGTGGGCTGGAATCGCTGTTCCTGGCTGGCACCAGGGGTATGGTTGTTGGAGCAGAGCCTCTGCTCAGAGGAGTCCCAGTCTTTGAGAGGGTCAAGGCAGGCAGGTCCTCTGAGTTTTCCAAGGTGGCTGTCCGCAGGAGTAGCCGGGATTTAGCAGGGGCAGGTTCCCAGATCGATAGGCCGGTAGGGCTGGGGCCAGGTCAGTTGGTATCGTCCTGTTGTTAGCAGCTGCACGGCGGGTCTTCTTCTTGATCTTCTTTCTTGTTTTCTTATCGGGATCTGAGGAAGGAAGGTTCCAGGGGCCCCATAATACTGAATTTAGGGGCGTTACAGGTAGGGAAAGGGCAGGGACCAATAGGTCCCTGTCCTGGGGTCGGTACACCCCCTAGTCTGCTACTCTCCTGTGGGAGGGAGGCAGGGGCCTAGCTGTGATTTGGCAGGGCTCCCCATCTTCAAGATGGCCGGAGCCCGGGGTCGTGCTTCACCTTGCCTCGCCCACCTGAGGGGATTGGGTTGGCACAGGCTGGCACCCCCCCTTCCTGACATAGGGTTTCCCGCCACTCTTTCCGCCAGAGTGGGGGTCAGAACTGAGTACAGCAAGTGGTCTGGAGAAACCAGCAGTCTTTTGAAGCTTCCCCCTGCCCATCCTTGTGGAGGAGACCTAGCACCTTGCCTAGGATGTGCATTGTTCCAGGCCCAGGAGAGCGGGGAGCTCTCCACCCAGGGGTCCAGCAACATGTCTGCTGTGTGGCAGGCTAGGCAACCTCTCAGACCAGACGTGCATTGTAGGTTAGGTTTTCAGGGGGCATCTCTAAGATGCCCTCTGGTGCATTTTACATTAAATCCCACACTGCCATCAGTGCGGGTTTAATGTGATGAGAGGTTTGGTATCAAACTTGTCAGTCTTCAGTGCAGCCACTATCATGCTGTGGAGTTCGTAATGACAACCTCCCAGTACCATATACTCTTAATGGCATCACTGCAATTACGGTGCCCAGGAATGGCCCTGGGTACTGTTGGGGCACAGGGCTCATTCACCTGTGCCCACACCACTGGCACCTGCTAGAGGGGTGGGTGAGGTAGGCCAGGGCAGTGGGTCTTGTGGGCATGGCACACAGGGATGTGTGCCATGTCCACTCTTTGTTTAGTCCTGTACTAAGACACTCAGCCTGCAAAGGCTGTGTGTGGGTGTCAGGGTACAGGGCCCCTAAGGGTGGCACAATAAGTGCTGCAGCCCTTAGGGGTCTTCTCTGGTCACCATGCCCTGGGTACCTAGAGTACCATCTACTAGGGGCTAACAGGTGGCCAGCGATGCCAATTGGGTTTTAGTTTCAACACAGTTTTAGGGAAGGAACACAGGCCCTGGGCACCTGGTTGGCAGGAGCTCAGGGCACACTCAGTCAAAGCACATCAACAGTTCAGCAAAAAGTGGGGGCATAGCACTGCAAGAAAGATGTTACTTTCTCACTCAACCCCCCACCCAAACGAAAGGTGATGAGACTAACCTTGCCCTAGGGTGTCTTCATTGTCTAAGTGAAAGAACCTGGAAAGTCCATCTGCATTGGCATGGGCAGTCACTGGTCGGTGTTCCACTTCAAAGTCCATTCCCTGTATGGAGATGGACCATCTTAGTAGTTTGGGATTTTCCCCTTTCATTTGCATTAGCCATCTGAGAGGTCTGTGGTCAGTTTGAACCAGGAAGTGAGTCCCAAACAAGTAGGCTCTCAACTTCTTCAGGGACCAACCACAGCAAAGACCTCCCTCTCAATGGCACTCCAACACTGCTCTCTGGGGAGTAGCCGCCTGCTTATAATAGCAACAGGTTGGTCTTGGCCATCCTCATTGATCTGGGATAGGACTGCTCCTATCCCTAGCTCAGAGGCATCAGTCTTCACTATGAACTGCTTGGAGTAGTCTGGTGCTTTTAGAATGGGTGCTGAGCACATTGCTTCTTTCAGGGTGTCAAAAGCCTTTTGGAAGCGAACAGTCCAGTTTACTTTCTTGGGCATTTTCCTGGAGGGGAGTTCTGTGAGGGGAGTCACAATGGACCCATATCCCTTCACAAACCTCCTGTAGTACCCAGTCAAGCCAAGGAATGCCCTGATTTGGGTCTGGGTTGTTGAGGCTGCCCAGTCCATGATACTCTGGATCTTGGACTGCAAGAGTTGTACCTGGCCTCCACCAACAAGGTGGCCCAAGTACACCACAGTGCCCTGCCCTATCTGGCATTTGGATGCCTTGATAGTTAGCCCTGTGGATTGCAGGGCTTGTAAGACCTTCCCAAGGTGGATCAGGTGATCCTGCCAGGTGGAGCTAAAGACAGCACTATCATCAAGAGAAGCTGCACTAAAGGACTCCAACCCAGTCGGGACTTGATTCACCAACCTCTGGAAGGTGGCAAGGGCATTCTTTAACCCAAAAGGCATTACAGTAAACTGATAGTGCCCATCATGTGTGGAGAATGCTGTTTTCTCTTTTGCTCCTGGAGCCATGCCAATCTGCTAGTACCCTGCAGTTAAGTCAAAGGTACTGAGAAATTTGGCTGCCCCCAATTTGTCTATCAACTCATCTGCTCTTCGGATGGGTTGAGCATCTGTCTTGGTAACAGAGTTGAGCTCCCTATAGTCCACACAGAGCCTCATCTCTCTCTTTCCACCCTGTGGGTGAGGTTTGGGGATCAGAACCACTGGGCTTGCCCAGGGGCTCTCAGAGAGTTCAATAACCCCTAACTCCAGCATCTTGCTGACTTCAGCTTTGATGCTTTCCATGACTTGGTCTGATTGTCATTAGATCTTGTTTTTGACAGGGTTACTGTCACCAGTCTCCACATCATGGGTACACCAGTTGGTCAGACCAGGGGTCAGGGAAAAGATACTAGCATACTGTTGCAAGACTTGCTTGCAGTCAGTCTGCTGTTCGGCAGAGAGGGTGTCTGAAAAGACTACTCCATTTACTAACCCATCCTTTGGGCTGCAAGAGAGATCATCAGGGAGAGGTTCACTCTCTGCTTCCTGTTCCACATCAGCATGGTTATGTTAGCCCAGTCATTGTAGAGTTTAAGGTGGTTCACATGGAGAACCCTTTTGGGTGTCTTGCTTGTGCCCAGGTACACTAGGTATGTGACCTCACTCTTTTTGTCCTGGAGAGCCCTTAGTGCCACGGGCTCCAAAACCCACACCTGTTGCCCAGGTTGAAATTCAACCAGTGCAGCTTTTTGGTCATACCAATGCTTCTGAAGCTCCTGGCTGGCCTCAAGATTATTGGATGCCTTTTCCATATACTCAGCCATTCTGGACCTTAGGCCAAGCACATAGTCCACAATGTCTTGCTTGGGTTCTTGGAGAGGCCTCTACCAACCCTCTTTGACAAGACAAAGTGTTCCTCTTACAGGATGACCAAACAGAAGATCAAAGGGGGAAAACCCTACTCCTTTCTGTGGCACTTACCTATAAGCGAAAAGCAGGCATGGCAACAAGACATCCCACCTCCTTTTGAGTTTGTCAGGGAGTCCCATGATCATACCTTTCAATGTCTTGTTGAATCTCTGAACAAGGCCATTGGTTTGTGGGTGGTATAGGGTAGTAAACTTCGGAGGGTAGGCGGCCTTTGGTTGGTGGCTGCAAGCAGGCAGGCCACGCGGCTGTGGGAGCTGAGCTCCTCGTCACTTACTCAGGGCAAGTGGGGAAGTAGAGTAGGGTAGTAGTTGCACTTCCAGCGGTACTCCGGCAGCTGGGTGCAGGGTGCTTTTGAGCCGTCCGGCGCTCAATGTTATCCAATGGGAAGGTTACAAAGTGAACAAAGGCTGCAGGCTCGGGGACGGAGATTCTTCAGGTGCGACCACCACTTCGAGAAGTAAGTTGGGTTCTTGGAGAAGAGGTAAGTACCCCAAAGGAGGGCACAGGGGGCCATGGGGCGCCGGGTGCAAGGGTGTCGGGAAATCTTACCTTCGGCTGGTCGCGGTTGGGGTCCCTGGTTCTGAGACTGCAGGCGTTGTCTGGGTCGCCGAGGAGGGTCTTTGGGCACTGGACTTCGGGTCCCAGTCACAGGGAGGACGTCCTCGTGATCTGGGGTCACTCAGGCACAGGCTGGGATCAGCGGGTTCAGAGTAGGATGGATTTGCGGTTCCTGGCTGGCACCAGGGGTATGGTTGTTGGAGCAGAGTCTCTGCTCAGGGAGTCCCAGTCTTTGAGAGGGTCAAGGCAGGCAGGTCCTCCTAGTTTTCCAAGGTGGCTGTCCGCAGGAGTATTCTCTAAGATGCCCTCTGGTGCATTTTACATTAAATCCCACACTGGCATCATTCCGAGGTTAATGTGCTGAGAAGTTTGGTATCAAACTTGTCAGTCTTCAGTGTAGCCATATGGTGCTGTGGAGTTCATAATGACAACATCCCAGTATCCTATACTCTTAATGGCAGCACTGCACTTACAGGGCCCACGAATGGACCCGGGCACTGTAGTGGCACAGGGCTCATGCAACTGTACCCTTACCACTGGCATAGGGCACCCAGCTAGAGGGGTGACTGCTGTATGCCAGGGCAGTGTTTTGTGGGCATGGCACACAGGGAGCTGTGCCATGTCAACTCTTATGTTTGTTCTGCACCAAGTCACACAGCCTGCAAAAGCAGTGTGTGGGTGTCACGGTACAGGGCCCCTAAGGGTGGCACAATAAGTGCTGCAGCCCTTAGGGGTCTTCTCTGGTCACCATGCCCTGGGTACCTAGGGTACCATCTACTAGGGGCAGACAGGTGACCAGAGATGCCAATTGAGTTTCGTTTCAACACAATTTTAGGGAAGGAACACAGGCCCTGGGCACCTGGTTGGCAGGAGCTCAGGGCACACTCAGTCAAAGAACATCAGCAGTTCAGCAAAAAGTGGGGGCATACCAATGCAAGAAAGATGGCACTTTCTCACACTTGTGCTCACTTAGTTGGTCTCAGAGATACACAGAATAAACAGGCTGGGCATTTTGGCAATAAGAATGTATTGAACAGTTGTTATTCCAGTGTAGAATAGATGAGCTGGAACAACCATTAGACAGTAGCAGAGATATATGATTAGCAGTACTACAAAAGTGAAGGGATGGTACAGTTCTACCATTTTTCAGAAATCATGAATATATACAAGTACATAAAATACATGATAAAAAGTGCGTACTCCTACGATACCTCCCTAACTAGATGTACCTAAATGTACCTAGCTTCTATGTAGGTGTTTTGCCAAGAATCCCTCTAGGATCTAGTCAACCCCATTACCTGAGAATGAGAGCATATGGGACCCTGTCCTGGTCTTGAGTTGGACACCCCACAAGGATGTTAGACCACAGCGAGCTGGAGTGTCTGCATGCAGGAACCTCAGCGTCTCTTGTCAGTGTCAGCCGGGAAGTCACGTTCTCCTTTGTCTTTCTCAACAAGACATGATGTATCTATACCCATAGGTTTCCCCAGGGGTCCTACCTTGCTGTGTTACTGTGTTGGCATAAAGATTGACGTCGGACCTGAACTTTATACAGAGATATTATACAGGAGATGGTAGTCCTGCTGTGCTTCAAGAAACCCCATTCACAATATGAGATTCAAACTATGGAAAACCCGCGTTCTGAATGCAGCCCACAACGGGTAATGTTAACACATTCACCCTTCCCATATCCATCTCGATTGACTCAAACACAGGCACCCTCTGCTCACATCAACACATTCTCCCTCCTTACCCTTCTCTCACATTACCTACACGATGGCGCGTGACTCACCTGCCCCTCTCACGCAAGCCCTACCTGCCCACCTGAAACCCCACAGTCGGAACTCATTCACCATCATCTTCCCCCCCTCCTCTCTACAAAAATGAGAAGTATTTTCAAACATAAACTGATCCGTCAGCACATAGAAACCCTATTCACAGACATCTACCACTCATCCTCCAAAGGTCCTACTAAGATGGACCTTATATTCCACACAGAGACCGGAAGACTGGATCTCCATGATTAGATCGCAACTGTTTATCGCCAAAACCACTTCCACTTCCCACAGTTGCAAACTTACCTCCATACTCCCTAACCGTACGGCCAGAAGAGGGACCACATCCGTGACCATCTACACGAATGGTACAGTCCTTATTCAGGCAAACAATGAAAACCTTGAAGCTTTCGACTCCCTATTTCCAGCACTAAGATCTGCCCTCCCATCTATACCGCAAAACGCTTCAATTCCTAACCCGCCTACAAACACAGCTAACGCCGAAGCCTATGTTTCTCTCTTCCACCCACCCGGTACCGCTCCGGCCCGCTATGCTCCCCTTCACACGCCGGGTCTCGCCATTACCCAATTCACACCTACAGCCAACCAGCCAAAACAGGAAACGTCAGTCACCCCGCTCCTGCCCCCTCCCACCCATCACACTTCCCCTACCAAGCTTATCCCCCAGATCCTTTCGGAAAGCGCTTCCTCACCCCCTTACTGGATCCCTCCCCAGCAAACTCTCAGAACTAACTCGCCGATAGAGACCACTCTACCCACTAGCTGCTTCCCAGCGCTCAGTCACTCAAAGCCCTGGCCTGTCCCGCCCCATCCCCTCCATCTGACCTCTCCCTCGATGTCAAAAAAAGCCAATCCAACATGCTCCTCCAACAATAGACCTCAACCCTTCAACCTGATCCACACCACGCAAGATGATGCCCCTGATATCCCCAACTCCGCCCATAACTCCTTGACGCAATGTCTTGCGGCTCTTGAAAGCCAGATTGACGTAATCTCCCTGGGCTTAACCGAAATCCTCTCTAACCTAGTTAAAGCCTTCAGACCCCTGAAATCCCCTCCTGACACTCCCCACACCTCCTATGCAAACAGCCCTCCGGGGCCCACAGATACCCCTGCTATCCAGCAGCAAAGTCCCCCCACCAGAGCCTTGAAATCATGCCCTCAAGAAGCCTAAAAAACCGGAGCCCCCTCACCTACGACCAAGATCAGTGCCTTGTCCGATATAAATCACCTGACCTCAAGGCCCATTAGAAACACAGCTCCTATGTCAGATATCGAAGCAGCCACCCTAGCCTCCTCATATGACACTCCCTCCTCGGACTCCCCTAAATCCAAAATCCAAGTGATCACAGGTATCCAGAAGGACATTCCCTGCACAAAACCCCTGAGACGGCCTGTCCTCACCGCCATACCTAGGGCAACCAAAGAAAGAACCGCCAGCAATCTAGAGCTTTGCACCAACTGCTTACTGATCAACTGCAGATCGGCCTCACTTCACGCAACAGAACTAGCTGAGGCTATCCTCTCACATGACATCGACATTGCGTTCCTCACGGAGACCTGGCTGAATTATACATCTCCCCCGTGCCTAGATATGTTGGTACCTCCTGGTTTCTCCCTGATCACCAAAGACAGGATAGATCAACGAGGAGGAGGGGTTGTCATTATCCACAAAGATAGTTTGGTCATATCGGAAATCACCTCTTTTGATTACGATACATTTGAATGCCTCTCCTCCAAAAGATAGCGGCTCCCTACTATGTCACTTGCTTTATTACCTACCAGGTAGAAACGCTGCATTTGGAGATCAATTATCCGACATGATAGCGCAAGGGGCACTCGATGATTCCAACAATTTAATTCTCGGTGATCTGAATCTACGATGGAACGAGTCAAACAATCCTCTAATCCAATCGCTTTCCAGCCTCCTATGTGATAACAATCTGACACAATTCTGTACAGAGGAGACACATTATAAAGGAGCCACACTGGATGCCATCATTGTGCAAAAGAACTCAATCACGGTCAACCACATACTCCCCGTCGATTGGTCAGATCACCACATGATACTATTTCATATCAATCACCCCACCCTCTCCCAAAAACACCCACAAGACCCTCCCAAATGGATGAGAAACCTTTCTCAAGTTCCCTTGGACATCCTGGAAGATCAGTTAAACTCACTTCTCCCGATCAACATAGCCCACCTCTCCACCAGTGGCCTCACAGACCGGTACAATTCCGAACTAGTATCCGTACTTGACAAAGTAGCTCCACTTAAGCTCAGGAGGAGCAGAAACACTCCATCCAGAACATGGTTCAACTCAGACCTCAACTCTGAAAGACGAAACTTAAGGGCCAAAGAAAGAAAATGGATAAACAACCCGACCGCCATCCTTCGTGATCATCTGAAATCAGCCCGTAGGAAGTACAACAACAACATCAAAAACAAGAAATCCAGCTTCTTCCACGAGGCACTGGATAGTGCCAAAAATAGACAGAAGGAGCTCTACAGCATCATCAGACAACAAACCTCCAAGCCAGTGACCTCATCCGTACAGGCGTCCAAAGATCTCTGTGACAACTTCGCCCACTTCTTTAATGACAAGATCACAAAAATCGAACTTTCATTAGCCTTAAACAATTCTCACCCCACAAAGATTATCACGGCTGTTCCTCGTGCTCTCTCTCCTGGCTCTTCGCCCACCCTGTTCAAGAAACTGAGATAATCTCGTTGATCTCCACTGCCAAACCATCAGCGCATATCTCTGAGCCCATTCCTCCCCTTCTAATCAAAAAAATGAAACACTCCTTTGCACCGCTCTGGGGCAAAATCATTAACAGCTCTTTAAAAAATGGAGTGGTTCCCGATTGCTTAAAAATGGGGCAAGTCACCTCCTTGCTGAAGAAACCCGGTCTTGATGCAACAGATTTGAACAATTTCAGACCTGTATCAAACCTCCCTCTGCTCTCAAAAACACTCGAACTTTGCGTTCTTCATCAACTAACATAGCACCTGGACAACATCAACCTATTAGACCCCCACCAGTCTGGTTTTAGAAAAGGTTGCAGCACAGAAACTGCGTTCCTGAACATCATGGATGATATCCATGGATCACTAGACTCTGACAAATGCTGCCTCCTCATTCTCCTTGACCTCTCGGCAGCTTTTGATACGGTGGACCACAATCTCCTCATCGAGGCTCTTCAAGAAAGAGCTGGTCTCGGCGAGGTAGTTCTCAAGTGGTTTTCCTCCTTTATACACAATCGCACACAAAAAATCAAAATCAAGAACTTCACCTCCGAAACGCAACAAGTCAACAAGGGCGTCCCCCAAGGATCGGTGCTCTCTCCACAACTCTTTAACATCTACATGGAACCACTATCCAAACTACTCAGACAAGCCAACATCCGCTTCCACTTCTACGCGGACGACACGCAGATCTATTTGGAAACTACCTCTCTCAAAGACATCCAAAGATTAAACGAGGTCTTGAAAGATGTTCAAGAATGGCTGACTAACAATCATCTGAAACTAAATCCAGACAAGACCGAGACACTCCTCATCTCGAACAAGGACGATAACCCACTAATCGCTGAATGGTTAAAGGCTATCGATGCGCTCAAAGGAAATCTTACTCTAGCAGACTGTCAAATCTCTAGGCATCACCTTAGACCCAAAATTGAACATGACGAAACACATTAAAAACTCGGCCAAAAGTGCATTCCTTAACCTTAAACTTCTGAACAAAATCAAACTCTATATTCCAATAAAGGATCTCAAACTGGCCACACAATCTCTTGTACTGTCAAGACTGGACTATGGGAACGCAGTCCTAACAGGAATTCCTAAATCGCATCTAGCACCGATAAAAACAACATTACATGCGGCAGCCAGAATGATAACCGGCATCAAAAAATCTGATCATATCTCACCTGCACTTAAACAACTCAAATGGCTTCCTGTAGAAATGCGAAGTAACTTCAGAACGGCCTACCTAACCCACAAAGCTCTACATACAGGCAAACCTGATTACCTGGCAAAAAAACTCAAAAAGGCAGGTCAAGCCAGAAATCTGAGAAGCTCCAACTCCCTCCTTCTCATCCCACCCAAAACCAAAAGGAAAAGAACAGCGGACTGCTCTTTCACTGGAAACGCCTCCAAAATTTGGAATTCCATCCTTCCGCACATCAGAAATATACCCTCCTTTGTGGAATTCAAAAGTCAACTTCAATCCCTATTCCTTACCCGTTCCCTTGGTCGTGGACAACACGGGACAGTCAGCAACCATTGAGCTATGTGACTCCCAAGATCCTCGAAACCATAGACTCTCTACATCACAATTAGGCCGCTCTATACTATTTCACTCGTTCACTGTCTATCGCCCACTGTCTTGTTTCTGTTGATTATATACTTTGCTCCCACTGTAAAGCGCTCTGATGCCTTCGGGTCTTGACAGCGCTATAGAAAACTTCTAAAATAATTTTTTTTTTTTAAATAAATAAATGTTACTTGCGCCTTTATAGGGTACCTATATGGCACAGGTAACATTGGGTTTCACAAGAAGAACGAAACCCAAATCTACAAGATGGTTCTCTTCCAGGGGATACTCATCGATAGTCATAAGCACTGAATAGTCCGACCCACGTGCAGGGTCCACGGAGCAATGACACAGATATATCCATATACACATGTATATAAATATGCAGCCCAAAATACAAATTTAGGTTCAAATATGCCAATATTGCATTGCATTTTTTATTTCAAAAACATGACACAAAATAACATAACATTTCTGTGACATAGAGAAATGTACTCCAAGTTATTTGAACATAGCCTTTATATTAAAAGAAAAAAGGCAAGGTGATAGGCAGATTAGCCTCGAAGGCTGCATAGAAAACACTCAGATAATAAACTGGTGCCGTGCTTTTAAGACCTCCAGGCTTCCATCATGCCCCATAGGTGACAGTTAGGTCAGTTCTTTTTTCCGGCTCCTTCTGTTAGGACCCTGGAGCAATCAGCTTGTCAGTTATTGTTTTTTTGTCATTAATTGTTCTTTTCAAGTGAGATTTTCTGTCTTCACTTGACGTTTTTAGTACTTATTGTACTAGTTCCATCATATTTTCTGACTTGCCATCTATTTTCCTGTCAGAATGCCAGCCTTATTTAATAAGTGCCCTTCCTGTGGGTAGAAAATGGCAAAGTCAGATCCGCACTCAGTCTGTAGTGTGTGCTTACCATCTACACACAGGCCTGATAAGTGCTACTACTGCGCGCAGTTTTCGAGAAGAACCTTCCGTGAAGGTAGAAGATCAAGCTGCATGCCATGCAGGAGAGAGGAAAGTAGTCTGTAAGTTGCAGGGAAGGACACCCCTCTAAAGAGCCCTCCTCTCAGAGCACAAGAAAAAGGGAGAAAAACACGGCATTGGTCAAATTCGCCGTTGAGGGAACATAGATGTCGAAAATACCCTTGTGCTCTTCTTCGGTGTCGAAATCTCGGGTGCTGAGATTGGCGTCAAAGACTGTATCGCCATCGAAGCGGACTACTCCAGGCACGGTTAAGCCTTCTCACTGACTGACGTTGACACCCTCTCGCAGGCGGTCCGAGTCCGGCTCGTCTACGATAGTGGAAGACAGACGCTCGATGTCTAAGACACAACGCTGACTGGTGAGGTTGCAGTTGAGAACCTCGGCCCGATGTTGAGAACACCACTAACATCGAAGGTGCCTAGAACATCGACGCCAAGCCCGGCACACAAGACTCTGGCGTCGGCAAGCGTGGCTCATGACCAATCGACTACTTCGCAGACGGTAGGGTGAGCATCGCTGTCGAGGAGGTTGATGTCGAGAAAGTCGCTGACGAGAAAGTCAACTTCGACGTCGAGAAGAAGGTCATATTCGCCGTCTAGGTCATCTCCGGTGAGGGGGTTGCCTTCGAGGAGGTTGATGTTGAGACCTACTTCCACCCATAGGTCTCCACCGGCCAAGAGACTGAGAACAGATCGCTCACAAGTATCGACATCGAGGATTGCGTCGATGTTGAGTGAAATCCAAAATCTGGCTGGTAAATGCCTGATGTTGAGGAATGCATCATCCTTTCCGGAACTAGTTCAGGTCACGCCGAAGGACTCTTCGGCTCCAGAGCACCATACGCCTCCAGCTAACCTCTCCCCAAGATGAGTGGAGAGTATAAAGGTCTGGAAAATGCGAAAATCAGAATATTCACAAACATACTTGCCTTCTCATTCTCTTGAGTGACCTGTGCGACATACCACTCCTCAAAAGTCTACAGCCTCAAGGAGACACAGATCAAGATCTCCCTTTAGTCGCTGTAGGTCTAAATCTAGCCACTGTTTGCCTAGAGAGCAAAGACACAGGTCTACTTCATGGTCCTCGGAATCCACTTCATCGATGGCCGATTACTCTCCAACTCTGTCACCCACTCCACCGACTAGAGAATCGCCAGTGGATGATATTTTCTTCTTCAATGAAGTACTGTGTAGAGGGGCTACGAAGCTCAACATTGAAATGGCTACAGCTGCCCCCTCGACATTTGTAATATTCGAGAGACTGCATCACAGGTCTTCCACTAGGCCTCTTCTTCCATTGTTGCCTTGGTCACTAGCACCGGCTCTCCATACCTTCCTTACGCTGGCTTCAGTGGGTGTGGCTCCATCGAAGATTCTGAAGAAGTACAGGGCTCTAGAACAGGACCCTCTTTTTCGGAGATCTGACCCACCACCACACTCGGTCATTGTATCAGCTGCAGGAAGGGTCACAAGGGGGCCTCCTCATCTGCTGTTCCCTCTGACAAAGACAGCAAGGCCATGGACTCCATTGGTAAGAAAATGTGCAACACCTTTGCCTCTTACATGAAGGTGGCAAGTGCCTCTGCTTTGCTAGGTCAATATGACCGTTCGCTATGGAACTCTCTCTCTCACGCTTTACAGGAAAATTGCGAAAGGCAAGATTTTTTCAGGAGATTCTGCATGAAGGGGGTCTTGTAGCAAATCAGGCCATCAGAGTGGCAGCTGATGCCTCAGACCTTGCTGCCCATGGTTATTCCCAAGGCATCTGCTAGGAGGTCCTCATGGCTGACACTCACAGCCTTGAAACCAGAGGCCCATCACAGGATACTCAACCTCCCCTTCAATGGTACATCTCTCTTTGGCTCTCACGCAGATGATCAGATGTCAAGGATTAAATCAGAACTGGACACCTTGAAGGAGGTTGGTTTGGAGAAAAGGAAAGACTTCCGATGTCGTTACCTACCCTGTGATCGTCGTCAGTACTAGCAGAGGGTTTAAACCCCTCATTGGTCCTCACAGCAGCATCACGCAAGATTGCATTTCCACCGGCGATGACGTGGAAGAGGAAGAGGGAGTTCCAGACCAACCCCCTGCAGCAAAACAGCAGCCTAAGCAGTACGTTCTTGCTTCCCCCAACTCTGTTACCCATTCTGTTGGGAGGAAGTATATTTTTTCATTTGTAAGAGTGGATAAAAATAACGCAGGATAACTGGGTACTCTATATTGTTCGGAATTGGTTCTCAATCAGATTCAAGTCTCCACCACCATCTGTACCTCCTCGCAAAATCCCAGTCAGTCGGATAGATCTGCTGCGAGCAGAGGTCTCCATCCTGCTACAAAAACATGCCATCAAAAAGGTTCCCTGGCACCAACATCGATAGGGAATCTATTCCCATTACTTCTTGGTCTGAAAGAAAGGTCCAAAAAAGGTGTTCAGGCTCATACTAGATCTCAGACTATTAAAACAAATACGTTCTCAGAGAGAGTTTCAGGCTGTTGGCATTACACAAAATCATTCCACACTTCCATCAAGGGAAATGGATGTGTTCCATAGACCTTCAGGATGCTTTTTTTCACATCCCAATTTCTCAGAAGCACCGGACGTTTCTTCGATTCAGGATGGAATCAGACCACTTCCAGTTCAAAGTCCTTCCTTTCGGACTCAAGTCTGCCCCTCGCACCTTTTCAAAATGCATGGCGGTGGTGGCTGCCTTCCTGAGAAAGCAAAAAATCTTTGTCTATCCTTACCTAGATGACTGGTTACTCAATAGTGCCACTCCCAGTCTCTTACAGGATCATCTGAATTACTGTATCCAAATCCTAAACTGTTTGGGCCTGTGTGTAAAATTCAAAAAATCAATCCTCAACCCTACTCAGAGGATTCACTACTTGGGCACTACGCTAGACTCTGCAAATGCAAAAGCATTTCCTTCGGAGGAGAGACTATTATCAATACTCCACAAAGGTCACACTCTTCTGAGAACAACTTGCCCAACAGCCAGGCAGGTGTCCTCTCGGCTAGGCTCGATGGTGTCATGCATATTCATTGTTCCGAATGCCAGGTTACAGATGAGACCCTTATAACAAGCTCTAGAGGATCAATGGTCTCAAGTTTCCAACTGCTGCAATGACACCATAACTCGTCCTCACTCAGTCCAAATCTCAATAAATTGGTGGATGCAATGATCTCACCTTCTGAAAGGGGTTCCTTAACACCAGGAAATTCCCAAACAGAATATAGTGACAGATTCGTCTCTTCAGGGCTGTGGCGCTCACATGGGATCACTTCCGCTGCAGAGGATGTGGTCGGAAAAGGTAAAAACTTGTCACATCAACATGCTAGAGCCCAGAGCTGTGCATCTGGCTCTCAAAGCGTTCTTCCCCCTCCATAGAGTCATGCTCCCTGTTGGTTCAGACGGACAACACCACAACAATGTATTACCTGAACAAACAGGGAGGGACCAGATTTAGACCCCCATCTCTGGAGGCTCAAGCAATTTGGAAATGGCTACTGGCAAGGAACAGTCCATATCTGCAGTTCCCCTTCCTGGCACCCTCAATACACAGGCAGACAACCTGGGTGGAAACTTCATCGAAGCACACGACTGGGTGCTAAAAGATGAAATAGCACAAGAAAACTTTCGGAGATGGGGTTCTCCAAACATCGACTTATTCGCAGACGCAGCAAACACAAACTGCAGCAACTTTGCATCCAGGTACCCTCAACCAGACTCCAAGGGGAATGCACTGTTGATCGACTGATCAGAGAAATTACTCTTTGCTTTTCTACCAGTCCTTCTCATACCACTGGTGATCAGCAAGCTCTACAAATACAGGACAGAGATGATATTGATTACACAAGAGTAGCCTCACCAGTGCTGGTGGCTGACCTGTTACACCTCTCCAAGACACTGCAGAGGAGGTTGTCATGTCTTCCGGATCTGTTAACCAATTCAGGAGGGAAGGTTTTTCACCCCACCTCCCATCACTGAGATTGACAGCATGGCTCCTGAGTTCCCACAATATGGTCACCTAGGCCTCTCGCAGGACTGTATGCAGATCTTGAAATAAGCGAGAAGGCCTTTAACAAGAAAGTCCTATGCTTTTAAAGGGAAGCGTTTGTGTCTATGGTGTACAGCTAATGATCATGACCCTATCATGGGTCAAGAACAGGTTATTTTGCCATATCTTCTGTACTTAGCATGCTTAACGTTTTCCTCTATCAGAGTGCATCTGGCAGCAATTACAGCCTATAGAAAGTCTCCCACTATGGCTTCTTTTTTTCAAATGCCAGTTGCGAAAGACTTCCTGGAAGGGTTCAAAAAGGTCTACCCACCAATTTGGTTACCTTTCCCTGCCTGGGAACTTAATGTGGTCCTTTCTAAGTTAATGGGCTCCCCCTTTGAACCAACTCACAAAGCTTCTCTACAGCACTGCTCTTGGAAAGCTGTTTTTCTAGTGGCAATTACCTCTGCTCGCAGGGTAAGCGAGATTCAGGTTTGTGTTCTACAGAGTCTTATCTCGTTTTCCATGCTAATCGAGTGGTTATGAGAACTCACCGAGTTTCCTACCTAAGGTGATCTTGGATTTTCATATTAATCAGTCTATCACTCTACCTAAATTTTTTTCTCCAAATCCTACTACGCCTCCTGAGAGGGCATTACATTCACTTGATCTAAAAAGGGTGTTACAATTCTATCTGGATTGAATGAAGGATATAAGAAAGTCGGACCGTCTCTTTGTTAACTATGGTCCAATGCACACTGGTTTTCCCTCTTCTAGCAGGTCCATCGCTCAATGGATAGTATCTTGCATCACATTAGCTTATCAGCTAGCTCACAAGCAGCTCCCTGGCAAGCCAAGTGCTCACTCTACAAGGGGTAAAGCTGCTACTACGGCTCTGCTTAAAAATGTACCTATTCAAGAGATGTGTAAGGCAGCTACATGGTCGTCAGTCCACACCTTTGCCCGCCATTACTGTTTAAATGCTGATGCTTAAGCGCAAGAGTTGTGGCGCAGCGGCTAGGGTGCCCGACTCCGGACCACGGGGTTCACGGTTAGATCCCCGGCACCAGTGGCAGGTTAGCCAGCACCATGTGACTCTGGGCAATAGCTTGCCTAATCTTCCCGACAGCCCCAATCACCGGGACACCTCTCTGGAGGTAGCTGTGCGCTTTACAAATGCTGGTATTTAATTTCAAGCGGATGCTCAGTTTGGGCAAGCATCTTTGAGATCTGTTTGGATAATTGAATTATTCAGTATTTGCTAACGTGCAGGTATTCGTCCACAGGGTTCAGGGATGGGCTTGTTACTCTATTCAGTGCTTATGACTATTAATGAGTATCCCCTGGAAGAGAAGGATAAGTTACGTACCTGTAATCCTAGTTCTCTTCCAACAGTATACTCATCAAACTCATAAGCAACCCTCCCTCCTCCCCGGACAAATACCATGCCTATTACAGAATGTTGTTTTCCTCATGGTATTTATACAATGTAATACGCTGTCAAAAAGACCTGACCTAACTGTCACCTGTGGGGCATGAGGGGAGCCTGGAGGTCTTTAAGGCACAGTGCCAGTTTTTTATCTGAGAGTTCTATATGCAGCCTTCTAGGCTAATCTGCCTGCCTTTTTTTTTTTTTTTTTAAATAAAGGCTATGTTCAAACAAATTTGGAGTACATTTCTCAATATCACGTAAATGTTATTATGTGTGATGTTTTTCAAATAAAAAATGCAATGCAATATTGGCATATTTGAGCCTAAATTAGAATTTTGCGGTACAAAAGGGGGTGGTGATGGATGGAGCATCTGAACCAATCAAAGACTTACACCCAGTCAACAGATCTGGGTTTAATCCATCACCGTTCTTTAGCCCACTCTGCCACCCCAGTTCAGACATGGCCATATGCAAATCAGTCTGACCCTGTGCCTCATGGGAACAGTCCAGCCCGAATTGCCAAGCCATGCCTTCCCTGGACCGGATTCAAGCTTCCTAGGACCGGTTTCTGGCATTACAGCCGTCTTCAGCCAGGCTCGCTTGAATCCAGTGGCAAAGTGAGCAAGGCAAGGGACTCACGTCTGAGCATACCCTGCTAACTTATGGCGAACAAAGCGGTACAAAAGGGGGTGGTGATGGATGGAGCATCTGAACCTATCAAACACTCACACCCAGTCAACAGATATGGGTTTAATCCATCACCGTTCTTTAGCCCACTATGCCACCCCAGTTCAGTCATGGCCATATGCAAATCAGTCTGACCCTGTGCCTCATGGGCACAGTCCAGCCCGAATTTCCAAGCCATGCTTTCCCTGGACCGGATTCAAGCTTCCTAGGACCGGTTTCTGGCATTACAGCCATCTTCAGCCAGGCTTGCTTGAATCCAGTGGCAAAGTGAGCAAGGGACTCACGTCTGAGCATACCCTGCCAACTTATGGCGAACAAAGCGGTACAAAAGGGGGTGGTGATGGATGGAGCATCTGAACCAATCAAACACTCACACCCAGTCAACAGATCTGGCTTTAATCCATCACCGTTCTTTAGCCCACTCTGCCACCCCAGTTCAGACATGGCCATATGCAGATCTGTTGACTGGGTGTGAGTGTTCCTTTCTTTGCTGTAAGCAAAGTTTCAGTTTTGCGATATACCTGTTGGTGTAATTATCTAAATGTTCAGCTTTTTATTTCCTTTCGTTACACCATTAGTTCATTGGGCCATTCGTGGGACTTGTGGGCGTTGTGATATTCGTGATGTTTGATTGTCGGCTAGTATTTCTTTAGGCTTGAGGTGAACAGCCCGGAACTAGTTTCGCCGTTTCGTTTTCTCTCTCTCGCCCCGGTTAATCACCCGGCAGCTCGTACAGTCAGCTGGAGGCTGCGAGCTCCAGCTGCTCCCGCGCCGCCTCCGCCACGCTGCAGAGCAGTGTGAGACTCGCCCACCCCCTGCCCCGTGTACTCACCGCGTCAGTCTCGTTTCATTCAAAAAACCAATATTCGCTGGATAAGGTTGAAGACTGCTATTCCTCCCTCGCGAGTGCCTGTGATGTGCGTTCCAGACGTCGCACATAAATCACCTCGAGTCCCCTGGGTTCACGTAATTTACACAGAAGTCACGGCACCACAGCAGCAGGTAAGTTCAATTTCTTTGTTTTTCCAAAAACACCATGTGCATTAGCAACAGGACGGCCTACGCGTTTCAACTACATTTAGTCTTCAACTGGACCATAGAGTCCCTTGTGTCTAGACAATTTATGTTGTGCTCTGTGTTTAGTACCCTCGTTGGTTTCTATACCTTTATAAACAACTAGACTACCAGTCCTGAGTGTGATATCACGGCATATTATGGTCGCCATTTTCCCACCTTGTCATTGTTTACCTCATTGTTATTAGTAAAGTACTGTTTTTAGGAATGTAATTCTATATATATATATACACATATATAAATAGTATATGCATATATCTTTTTTTTTTTTTTAAACCTTTATTGTACAAAAGGCGCGCACAAATACGGGCCTACAACCCACCGGGCCGGCCACCACAATAAAGAGACATACGAGGCAATACAGGAGAGACAACAGGATTTCTAAATCGCTCATATGAAAGGCAAAGGCAACAAGTCTTCGAGTCGCCATCACAGACAGGATAAAAGTAGGTTAATTTTATAATAGAAAAGGGTGTCACAGGATAATGACAATCTGTAAAGTCTAGAGGGCCGTGGCGGGCCATGAGCAAGCCAAAGTCTCGAATACAGGAAAAGACCAACAGAACAGTACATTTTGGCAAAGGCCGAACGTGAGTCCCACATCAAGAACAATCACAATCGCTGCTCAATACCCACCCACCACTACCAGGGCACAGAATAATAAAACAGCGAAAAATACGCTTACAAAACTAAAAGCCCTCTGTTACAACAACCCAAGGGAGGAAAAGAAAATGGGGTGGGGAAAGGGAAAAAAGGGGAGGAAGAGGACATCAAAAAAGGGGAGGGGAAAAGTGAGGGCGCAGCGTCAGTGCACGCCCCCCACGGCTAACAAAGCACCCAATACTAATTCGGCACATGGAACTAGTGGCAACAGGAGAAATGAATGCGTAGTAAACCGTGACAGCAGACATACCAAAAGGGCCATGCCAGCACAAACACCCCGGGGGGCTACGTGCCGACACCGCGCCACGAAAGTAGGGGATACATAAGAGCCATAGAACCAAAAAGAGGAACAGGGAAAGATACAATAAACAGACCCCCCCACCACCCCACACAGCCCACCTTGCACCCCTGCAGAAGGCTATGGCCTACCCCCCAGCAGCGTGCCTGTCGCCCTAATTAGAACCCAAAATATAGAGAAATATAAGAAAGAAAGAATCACGTAGATTAAAAAGGGGGGGGGGGAGGGAAAACAGGGAAAAAACAGCAGGTGAGGAGCCACATAATCAAAACCCCTTCAGCTCCCACCCCCCCGCCCGAAAATACTCAGAGCCCACGGGAAGATAATAAACACACGGAGAAGCTCCAGGAACGTAAAGACGTATCAAACATAATCATACAATTATGAACGGATCACCCAACCATACCAGAAAATAGCAGTCCACAGAGGCAAGATCAGCTCAACCCTGTCCTCGTTTTTCGCAAACTGTAATCGTCCAGGGCACCTGGAACCAGATCACATAAAACAGGAGGTGAATAACAGGGAGTCGAATCAAAAATACACTCAAGTTGTAGCGATCGTGACCCGGATGATCCAGAAAGTACAGTAACCACTTCAGGCAAAGTTCCGATGAGAATACGGAGAAAGCCGGTCCAGCGGCACCGTCACAGGATCTTCGTACGGCCATGTGAGGCAAAAGAGGAAAAGGAGACCCATCGAGATCGGTCCAGACGGGATCCAGCCGGGGAACCTCCGGAGCAGAAGGAGGCACAGGACGAAGAAGGGCAGCGGACCCCCGTACATCCACACCAACAGCAGCCTCCAGGTCCACGACCCCAAGGAAAGTTCCAGCAGCACACAACAGAGATGAAGCCGCACAAACCGAGGGGGGTCCGGCAGGCCCAACAAAGGGATCCCCCTCCAGGATAGCGGTCGGTGCGGTCATGGGCGCCCCCCAGGAGCGCAGGGCGGCGAGGATGTCGCGAAGCGTAGGCTCACCTTTACAGTATTCAGCAAACGTGCCGCGCGGCGGACCCACATCGCCGGTCCCCGCAAGGCCGAGAGTCATGGGGCCGGCCGCCATCTTAGAAGCCCGGCGGGGCCGCTGCAAACGCCGACCCCCGCCCGGATATCAGCGGGGCAAAACAGGACACCGGCAACCACCAGCGGAGGTGCCACCAGGGCAGGAAGGGGAGCCACCAGAAGAAGGCGATGCGCCGGCACCCCACACGCCACCGGCAGCGTTCTCCGAGTCCGGGCGGAGGAACTCAAAATGGCCGGGCCGGAGAACAAAGGGGAGACGAGCCAGATGTACGGTTAACCCCGTCCATGGAAGTCAGCTCCCCAACACCAGGCCGCAGGACCGCCGGACCAGGCCCGGGGGGCCGCAATCGGTCTATTAGCACATCGGCCCCTCCGACCGACTCCACACCACCACCAAGGGCCGGCCACCGCGCCCCGTCCAGCCCGGGCGCCGTCAAGGAGTGCCAGGCCCGGCCGCCCCGGAGGCCCCGAAGCAGACAGGGGCGTAACTCAGGATCCGTGGCACCCAGGAATCACCGGAGCAAACGGTAAGTGCCTGTGAGTCATCGTCGTTCCACTGCACATCGTGGAATACTTCCCGGGGCAGGATAAAGTACAGGATATTTGTTGCAGACAGGAGAGTGATCGGAGCCGAGCTAAAACGCGGCCATCTCGGACGCGAGCTTGGCTCCTCCCCCCTATGCATATATCTTTGTTATTGCTCTGGAGTCCCCGTACGTGGGAGGGACTATTCAGTGCTTATGACTTTGAGTATACACCTGGAAGAGAACTAGGATTACAGGTAAGTAACTTATCCTTCTGTGGCCAGTAAGTCATGATCTCCTACCTTTGCAATACCTTGCTATGCTATGGAAATTTGCTTTTGGTGGCACGGTCTCCTTGCCCAAACATGCTTTGATCTTATTTTGCCATAGAAAACAGTTCAAGAAATGCATGCCATTGCCCAAGAAGCCCACTCACCATGGGGCTCCTTTCTGTTTGCTTTTGCTTTCCTGCTGCCAATTTCCCCTTATGCTCGGAAAGCTCCAGTAACAGTTCCAATGTATTTAAAAGTCATCAACCCACTGTACTTATTAGTCACACATGCAAGAGGTCACAACAGGAATTTTAGGCACTTCTCTAAAGCGAACAGCAAATGCAATTATTTTTTACACATGCAGTGTGCTGTAACCCCTTTGCTGCAGCGCAAATTTCGCCGCGGGGCTAGGGGTGAGCACGGCGCTGCGGTGCTCATGACGGAACACGCCGGCGTGTGCTCATGATGGCGTGGTTCCATCATGACCCCACGCGTTCATTAATTCACGGGGAATTAATGCCGCTTGGGCGGAGCGGCAGCCACGTGACGGAACTACGCCGTCATGAGCACCCGCCGCCTGTGACTCATGATGGCGTGGTTCCGTCATAAGAACGCAATGAGTTAACATGAATAGCAATGCAAAAAGAACAGGGAAATAAGTTTTGATCGGTACCCTCTTTAGTTGGAGGGGTATTGGTAGATCACAGACCTATTATATTTAATCTTGTTCATGTAATTCAGATACAAATACATGTAGCCTATCTTCTCCAGATGGAACTGAAGTGCAGTTTAAAGAAATAAGCCCAAAATACCCAAATACAATAGATGAATCTGTAGTCAAAAAGGCAGATACGGCTATTCTTCAGCAACATTCAATTATTCGCATAGAAAGATTGCAGAGGTGAATCTCTAATGGGAAGAAGTCAATTACTCCCTTCAGTGCATCAGATAGTGTGAAGCAATAACTGCCCAATACTGTTAAGCCAGTGACTTTTGTTTAAGTAGTCATGTTAATCACAGCTCGTGAAGGGGCTGCAATTAACACGAGTACTTAAACAAAAGCACACAATGTGCCCGCAGCCACGCTTTACTAACAGAAGAGTACAGCAAGTTTTAAAACAGGGCGTGTGCTTTCAGATTAACCTGAAAGTATACATCGTGTTTTTAAACTTGCTGTAAAGAGTGGCTGCGGGCCAGATTGTATTCTTTTGTATAAGTATTCATATTAATCACAGCTCGTGAAGGGGCTGCAATTAACATGAATACTTAAACAAAAGCACACAATCTGCCCCGCAGCCGCGCTTTACTAACAAAAGAGTACAGCAAGTTTTAAAAACAGGACGTGTGCTTTCAGATTAACCTGAAAGTACATGCCGTGTTTTTTAACTTGCTGTATTCTTGTTTTACTAAAGAGCGGCTGCGGGGCAGATTGTGTGCTTTTGTTTAAGTATTCATGTTAATCACAGCTCGTGAAGGGGCTGCAATTAACATGACTACTTAAACAAAAACACCCAATCTGCCCCCAGACGCTCTTTAATAACATAGGAGTACAGCAAGTGCCCTCAGACCAACAACCCCAAGCTGAGACAGACTTACCTCCTGCTCCCAAATCTTCCTCTGCCGTCCATACCGCATCCAGGAAATGCCAGTTTTTCACGCCACTCGCTTTTTTAAAGAAGTGTGCAAACATCCTTTTACAGATTCTTTATTTCCTGCATAGTTACTTAAAACCATTACAATATTGTTACATAAAATACAAAAATAAATTTACAATTGTATCAGTGTGTGTATCTAATTAAAACCATATTTAAAACCCAGTGTTGGGTACATCTTTACCAGTATAAAATCTGGGTTAATTGTAGCCTAGTATGTGTCCTTAAAAGTCTAGCTGCTATGGTTTGTAGATACGTGTTATTTTGGTCCAGCCATGGGATTCTTTGCAGGTCATCGTGTTTGTTTTTGTCCAGCTTTCTCTGCTTGATTATGAGGGTTATCCCTTTACTTCTGGCAGTATGTTCTTCTTATGGTCTGGTTAGGGACATGTGCCTGTTAGCAGTGAGCAGCCCAGGCCTGGTTCAGTTTCTACTAACTTGGGAATGTTTTGTTCAGCCAGTATAAGGAATTTGACCAGTCTATAGTTTAGTTGTGTATTTTCTGGATTTAAGCATGCTAACACTGCTTGCCTCCTGGTGTGAATGCCTTTCTGTCTGAAGGGTTACTTGAGAAGCTGTTGTCGTGCTTGCTGCAGGTCCTTACATAAGCAGATTAGGTGTAATATGTCACCTCATTTGGTATTGCACAACTCTTGTGCTAGTGACCTTTGCCATGGTGAAGATGCTGAGCGCACAGAAGGATTCCCACCCTGTGCCTCAGGAAGTTCATTTTTATGGACTTCGAATAGCCCTGGTTGAAATACAATTGTGGAGCCAATGATTTATAGGAGTTAAGGGTCATCCAGGCGTGCGATCTGTTTGAGAAGGTTGCTTTGTCTTCCACCAGAGAGATTTGTTTTAAGGTTTTCCAGACCAGTTTTTTAAAATTGGGATAGCCAATTTGTGCATTCCAGAGTTCTGTAAGTTGGGTAGATTCTAGAGCTAGCTGTAGGTAGCTTCTGGCTTGTGAGTGCTCCCTGTGCTGTATGTCCTGCCATAGCAGATAGTTTAGCGTATTTGTAGTGGCACTTCTGATCCTGTGCAAGCAGATGATATACGCACCCTGCCTAGCTATATATTGTCGTAGGAGGCCAAACTCCAGCCTTATTTGAGCAGGTGCAGTGTAGGACGGAAGGCTTAACATGATTCTATAGGCCTTTACCTGTGTGCTTTCCAGCTCTTTTGCATCTCTTCCCCGCATTGCCTCACTGCCATAGGTAATTGAGGGGAGTAGTTTGGTCCGGATTACTTTCAAGAGCAGAGTCAGGGTAGGCCCCATCAGTTTGCTTGTGAGTTTTTTCATTGTTATGGCAATCAGCAGACCTTTCCTTTTAGCTTCCTCTTTCTGGCGCCTGAAAGTCCCATCCTTGTCGAATGTAACTCCACGGTACTTGTATTCCTGGACTGGGTCAAGTTTTGTACCGCCAAGGAACCAGTTTTTTTGGAGGTTCTTTTTATAGTTTATTGACATTGTCCGTGTCTTGCTCTAATTTATTGTTTTCTGTGGTGTAGTTCTGCATTTCCTTCAGTGGATGCTGGAGACCAACGTACGTATGACTGAGCAAAACTACGTCGTCGGTGTACATGAGATTGGACAATGTTTTCTCTCCAATCCTTGGTGAATGGGATTTGCAGGCGTTGAGCGCCTTTGGAAGGACAGCCATATACAGATTAAACAGGGTCGGTGCTAGCACACAACCCTGTTTCAGTACCTTTGTTGTGGGAACTTTTGCGGAGATGTGGGTGCCGCCACCTAATTTCACCTGTACCCAGGTATCTGTGTGAAGAAGTTTCAGCATGTTTAAAGTGCGCTGTGGTATGTCCCATTGTGCCAGTTTCCCCCAAAATCTACCCCTCTCTACATTATCGAAGGCAGCGCTGAAGTCAATATAACATAAATGTAACTGTAGTTTTGAGGCTTTGGCTGCATCGATTATTAGTGAGATTGTGAGGATGTTTGTGGATGTACTGGCCATTTTACAAAAGCCGTTCTGATTCAGCTGTATTATTGAATTCATCTCCGCCCAGTTTGTCAGCTCCTCTATTATAGTGCCAGAGAAGTATTTTGCTTCATTGTCTATTAGAGCTACTAAGCGATAATTATTGGGCTCAGCTTTATCACCTTTTTTGTGGATTGGCACTATAGTTGAGCCCTTCCATGATTCTGGCATTCTATTTAACCGCTTGACTTCCAAAAATAAAAGATGCAGGATGTCCGCCCAGTCTTCGCACTTCGCTTTAAACAAGGCTGGTGGAATTCCATTCGGACCCGGGGCACCATCCTTCCTCCCTTTGGCTATCTGCTTTTTGATTAAGAGGGGCAGACAGCAGTTATCTGTGGTGAATGCTCTGTTTTCTTTGAGTGGCAGTTCCTAATCCCTCATCTCTGTTTTACTTACTCCAGCTTGTTCTCCAGATGTCCTGGTTACAGCCATTTGGGTTCCAATGATTTGTCTGATTGTTGAAGTGGATGGTAAGAAAATTTACCCAGTTTGCTTCTGAAATGTGTGACCTAATACCCTTATGGTGTGGGTGAATAATCCTGTTTGCGTAAAAAAACCATTCTCGAGGTTGCTGTTGATTTCAGACTTTTTAATTTTGCCCTTTGATTATTCAAGAAGGCTCGTACAGTGGCGTTCTCTGGGAATCTTCTCAGCCTGCGCAGAGTCGCATTTATTGATTTTTTTGGAATGTTTCAGCTGCTGTCTTTGATCCTTCGACATTTTATTTTTCCCCCATGCTTTCTGGGAGTTATTTTTTGTTTCTGCATATCGATCTAGAAGCTTGGCCGTGAACTGTTCCCAGTGATCTATTTTGTCTTCTGGGCTGAGTGCTGACGAGTTAAAACGTTTAATTGCTGCTTCGGCCTTAGAATTTGTATTGTTTGTTGTGCATTTTATCCTTCTTAGGTTGGACATAGAGATACGCCCCAGATTTACATCTGTGCTGACTGTTCTTGCTACAGTCGCTGTTATTTGGAATTCTTGTGGGCGATGGTCGCTATCGCCCTCATCCCCCATTCTGTATCCAAGTGTTGTATGGCATTTTAGATTCCGAATGAATTTTCCCGATTCATGCCCTTATATCGGTACAATTCACGTTGCCCTTATATAGGCATTGAAATCAAGCCCTTATTTAGGCATAGCCCATGCTACCAAAATACAGGCATGGCTACTTCCATCCGTTCATCAAACATCACAACGATTTCTTGGAAAACCAGACTCTTTAGCAGAAGGGACTTCCCCTAACCTGGATATTGATTTCTCCAAGAAATTCATTATTACGCATGAACAACTATTCCTTAGGGGTTCATCCATGACGTTCATATGCCCGACTTTACTTCAAAGCTGGCATTCCTAAACACCTTCAAGGTATAAATATACCTTCACTTGCTATGGCAAAGCACGGTGTGGTTCGGTGCAGTTCGACTACCTACTTGCCCGACGCCGCTCGCTACAGCAAGTGCCGAAGGAAGCCACTGACGCACTGATCAGAAGCTGTCCTCCTCTGCCGAGAATCCAGCTCCAGTGTTTCTGACTTCCCTTGCACGATGTTAGGAAATCGAGTCCCGAGACAGAGATACCAACCTCTTTCATTCTAAGGTATGGAGCTGATTAGAACCTAGAGAAACCTTTGGCAATTCTTGGCAAGAACTAAAAACTTATGCTAAGCAACACTTACTTCTTCCCTGGTACTAGACCTAGGTTAGGTACACTGGGGTAGGTGTATTTTAGAAGCACCAGTTAAGTATTTTAGCCTGTGGTATTTATGTATGTATTTTTACATCTCATAGCAACAGACAATGCTATTAAAGTATTATTTTATAATACTATTCTCGCTGTATGCATTATACTTTGCATTCTGTCTAACGATTGTAGCAGTTCACCTCTCTTGCATGAGAAAGAAGACTGTTCAATAAATCCTTTTATTGAACACACCCGTCCCCCTATTTCTCTGCAACTCTGTAGAAACGAAGCATGCATGATTGACTGAGTAAAATAGTTATCTATTGTTTCCACGACTCTGAAGATATTTTGTTCTAGTCCTAGGGAAACAAAGTTGTCATGTTCATGCGGTTGTCAGAAACTAATCCCTTCTGTAGTAGGGGATCTCTGTGTTTACGAAAAACAACAGTAGAGTAGCTACCTGAAACGACTAATAATAAAGGAGGGGACACACATATGCTTGTTTTAAGGACCCTCAGTCTAATGATTGTAGCAGTTCACCTCTCTTGCATGAGAAAGAAGACTGTTCAATAAATCCTTTTATTGAACACACCCGTCTCCCTATTTCTCTGCAACTCTGTAGAAACGAAGCATGCATGATTGACTGAGTAAAATAGTTAACTATTGTTTTCACGACTGAAGATATTTTGTTCCAGTCCTAGGGAAACAAAGTTGTCATGTTCATGCGGTTGTCAGAAACTAATCCCTTCTGTAGTAGGGGATCTCTGTGTATACGAAAAACAACAGAAGAGTAGCTACCTGAAACGACTAATAATAAAAGAGGGGACACACATATGCTTGTTTTAAGGACCCTCACTCACCAACCTGGTTGCTGACATGCTTCATCATAGGGTCCCCACCATGGAAGCCGAGTGCTTCCCTGGTGTGCTACAACGCCTGCAGCTGCAGCGGAGCTGGTTATTTGTGTGGGGGGTCAATGTGAATTTTAAAAAGTCGCCAAATACTACCTATAAAATAATTTATTCAAGGTGATTTGGTAACTATTAATAACTGGTGACGGATCAGTACTAGCTATTAAATGTAGCCAGGAGATCCTATAAATTAAAAACGTGAAAAACGGTCAACATGTTTCTGCTTAATTATGCATTTTCTGCAAAGCTTTCATCAGGACCAAAAAAGGGAAGAGACCATGGCGGTATACGCGCGATAAGGCGTATCCTAACCTATGGTCTTAAGTGATGGCAAAACTCACAGTTCACCACTTCGATCTTCAGGAATTTTCTAGATCGGTAGTAATCTGAAAAAGAAATAACAGCAAACCACATATATACACATTGCAACTTTCATTGTGGTCGTGCTTTCCCTATTTGTATTTTTTTTTAAACTGCGTAGCGTGTTCCCTTGTGAAACCATTAAACAAACAACACAACACCTGAAACTCTTTTGTGAACAGGCGTCCTTACACAACCACACCATGCTTGCTGAATGTGGGAAAAGAATAGTTATTGCTATATCTACTGTCATGCAATCAGGGAAGCCCCGAAAAACCTGGCTTCCTGTGCAATCGCCCCCAACTTGAGGGTAGAGAGGAATTGTAGTTCCAGTCACTATTAGGACTGTATACCCGGCATGTGATGTAACATACAACTAATGATAGTGTATTTATATAACCCCTGTTGCCCTGACCTTAATCGTGTGGGTGCTACTGGGCATGCACGAAATTGTAGTGCTAATAAATAGTGACAGCGGCATGAAGAAAAACGGCTTACTTTAAAAACTGATGCAAATTGCATCATGAGTCCAAGGCGGGGGAGCTGCCTGGAAGATTCTAAAGAAAAAACAAATCAATCATACGGTTCGACACGGGACATTACGCCCCACCGTTCTCAACCGACAGCCAACTTACTTCCAAATCTGCAGAATCCCGCCGTACATCTAAAGAGGAACGCCTTGGCCCGAATGTTAGGGAAAGCAGTCCGAGTACGGTAGAAGACTCCAATTCCGGGTCACGTGATGCGGAAACGCATGGGTAGCGAATGACGTCATCGCGTTTGCTGGAAAAAAGGCTAGAACGCTACCAAAAAGTTCTCTGTGTTTTGAAAACTTCGAACTTTAATGTTTCTGGTAGCTAACAAGAGGGGTTTTCTATCTTTTTGGACTTATAATTGCATCCACTCGGGCTCCTCAGCTTTACTCGAGATCCTTTAATCAACAAGTAGTTGTAAAATTGAAATTGTTTTAATTGCCTAAAAAGAGTACCTAGGTTACTTTACAATTCGTGCACTCACTGGCAGTGTTAAAAAGGGCGATGAGATGTTTAACGGGCCCTAATTCATTCGGGACATTATCCCATTTATGTATGGAGTCATACTTGATGTGTACTCAGGATCATTTACACCACATTTATTATTAGTATAATAGATGGAAAAATGAAAGGAGTATAACGCAGTCATGCCCATGTTATAGATGTTTACAGGGCCCTGAATCATTCGTGACAATATCATATTTATATATGGGGTCATGGTTGACGTATAATCAGGATCATTTACACCACATTTATTACTGGCATAATAGATGGGAAATGAAAAGAGTATGACGCAGTCATGCCCATGTTTCAGAGTATTTAAAATGGCATGAGGTACAACTGTACAGAGCCACTCATCCAGGCCAGATGGTTACTTCAGAACAGACCCCCATGGGATATTGTCATTCATTCCTCCATGGTGGGTCGAAAGACGATATATCCATCATTGCTCTTTTTCAAACAATGTCTGCTGAGTATTTGGACCTGGTTTAATCTGCTCTATGATGGTCCATGTCAGATCGTTGGTGGTATGATTCTTGGCCAAGAAATGATCAGTAAGTTTTGTACTTGACTTTCGGCACCGAATGTTGCTCCGGTGCTCACACACGCGTTGTTTGACCTTCCTGATCGTCATGCCCACATACCTCCGGTTGCAAGGGCAGGTAATTAAATAAACCACATTGGTGGAATTGCAGTTTGTGTGGGATGTCTGACGCCAAACTTTTCCCGGTTCCAGATTGAGTTGTTTTGATGCAGTCGTCAGATGACACACACTACATGTTCAGCATGGGAAATACCCCGTCACTGGTGGCAGGCCCCCTCAGTTTTTAAAGTAAGCTGTTTTTCTTCATGCCGCTGTCACTATTTATTAGCACTACAATTTCGTGCATGACCTGTAGCACCCACACGATTAAGGTCAGGGCAACAGGGGTTATATAAATACACTATCATTAGGTGTATGTTACATCACATGCCGGGTATACAGTCCTAATAGTGACTGGAACTACAATTCCTCTCTACCCTCGAGTTGGGGGCGATTGCACAGGACGCCAGGTTTTTCGGGGCTTCCCTGATTGCATGACAGTAGATATAGCAATGACTATTCTTTTCCCACATTCAGCAAGCATGGTGTGGTTGTGTATCACGCCTGTTCACAAAAGAGTTTCAGGTGTTGTGTTGTTTGTTTAATGGTTTCACAAGGGAACACGCTACACAGTTTTAAAAGAGTACAAATTGGGAAAGCACGACCACAATGCAAGTTGCAATGTGTATATATGCGGTTTGCTGTTATTTCTTTTTCAGATTACTACCGATCTAGGAAATTCCTGAAGATCGAAGTGGTGAACTGTGAGTTTTGCCATCACTTAAGACCATAGGTTAGGATACGCCTTAGCTCGCGTATACCGCTATGGTCTCTTCCCTTTTTTTGGTCCTTATGAAAGCTTTGCAGAAAATGCATAATTAAGCAGAAACATGTTGACCGTTTTTCACGTTCTTAATTTATAGGATCCCCCTGGCTTCATTTAGTAGCAAATACTGATCCGTCACCAGTTATTAATAGTTACCAAATCACCTTGAATAAATTATTTTATAGGTAGTATTTGGCGACTTTTTAAAATTCACATTGACCCCCCACACAAATAACCAGCTTCGCTGCAGGCATTGTAGCACACCAGGGAAGCACTCGGCTTCCATGGTGGGGACCCTATGATGAAGCATGTCACCAACCAGGTTGGTGAGTGAGGATCCTTAAAACAAGCATATGTGTGTCCCCTCTTTTATTATTAGTCGTTTCAGGTAGCTACTCTTCTGTTGTTTTTCATAGATTTAACTGGGGGACTAAGAGTGCTATTTTCCTTCACTCTCTAGTTCTTTTGACGATCTCTGTGTATAGTCATAATCTAGTGAATAGTCCCGCCCATGTGCGTGGACCCCGGAGCAATCAAAAATAATCTCTTAAATTGTCCTCAGTGCAGACCTGCATAGACACTTACGAGAAAGTTAAAGACAATAATGCAGCTTATACCTGCAAGGATACACTGTCCAGTACTTCAACTAGAAATGCAAAGGATAATCCACCAACATCACATTTAACACAGTCTGCTAAGTTTCACCCATAGAGAAACTTCCCCTTCACTAAATCCTTGGAATGATAGAGAGGAAGGGATGGACAGACAAGCCCTCATAGGCTGTCATTATGTGTCTGGAAAAGGGATACCGTGCCTTTAAGGAACTCTCCAGAGACCCTTGGTATCCCATGATGCACAGCAAACTCCTTTTACTTTCAGTTCTTTTTTCCGGCTCCTGCTAGCAGGACCCTGGAGCATTGGGCTCTCCCTTTTTGGGTGTTTTTCAATTGTTTGGCACTTTTAAAGTGTTTAGAGTGTTTCACTCAATGTCTGACTGCTTCTTCTACCTGTTTCTGGAATTTTTGGCCAGTTTTGCCCACTCTTTTGTCGAATATGCCTGCCCTATTCGACAAGTGTCCTGAGTGTGCCAGGAAGAAGGCAAAGTCAGACCCTCACAGGGTGTGTATCCTCTGTCTCCCATCCTCTCATGTTCCTGAAGACTGTGAGATTTGCCAACAATTCTCCAGGAGGACCCTGAAGGATAGAGAGAAGATCCGGCTCCAAGGAATGGAGCTCGGGAGACAGCAGGACCAAGGTGGGTCTGTGCATGGAGGGACTTCGTCCTCTTCCCGTGCGTCGGCCTCTGGGGGCTCCCCAGTCAAGATGAGGCCAGGAAACGACGCAGATCTCCGTCGACGTCGATAGCCTCGACGTCGGCGTCGAGAGGGTTGACCACCATCTGCTCCCCGTCGTCCCAGGGCTCTGGGTCGAAGCGACGTCGCAGTTTGACGTCGAGGGGACCAACGTCAAGACCTCGGACGAGGTCGGCGTCGAGGACCGCGTCGACATCAAGATACCGTCGACGTCGGGAACACCGGCGCTCGCCGTCGAGGCGACACCGCCATTCGCTGTCGAGGTCGACGCTGAGGAAGAGCTGCTCGACGTCGAGGGATGTGTCGACGTCGGGATGTTCGACATCGAAAAAGAGGTCGACGTCAAGGAAAGAGAAGTCGAGGTCCAGGGGACGTTCAAGGGACAGGACTGTGTCCCAGGACTCGGTAGTCACCCTGTCCTCCGCATCCACGAGCCCACGGTCGCGGCGGCACCGGCGCTCGTCTAAGAAGAGATCGGCCTCTAGAACATCAAGATCTGTGCAGAGGAAGAAGAGAAGAGTGGTGCGGTCTGTGAACTCTGATTCCTCTCACACCTACTCGCCTTCTAGGCACAGGACGCCTACGCCTCCTCCGTTGCCTAATGATCCTCCTCCATTGCCTAAGGATCCTCCTCCTCATAATCCTCCTCCTCCTCCTCTGCCTCATCTTCCTGCTCCTCCTCCACCACCTCTTCCTCCACAGTCGGCATCATTGCCGCGCCTTCCATCGCTGCCACAATCTAGGCTTCCGGTTCGGCCTCCGCGGCTTTCCCCTCCAGTATGGCCAGTGGATCGCCCTAGGCCTAGAAGATCAAGGTCACGGTCCAGGAGGAGACACCGTTCAAGGAGTGACCGTCGCTCTTCAACGCGGTCAAGACACCGTCACCGGAGGGACAGGTCCAGGTCCCGTCACACGGACTCTTCCAGTCCCCGCGACTACTCACCCACCTTATCGGATTCACCACTTACGAGGGTGTCACCGGTGGATGACATTGTGTCGTTCCAAGAAGTGTTGTTGTGAGGGGCCGCGAAGCTGGGAATTACGCTGATGGTCCCCACACCTTCTACGTCAGTGATTTTCGAGACCCTGCACAAGAAGTAGTTGTCTCGTCCCTTGGTGCCAGGGCTGGAGGAGCTGGCTATGGAGCTCTTCCTGACTCCGGCGTCGACGAAATCTGCTCCTTCCCGACTGCAGAAAAAATACAGAGCCCCAGACTCTGACCCGGGTTCCATAGATCTGACCCGGTGCCGGATTCAGTGATCGTCACGGCGGCTAGGAAGCAGCACGCTACTGCCCCGTCCTCTATGGTGCCTCCGGACAACGAGAGCCGTATGATGGATTCCGCGGGAAGGAAGGTGTGTGGTACGGCAGCAAGGTCAATGAAAGCTGCTAGGAGCACGGCTCTTCTGGGTCGGTATGACTGGTCCTTATGGGACTCCTTACAACAGTTTCTGGAGCACCTTCCTAGGGACAAGAGGGAGGACTTTCAGGAAATCATCAACGAGGGCATGATGGTATCCAACCAGGTGATCAGCTCGGCTGCAGATTCCTCTCTCCTGGCGGCTCACGGCTACTGCCACGGGATTAATATTAGGCATCATGCCTGGTTGCGCCTGACTTTGCTAAAACCGGAGGCGCAGCAGAGAGTTGCCAACCTGCCGTTCTCTGGTGCTACGCTATTTGGAAAGCATGCGGATGAGGAGATGGCTCGCATGAAGGCGGAGGCTGAAACCCTGACCGCCGTCGGGATCGAAAAGCCGCAAGAGAAGAAGAAGACCTTCCACCCATTCCAGAGATGTTTTAGTGCCCAGGGTAGAGGGCAAGGTCGTCAAGCTGGGCAGCAGCAACACCAGCAGCAGCAGTACCAGTGGCGTCCATTCCAGAAACGCCAGAGGGGTAGAGGCGGCCAGCAGTCCTCCTCGACGCTTAAAGGCCCGGCCAGATCTAGGCCCTGAGGTGCTACTTCCCCCTCGTCCGTTACCCGCTCCGGTGGGGGGAAGCACACAAAATTACTTGGCAGAGTGGAGAAAAATTACTCAGGACAAGTGGGTGCTGAATATTGTTTGCAATGGATACAGTCTTTGTTTCACCAGCCCGCCTTCAGAGATTCCACCGGTTAGCTCGCAGTTCAAACTGCGCGAGCTTCAGGTGGAGGCGGATACCCTATTAAGAAAAAGGGTGACAGAAGACATCCCTTTGTCTCAAAGGGGAAAGGGTCTTTACTCTTGGTTCTTCCTCGTGCGCAAGAAGGACAAGAACAAGTTCAGGCCCATTCTGGATTTGCGACAAGCAAACAAATGGATTCGCAGGGAAAAGTTTTGCATGCTGTCTTTGCACCAGATTTATCCTCAGCTGCAAAGGGGAGAGTGGCTTTGCGCAATAGATCTACAAGATGCGTACTTCCATGTGCCCATTGCACGGAAACACTGGAAGATCCTGCGATTTCTAGTCGGCACCAATCACTATCAGTACACCGTACTACCGTTTAGACTGAAGTCTGCACCCAGGACGTTTTCCAAATGCATGGCAGTGGTGGCAGCGCACCTGAGAAAGAACAAGGTGTTTGTCTACCCGTACCTGGATGACTGGTTGATCAAAGCCTCCACCTTCCAGGAAGCGCAACTTCACTTCAACAAGACAGCTGTTCTGTTGAGCCAGCTGGGGTTGCACATAAACATGTCCAAGTCTGTTCCGACGCCTGTCCAGTGCCTTCAGTACTTGGGAGCCTCCATCGATACTCTATCAGCAAGCGTGTCTCCTTAGGAAGAGAGACGCTTATCGATCGTTCAGAAGGCTCAGGGCTCTCATAGCTGTTCCATCTACAACAGCGAGGACGGGGTCTTCTTTACTGGGGTCGATTGCCTCTTGCATCTTCCTCACACCACACGCACGCCTACATATGAGGCCGTTGCAGGAATGTCTGGAGGATCAGTGGGACCAGAGGCGGGGGAGCTGGGACGACAGGATCAAGCTGTCCCTCCACGCTCAACAGTCCCTGAGATGGTGGTGCTCCGCAGAGAATCTTCTCAAGGGGGTTCCATTCCACAAGGACATTCCCACTCAGACTGTCATCGCGGATGCTTCTCTCCACGGCTGGGGAGCGCATTCAGACCATCTATAGAACCAGGGAATGTGGTCCCCGGAGGAATCCACGTATCACATCAATTTCCTGGAACTCAGAGCTGTTCACTTGGCACTGAAGGCCTTTCATCCGTCCTTCCAGACCAACTCCTTGCTTGTGCAGACGGACAATACAACCACAATGTATTACCTCAACAAGCAGGAGGGCTCAAGATCGCGCACCCTGTCACAGGAAGCGCAGGCGATCTGGCACTGGTTACTTGCCAGAGGACTGACGATAACGGCTACCCATCTGCCAGGTGTGCAGAATGCTCAGGCGGATGCACTCAGCAGGCTGGTGCAAGAAAATCACGAGTGGGTTCTAAACGATGAAGTGCTAGGAGACATCTTCGACAGGTGGGGCACTCCGGACGTAGATCTGTTCGCCACCGCCGAAAACAGAAAATGTCGAGACTTCGCCTCCAGGTATTACCAACCAGGGACTCTGGGGAACGCGCTATGGATCAGCTGGTTGAACAGCTTTCTGTACGCTTTTCCACCCATTCCCCTGATTCCGGCGGTGCTCATCAAGCTGTCTCAGTCCAGAGCACGGATGATCCTCATTGCTCCGGAGTGGCCCGACAGTGGTGGTTCACGGACCTGCTTCACAGGTCTCTCCTATCCCACATGTGGCTGCCATGTCGGCCGGACCTTCTCACGACGTTCGGGGGGGCAGATGGTGCACCCCAACCTCTCATCGTTGAGTTTGGCGGCATGGCTCCTGAGATAGTGCAATATGGACAGTGCAATATGGACACCTGAATCTGCCTGAGGATTGCATGAACATTCTCAAGGAGGCTAAGCGGCCTTCCACTAGGACGTCTTATGCCTATAAGTGGAAGAGGTTCTGCATCTGGTGTACTTCCAAGAACTATGATCCGACGACCTGCAAGGAAGATGTTGTCCTTCCATATCTCTTGCATTTGGCTCAGTCCGGCCTTAATTTTCAATCTATTACGGTTCACCTCGCAGCGTTAACTGTGTACAGGAAGTGTCCCTCGCAGACTTCCTTCTTCCAGGTCCCTGTGATTAAGCATTTTTTGGAAGGACTGAAGAAAGTGTTTCTTCCTGTTTGGAGTCCTTCGCCTTCCTGGGAGTTGAATGTGGTCCTGTCGAGATTGATGAAGGATCCTTTTGAACCCATTCATAAGGCTTCACTGCAGCACTTATCGTGGAAGGCGGCTTTCCTTGTGACCATTACATCGGCCCAAAGGGTGAGTGAGGTTCAGGCATTGTGTTGTCAAGAACCTTATACTGTTTTTCATGCTGCTAAGGTTGTGATGCGTACTCACCCTAATTTCCTTCCTAAGGTGATTTCTGATTTTCATGTTAATCAGACTATAACTTTACCTACGTTTTTCCAGAATCCTTCCACTCCAGCGGAAAGATCTCTTCATTCCCTGGATGTGAGAAGGGTATTGAAATTTTATCTGGATAAGACCAAGGATATTCGTAGGTCAGACCAACTGTTTGTCAACTATGGGTCGGTCAGGACTGGTCTTGCTACCTCGAAGCTATCCATCTCTAGATGGATTGTGTCCTGTATCCAGTTATGTTACCAGAAGGCTAATAAGACCTTAAGAGGTAAGCCTAAGGCTCATTTCACCAGGGGCAAAGCGGCTACAATGGCCTTGCTTCATAATGTTCTCATTGCAGAGATCTGCAGGGCTGCCACTTGGAAGTTGGTTCATACCTTTGCTAAGCATTACTGTCTGGACTCTGATGCCAGGCAGATGCTCAGGTTGGGCAGGCTTCGTTAAGAAATCTGTTTGCACAGTAATGGTGTCTTTTTCTCCACTGCCTGTTAGATTGTTGGGATGGGCTTGCCATTCTATTCACTAGATTATGACTATACACAGAGATCCCCTACTACAGAAGGAGTAGTTTCTTACCTGTAACTCCAGTTCTGTAGTAGGGGTATCTCTGTTATAGTCATAAGCACCCGCCCTCCTCCCCGGTGGAGCAAATGGTACTGTAATGTATGCTACAGGCCTTTCTTTATACACCTTCAAAAAGAACTGAACGTAAAAGGAGTTTGCTGTGCATCATGGAATACCGAGGGTCTCTGGAGAGTTCCTTAACCCCTTCGCTGCTAGGCCTTTTCCCCTCCTGTGCTAAGCCTTTTTTTGGCGATTTGGGGTAGTGCGTGCTTAGGCCCCTGTAACTTTTTGACCACATAAGGTATCCACACCAAATTTGCATCCTTTTCTTCCAACATCATGTGGATTCTAAAGGTACCCAGGGTTTGTGGATTCCCTTGAAGGGGTCCCAGAAATTAACCAAAATATAGTGAAATTTTGTTTTTTTCAGAAAAATGGGAAAAACGGGCTGCAAATGAAAGCCTCTGGGGTTTTCCCTGCAAATGGTATCAAAAAAGGGTTTGTGGGGCTGAAATCTCCATTTTCTCAGCTTTTAGGGAATGACAGTCTTTTGTCAGAGAACCAACATTTTTCACACAGTTTTGGCATTTTTCTGGGACATAGCCTATTTTTGCTATTTTTAGAGCTTTTCACCACCTTCCAGTTAATGGTAGAAATGAGTATGAAAGCAATAAGGGATCCTGGAAAGCTATACATTTTCGAAAAGTAGACAAAATTCTGAATTCCAAAAGGGGTCATTTGTCTAAATCCATGAAGGTTTCTTTATATAAACTAACAGTTAAATATTGGAATAATTGAAAATATGTTGAAAAAAACAGCCTTTTGTCTCAACGTTTTCACCTATAACTTCTTGTAATTTTGACAACTCTTGGAAAGCAATGTACCATTACATTTGTTAGACCTTCCTAGTTGTGGGGATATATATAGGACTTGTAGTTTCTCCAAGAACCCGACGAACCCAGATCCAAAAACTGAGCAGCAACTTGCAATGATTTTTTTTTATTTACTGGGTATAGAGCACTTATTCTTGGAAAATGTATATTTGGAAAAATCGGTATGAAAGACACCTATGTATTTCTGAATTGGGTACAAATTATAGAGTCTAGAAACAGTATATAATTGCACATTTTCAAAATTGGGAATACTCATACTAGCATGAGAATTATTGGTCATTTTTTTAAAAGATTTTTTTTTTACACAATGTCTTTCATTGGGAAGGGAGAAATGCATGAAAACTCAATTGGTAATAACAGTTGATTTACAAATATGAATTACCCTAAGTCTCCCGATAAAAACGGTACCTCACTTGTGTGGGTCGGCCTTGTGCCTGCGACAGGAAACGGCGCAAAATGCAACGTGGTCACACCTCAATTTTGCAGTTAAAAATGGACCCTACCTGTAGTTTTTGCACCCTAGCTCTTCCGGCACCTAGGGAAACCTAGCAAACCTATACATTTTTGAAAAGTAGATACCCAGGGGAATTCAGGATGGGGTGACTTGACTGCCTACCACCAGGTTTTGTTATCCAGAATCCCTTGCAAAGCTAAGAATTTGACAAAAAAAACACATTTTCCTCACATTTCTGTGGTGGAAAGTTCTGGAATCTGCGTGGATCAACAAATTTCCACCCAACCAGCGTTCCCCCAGGTCTCCCAAAAAAAATGGTACCTCACTTGCGTGGGTAGGCATAGTGGCTGCGACATGAAACAGCGCAAAACGCAACGTGGTTGCACCTCAATTTCCCAGTGAAATCTTGCCATTTTTGGACAAAGAGACTACCTTTTGTTTTTGAGCCCTAGCTCTGCCAGCACCTAGGGAAACCTAGCAAACCTATACATTTTTGAAAAGTAGACACCCAGGGAAATTCAGGATGGGGTGACTCGACTGCCTACCACCAGGTTTTGTTACCCAGAATCCCTTGCAAAGCTAAGAATTTGACCAAAAAAACACATTTTCCTCACATTTCTGTAGTGGAAAGTTCTGGAATCTGCGTGGATCAACAAATTTCCACCCACCCAGCTTTCCCCCAGGTCTCCCAAAAAAAATGGTACCTCACTTGCGTGGGTAGGCATAGTGACTGAGACATGAAACAGCGCAAAACGCAACGTGGTCGCACCTCAATTTCCCAGTGAAATCTTGCCATTTTTGGACAAAGAGTCTACCTTTTGTTTTTGAGCCCTAGCTCTGCCAGCACCTAGGGAAACCTAGCAAACCTATACATTTTTGAAAAGTAGACACCCAGGGGAATTCAGGATGGGGTGACTCGACTGCCTACCACCAGGTTTTGTTACCCAGAATCCCTTGCAAAGCTAAGAATTTGACAAAAAAAACAAATTTTCCTCACATTTCTGTGGTGGAAAGTTCTGGAATCTGCGTGGATCAACAAATTTCCACCCACCTAGCGTTCCCCCAGGTCTCCCAAAAAAAATGGTACCTCACTTGCGTGGGTAGGCATCGTGGCTGCGACATGAAACAGCACAAAACGCAACGTGGTCGCACCTCAATTTCCCAGTGAAATCTTGCCATTTTTGGACAAAGAGACTACCTTTTGTTTTTGAGCCCTAGCTCTGCCAGCACCTAGGGAAACCTAGCAAACCTATGCAATTTTGAAAACTAGACACCCAGGGGAATTCAGGATGGGGGTGACTCGACTGCCTACCACCAGGTTTAGTTACCCAGAATCCCTTGCAAAGCTAAGAATTTGACAAAAAAATAACACATTTTCCTCACATTTCTGTAGTGGAAAGTTCTGGAATCTGCGTGGATCAACAAATTTCCACCCACCCAGCTTTCCCCCAGGTCTCCCGAAAAAAATGGTACCTCACTTGCGTGGATAGGCATAGTGACTGAGACATGAAACAGCGCAAAACGCAACGTGGTCGCACCTCAATTTCCCAGTGAAATCTTGCCATTTTTGAACAAAGAGTCTACCTTTTGTTTTTGAGCCCTAGCTCTGCCAGCACCTAGGGAAACCTAGCAAACCTATACATTTTTGAAAAGTAGACACCCAGGGGAATTCAGGATGGGGTGACTCGACTGCCTACCACCAGGTTTTGTTACCCAGAATCCCTTGCAAAGCTAAGAATTTGACAAACAAAACAAAATTTCCTCACATTTCTGTGGTGGAAAGTTCTGGAATCTGTGTGGATCAACAAATTTCCACCCACCCAGCGTTCCCCCAGGTCTCCCGAAAACAATGGTACCTCACTTGCGTGGGTAGGCATAGTGGCTGCGACATGAAACAGCACAAAACGCAATGTGGTCGCACCTCAATTTCCCAGTGAAATCTTGCCATTTTTGGACAAAGAGACTACCTTTTGTTTTTGAGCCCTAGCTCTGCCAGCACCTAGGGAAACCTAGCAAACCTATACAATTTTGAAAACTAGACACCCAGGGGAATTCAGGATGGGGGTGACTCGACTGCCTACCACCAGGTTTAGTTACCCAGAATCCCTTGCAAAGCTAAGAATTTGACAAAAAAATAACACATTTTCCTCACATTTCTGTGGTGGAAAGTTCTGGAATCTGCGTGGATCAACAAATTTCCACCCACCCAGCGTTCCCCCAGGTCTCCCGAAAAAAATGGTACCTCACTTGCTTGGGTAGGCATAGTGGCTGCAACAGGAAAAGGTTCAAATCGTACGGTGGTGAATTTACAATACCCTATAGCAAAACTACCTTGATTTTTTTTGGGGGGGGCACCTGAGTTTGTGGCCCGGGGCTCAGTGTCCATCTTTTGAAACTACCAAACCTAAACAGTTCTGAAAACTAGACACCCGGGGGAGTCCAGGGAGGTGTGGCATGCGTGTGTCCCCCAATGTTTTCCTACCCAGAAATCCCTGCAAACCTTAAATTTAGGTTATAAAAACCACTTTTCCATACATTTTTGGGTGGGATCTCCCTGCCGGCACAAATGTCCTACCACCCAGCGTTCCCCTTGATCTCCCGAGTAAAATGATACCTCACTTGTGTGGGTGGGCCAAAGCCCTGTGACTAAGGTTGGGATGCTTAATTTGTCAAACCTATATACTAGATTTTTTTTAAATTCATTTTTAGCCTGTTCTGCTTTGGGGCACCCACACAAATGAGGTATCATTTTACTCTGGAGAACAAGGGGAACGCTGGGTGGTAGGACATTTTTGCCGGCACGGAGATCCCACGCAAAAAAGTTTGAAAAAGTGTTTTTTTTACCTAATTTTAAGGTTTGCAAGGAATTCTGGGTAGGAATACATTGGGGGACCCACGCATGCCATACCTCCCTGGACTCCCCCTGGTGTCCAAATCGTATAGGGTACGATTTGGACCTTTTTCTGTTGCAGCCACTATGCCTAACCACGCAAGTGAGGTACCATTTTAATCGGGAGACCTGGGGGAACGCTGGGTGGGAGGAAATTTGTGTGAGCCCAGTGATGCCACGCTTTCCCACACAAAAAAGTGTGAAAAATTGATTTTTTCAGCTAAAATTGAGGTTTGCAAGGGATTCTGGGTAAAGGAACATTGGAGGATCCACGCAAGCCATACCTCCTTGGAAGCCCCGGGTGTCTACTTTTCAGAAATGTGTGGGTTTGGTAGGTTTCCCTAGATGGCCGTCTAGCACGGGGCCAAAAACCCAGGTAACCCCTCTTGCAAAAGCTGGTGGTTTGACATTGTCACCATTGTCAAGTCCACCAGCTTTTGCAAGAGGGGTTACCTGGGTTTTTGGCCCCGTGCTAGACGGCCATCTAGGGAAACCTACCAAACCCACACATTTCTGAAAAGTAGACACCCGGGGGCTTCCAAGGAAGTATGGCTTGGGTGGATCCTCTAACGTTCCTTTACCCAGAATCCCTTGCAAACCTCAATTTTAGCTAAAAAAATCAGTTTTTTCACACTTTTTTGTAGGGGAAAGCGTGGCATCACTGGGCTCACGCAAATTTCCTCCCACCCAGCGTTCCCCTAGGTCTCCCAATAAAAATGGTACCTCACTTGCGTGGTTAGGCATAGTGGCTGCAACAGGAAAAGGTCCAAATCTTACCCTATAGCAAAACTACCTTGATTTTGGGGGGGGGGGGGCTGAGTTTTTGACCCGGAGCTCTGCGGCCATCTTTGGAAACTGCCAAACCCAAACAGTTCTGAAAACTAGACACCCGGGGGAGTCCAGGGAGGTATGGCATGCGTGGGTCCTCCAATGTATTCCTACCCAGAATTCCTTGAAAAACTTAAAATTAGGTTATAAAAACCACTTTTCCAAACTTTTTTGCGTGGGATCTCTGTGCCGGCAAAAATGTCCTACCACCCAGCGTTCCCCTTGTTCTCCAGAGTAAAATGATACCTCACTTGTGTGGGTGCCCCAAAGCAGAACAGGCTAAAAATGAATTTAAAAAAAATCTAGTATATAGGTTTGACAAATTAAGCACCCCAACCTTAGTCACAGGGCTTTGGCCCACCCACACAAGTGAGGTATCATTTTACTCTGGAGATCAAGGGGAACGCTGGGTGGTAGGACATTTGTGTCGGCAGGGAGATCCCACCCAAAAATGTATGGAAAAGTGGTTTTTATAACCTAAATTTAAGGTTTGCAGGGATTTCCGGGTAGGAAAACATTGGGGGACCCACGCATCCTATACCTTCCTGGACTCCCCCGGGTGTCTAGTTTTCAGAACTGTTTGGGTTTGGTAGTTTCCAAAGATGCCCGCCAATCCCCGGGCCAAAAGCTCAGGTGAACCCCTCAAAAAATAATTTAGTTTTGCTAAAGGTAATTTTTAAATCTCCACCGTACGAATTGGGCCTTTTCCTGTTGCAGCCACTATGCCTACCCACGCAAGTGAGGTACCATTTTTAACGGGAGACCTTGGGGAACGCTGGGTGGGAGGTAATTTGTGTGAGCCCAGTGATGCCATGCTTTCCCACACACAAAAAGTGCGAAAAAACTGATTTTTTCAGCTAGAATGAGCTTTGCAAGGGATTCTGGGTAAAGGAACGTTGGAGGATCCACGCAAGCCATACCTCCTTGGAAGCCCCCGGGTGTCTACGGTTCAGAAATGTGTGGGTTTGGTAGGTTTCCCTAGATGGCAGTCTAGCACGGGGCCAAAAACCCAGGTAACCCTCTTGCAAAAGCTGGTGGATTTGACAATGGTGACAATGTCATAGTGGCTGCAACAGGAAAAGGTCCAAATCGTACGGTGGAGATTTAAGTTTTCAATTTGAAAGCGTGCGATTCAAGGGACAATATTACATTGAAATTGTGACAGACAATTTCAAGTTTGCGGAGATTGTGGATAAAAATCAACAATAGAATTCACCAGAAAGACATGACCATATACTTCCATGGTTTAACAATAATATCTAAATTTAGTAAGTTATTTATAGCTATAATGTACACCTTAACAGAGTTACTCAAAAGTCAAACATTCAAGCACGGCTATCTATTCCTCAAAGACACACACATACAGGTTGGATTTGGCACGAGGGCGAGTGATGGTTCAGTACATAAAATTTTATTAACAAGATATTTCAAAAAATGAAATGCTCTGTCAATAAATAAATGCATAAAAACCGAACCAGTGACTCGCAACTCGTGAGCTGTAAAGCCACGACAAGGCACCAACCGTTTACAGGCCATTCACGCACCTTTCATACCTGATACAAACCAGACCATTGACACTATCCGGAAGGAACAGCAACACATTACAACAATCACAATAAGGGACAAGGTACACCCTACTTCAGAAAGAGATAAAAGACAAATATTACTGCACAGCCATCTATTCCGCAAGCACACACACATACTGGTTGGATTTGGCACGAGGGTGAGTGATGATTCAGTACATACAATTGTATCCGCAAGTAATTTCACAAAAATGAAATACACTGCGTATAATTGAAAGTATGATAAACTGAACCACTGACTCACAGCTCGTGAGCTGTAAAGCCACGTCAAGGCACCAACCTCTTTACAGGCCATTCATACACCTTTCGTACGTGTGACACATACAAAACATTCACACCGCCAGCCGCGGACCCATCACATTTCAACACTCACACCAGCAGACAGCGCCATTCAAGGGCCCATCAGTTTCACACGCCCACATTTCTGACATTGCAACAACACAAAATGATGGACTGCGTGGAGTGTCACTCAACTAGCAGTGTGTGTAGTGAACAACAGAAAGTAACTACTCACACACCGCCAGCCGAGCGCCAGTCCACCCACACCACCATCCAAGCACCAGACCATGCACACCGCCAGCCAAACACCACTCAGCGCACACCGACAGCCAAGTACCACTCCACACACACCACCAGCCAAGCACCACTCCACGCACACTGCAAGCCAAGCGCCACTCCACACACACCGCCAGCCAAGCACCACTCCGTGCACAGACAGCCAAGTACCACTCCACACACACCATCCAGCCAAGCGCCACTCCACACACACCGCCAGCCAAGCGCCACTCCACGCACACCACCAGCCAAGCGCCACTCCACGCACACCACCATCCAAGCACCAGACCATGCACACCGCCAGCCAAACACCACTCAACGCACACTGACAGACAAGTACCACTCCACGCACACCACCAGCCAAGCATCACTCCACGCACACCGCAAGCCAAGCGCCACTCCGTGCACAGACAGCCAAGTACCACTCCACGCACACCACCAGCCAAGCGCCACTCCACACACACCACCAGCCAAGCGCCACTCAACACACACCACCAGCCAAGCGCAACTACAAAAGTCATCTTTGACTGGGGACAAGATTTCTGGAACACAACAAAAGCATTAAAGGTTGCCAAGTGGAAAAGATGGATAGCCAACTTCTTGTACCAAATGTAAGCCTTACGAAGAGCAGCATACGGTTCCAACCTCTGATCTACTCTGTCAACACCACCCATGTACTTATTGTAGTGCATTATGCACACAGGTTTGCGCACTTCTGCAACCTGACCCCAAACAGGCACCGGTTCAGTGCTTTCATCATGTATTGTAGTCAACATGTAGACATCTCTCCTGTCTGAAAACTTCACAGCTAGAAGCTCCTCATAACGCAATGCACTGCACTGTCCCCGAGCAAGCTTTCGACAAACAAGTTCTTTTGGGAAACCTTTACGGTTTGAGCGGATTGTGCCACAAGCAACAGTGTCCACTTTGGCCAATTCCCTGAACAACCGCACACCAGTGTAGAAGTTATCGACATACAAATGATGGCCTTTGTTAAAAAATCCACGACCAAGTTCCCACACAATTTTCTCAGTCACTCCAAAAGTCGACGGACAACCAGGGGGGTTAATCCTGGATTCCTTACCAGTGTACACCGTGAAGTTAGAGACATATCCAGTCTCACTGTCACACAGCATATACAGTTTGATTCCATAGCGTGCCCTCTTACTAGGAATGTATTGCCGAAATACCAAGCGGCCCTTGAACAACAGCAAAGACTCATCCACTGCAATTTCTTTCCCTGGATAAAAGATCTCAGAAAATCGATCAACAAAATGATCAATGACAGGCCGAATCTTGAAAAGACGGTCACAATCAGGGTGATCTCGTGGAAAAGCAAGACTATTGTCAACAAAATGCATCATCCAAAGCAGGAGCAAATACCTATCACGACTCATGACTGCCGGAAATATAGCTGTTGCCATCAAGGGACTAGTAGACCAATATGAAGCCATTGATGGTTTCCTAAGCAAGCCCATCAAAAAAGTTAAACCCAAAAACTTTTTCATCTCCTCCAAATTTGTGGGAGTCCACCGGGTAGCTCTAGCGTGGGGCTTAAGGCTGGCACTGTTCACCCTCAAAAAATTGTCAGCATACAAATTAGTCTGCTCTACAATCTCTGCCAAAAACACATCATCCATAAACAACTTGAAAAAATCAATAGGCAAAAAGTTTTCAGTGTTCACCCTACACCCTGGAACACCAGTAAATTCAGGCAATGCCGGCTGCACCATGCCTGGTGCAACCCAGAGATCAGAACTTTCATCGTCAAGTCTTGCAGCCGCAGGCTGCCACCCAGCTGCCTCTTGTCTCACTACACCAACTGGAAGTCTAGGAGCCCCAGCCTGCAGCCCAGATGTCTCTTGCCGCACTATTGGCACAGCAATGTCCTCCGCAACCACAGGCACATCATCCACACCAAAAGTAGCTTCATCAGCACTCAGAGTGTCTCCATCATCAGATGAAGCCATGTGTAGAGAAAACTCACTACCTGAATCTTCACCTCCGGCTCAGAATCAGAGTCAGTCTCTGGACCATGGTCAGAGGAAGAATCAAAAAGCATTCCAACAACTTGCTGAGCAGTAATCCGGCGGCTAGCCATTATCCTTACAAATAAAGGAGTCTGCACACACAACTCAACAACCCCAACACTGTGCAAAGTAAGATAAAAAATGTAAGCCTTTATCACAAATATCTATATTTAGAAAAAATATACAATTCACTTACAAGAGACAACTACACTCACCAGCACCTACTCTGCAAAGACACAGCAAATAGGCAACGATATCCCACTAGAAAGAAGAAAAAAAAACTTACATCTACAGAAGGACACATCAAAAACAAATGCAAAACATGTTTTACAATCACAAAAAAACAGAAACCAAACCTAAAGTTACATTACAATTGAACAAAAAACAGGTCTCTTACCAAACACATGCAACTACAGAAACAGCAGAACAGAACCACCAGTAACGGAACCGCACACTGCAACACTAAAGAGAAAAAAAAACAATACACATTAGAAGAAACAAAAACAACACACATTACAACAGGCTATGTCACAGGGTATGTCACAAATGGGGTGTCTGTCCCCAAGGGGGGCAGAATATAAATCATTATAAACGTGGGCCCCCTGGAAGCAACCCTACGCAGGGCAGAGAGGGCAAATAAAGACACGGCAGAACATACTTTTGAAAACAAGTGGGCCCAAGGAAGTAACCCTTGGCCAAGGGGTCGCGCACTATAAAAAAAAAAAACTGGACTCTAGTGGGCTTTTCTATCCCCCCTGGGTCCAGAAACGGTAAAAAAAACAGGCGATCTGCCCCCAGGGGGGGTAGAACAGTCTACAATATTTATAATGCCCCCTGGAAGCGATCCTTGCCCAAGGGGTCGCTTCCTTTATAAATATGTTAAAATCCCTGGTGTCTAGTGGTCTTTTCTGCCCCCCCTGGGACCAGACGCGGCCCAAAAAATGGCTGATCTGCCCCCAGGGGGGGCAGACAAGTCTAAAAAAAATTAAGGGCCACTAGGAAGCGACCCTTCCCCAAGGGGTCGCTTCCTTTATAATTATAAACAAATCCCTGGTGTCTGGTGGGCTTTTCTGCACCCCCCGGGTCCAGATGCGGGCGAAAAAACGGCCTATCTGCCCTCAAGGGGGGCAGAAAAGTCTAAAAAAAAATATGGGGCACTAGGAAGCGACCCTTCCCCAAGGGGTCGCTTCCTTTACAATTAAAAACAATCCCTGGTGTCTAGTGGGCTTTTCTGCCCCCCCCCCCCTGGGTGCAGATCGGCCAAAAAAACGGCCGATCTGCCCCGGGGGGGCAGAAAAGTCTGAACAATAATTGGGGCCAAAAAGGAAGCGACCCTTGCCCAAGGGGTCACTTCCTACTCGCAAACAAACACACACACGCAATCCCTGGTGTCTAGTGGGGCATTCCTGGTGCGCGATCGCGACGCTGTGCGCGATCGTGCACCAGGAATGCCCTGCATTGGGACATCAGGGGAGAGGAAACACAGTTTCCTCCCCCCCGATGCCTGAAGGCACCGAAAAACGCCCCACCGGAGCACCGAACACCCACCTCTGTGCTGGACACGCTGGAATGAAATGGATTCCAGCGCGTCCAGCGCTTCCTGATGACGTCGGCACGCGCTGTGCCCGCTGACGTCACCAGGAAGCCTGGGGGGACCAGGGGGTGGCAGCGGAAAGTCTTCCGCTGCCACCCCAGGTAAAAGCACCAACATCGATGCCCCAGGGGGGGAGCGCCAGCGCTCCCCCCTAGGGCTGTACTGATGACGGAGCGGTTCCGTCATCAGCACAGCCCAACCGATGCTGATGACGGAACCGCTCCGTCATCAGCATCGAAAGGGTTAAAGGCACGGTATCCCTTTTCCAGACACATAATGGCAGCCTATGGGGGCTTGTCTGTCCATCCCTTCTTCTATCATTCAAAGGATTTTGTGAAGGGGAAGTTTCTCTATGGGTGAAACTTAGCAGACTGTGTTAAATGTGATGTTGGTGGATTATCCTTTGCATTTCTAGTTGAAGTACTGGACGGTGTAGCCTTGCAGGTATAGGCTGCATTATTGTCTTTAATTTTCTCTTAAGTGTCTATGTATGTCTGCACTGAGGACAATTTAAGAGATTATTTTTGATTGCTCCGGGGTCCACGCACATGGGCGGGACTATTCACTAGATAATGACTATAACAGAGATACCCCTACTACAGAACTGGAGTTACAGGTAAGAAACTACTCCTTCTTGTGTATTCGAGAAAGTTTCTAGTGACCTCTGAGCTAGCTGGCACTCACAATTAAGTTTAGTATATTCGATAGAGACATACTGACCTCAGGCCTATGTCACATCTATAGGATATATTATTCCAATGCGCAAAGCCTATTGGGAATATAGGAACTACACTCCATGGCGCCCAACGTTTGGTAAGGCACTCATTTAACGCTAGATACTAAAGTTACTCAGTCTTGCTTTTCTCAGAAACCCCTTTTTCCCATAAATACTCCAATAGACGTCTGGGGTGGGTAAAGGGATAATATCCGCCATAGCTGAGTAGGACGAAACATCCTTTGTATTCGTTTTTGGTTTGTTCAACGTTGAAGGATACAGTGTTCCAAAATATTGTGCACCTTATCTTTGTTTCCTTGAAACTTGCTCTGCAAATTTTCATTAAACAATGTCGAATAACAGCAACAACACAGAGAACGGTGGAGCTGCGGCTGATACAACAAGTTTTAATTAAACCAACGAGGATGATATATGCATCCCGATGAATTTAAGGAAAGCCATCACTATAAAACGTATAAAAAATGGCCTACCATCGAGAGGTGATAGGATAGTTTTTGTGATAGAGGCACATAAATATCACCAGAAAGAGGAATTCTATTTGTGGATAGTCTTCCCCAATCCAGTAACACAAATGTTTCACTTCTACAAAGAAGATGAACCACCGAATGAGTATATTCCTTTCGAGGATATAGAAATTCCACTCACATACCAGGAGCATGAGCTCTGGTTTAAAGGCGCCCTAAAACATGTAAATCACATTACCAGGCTCGGTCCACTAGGTAGACCAGGAGCAACATGGTCGGCCATAGCCGGTTATACACCTGACCCTGACATTAAAGCAATGTCGGATGATGAATTACTTAGTAATATACAAAGATTAGTAGAATTATACAGTTAAGTTACAACTATCTGAAAGTCCTGAAAAGATCTTTACTAAAAACAGTCCTACATCTTCTAAAAAGAAGTGTGAAAATAGCAAACAAAATTCTGAAGCGAAGCGTTCTCATTCCCGAGGTAGGTCTCCTCAAAAGGAGCCCTCTGAAAGGAGGTATAACCTCAGGAATGGGGATAATTTGAGAAAACCTGATAGATATCAAGACACTTATACAAGTTCCTCTCGTACCTTTCAGACTTCATCACAGAAATCCGAAAGAAGAGGATGGTCAGAAAACAAAGAAGAACGCGTAAAGTCCAAAGACGATCAACACATTCAGAAAAACAAGAAACCTCAATTTACCAAAAAGAAGGTAGCAGGTCTAAAAATCAGACATGCTGAGGATCTTGAGGACACAACTCCAGAACACAGAATGGGCTTAGACAATGTTGGACAGCACAGCAGAACTTGAAGGATCATCTGGAGACAGTGGTTTTGAATGAATTAATTCAAGTTGAAGCTGCAGATACCAGGGTTAGTCCTCCGCATAGGTTATATGAAATAACACTCCGGATGGAGGGAGATATACCAAGAAAGATATGAGCACTCTTTTGCGAGCGACTCTCTAAGGGTTATGACATTCTTCTAGCTGAACAAGACTGGCCACCACAATTTGTCAGGGACTGCCCACATGGCGAGGCCATCATTATGCCAGCCTTCTCCAACCACATTCCAATTTATTTAAAATATACTTATGCCAGGAAATGGGCAGTTGCCCAAGCTCCTGCGTTATACACAAATCATGTAGGATGGGATGAGGACTCTCCTCACCATAAAATCTAACTGAAAAATCAGCCAACTGCACAAAGGCAGTACCCAGTTAAGTAAGAAGCTAAAAAAAACTGGTCAGGGAGATATTAGATCAAGTTGAATATCAGGGGGTGATTGAAACATGCACCTCGTCAATGAACAATCCTTTGTTTCCTGTATCCAAACCAGACAATACATATCGTCTAGTATTGGATTACAGACATCTAAATTCTTGTTACAAAACATTTGCTGTGCAAAATGCACACAGTACAGCATTAATGAATAACATTGTGCATAAAAAATATAAAACCACATTAGATATTTCTAACGGTTTCTTCTGTCAAAACATTGCACCAGAAAGTAGGTATCTGACCGCTTTCTCAATTATGGGGACACAGCGTCACTTCTGTTGTCTCCCTCAGGGATTCAAGAATAGTCCTGGGTTATTCTCAGCAAGGGTAACAGAGTTACTACAAACTTATGATGACGAAGCATTGTCATATGTCGATGACATCTATCTGACAGATGATGACTTGGATAGGCACTTGAACAGGGTGAATACAATTATTCTTTGATTCGCCTCTGAAGGGTACAAATTCAATTTCAAGAAATCAATAATTGTCCATTTAAACGTCCTTTTTCTAGGATATGAACTTTCAAGTGAAGGCAAAAACCTGGCAGCAACTTCTTAGAGAAATGTGCGCTGCTCCAACCTCCAAAAACGCTAAAAAACGTAGTTGATTCTAGGTTTCCTGAATTTCGGAAGAACTTACATTCTGAACTATGCAGAAAGGGTTAAACCTCTATCTGAATTAATCAAAGCTGATTTTAAAACAATAAATTGGATACAAAAACACACAGAAATGTTGCGTTCACTATAAACAGACATGTTGGCAACTAACCATTTGCAAACACGCGTAAACGTACGCAACTTAGTGATCCGAATCATTCCAGGACAATGTGGATTCACGTACTTAACTTTTAACGAAGGTGAAAAAGTACCAATAGCTTACAAATCACACTTGTACACACAAGCAGAAATTAAATTCACTTCAACAGAAAAAATTCTGACAGCTGTTCAGACTGCTGTAGCAAAAGAGAGAGCCCTCGCACAGGGTAAGCGCATTATGGTTGTTACAACTGTAGCTGCCTTAGAGGCAGTGACAAAAGCGAGCATTCCTAATGCTAAAGCTTTACCACCGAGATGGATACAATGGGCTAATTCTCTTGCTGCAACAGACGTTGGATACGTTTTTGAACCATATTTGAAAACACAAGCATTTCTGCAATATGAATAAGAATGTCCTCTGCCTACTGAAATTCTGCCTCTAGAGCAGTATGAATGTATAATTTATACTGACGGATCAGCTCAACCCGCTACGGGGGTAAACAAGCCTATAGTGTGGCGTGCACGATCGTTAAAGGTCGTTGGCGCAATGGCAAATTCCGACCAATGGTCACAAAAACTCAATCTCTACTAGATTGAACAGCTCAGCGAGCTAAACCACAAGCATTCAAGATGGCACTTGAAAATACAGATCGCGAATTCCCCACACTCATAGTGTGCGATATTTATTATTGTGTTCAATCTTACAATAAATACTTGCAAAACTGGATTCAAAACGGTTACAAAGATGCAACAGGTGGCACAATCAAGCATATTTGCTTTGGGAACAAGTAGTTCAGTTACGACAAGGACTACAAAACACTCACGTGATACATACGCGGAGTCATCACGTGATGGTGTTCACGTTGAAGGGAATTCATTGGCTTATGAAGCCGCGAAGGCAGCTGTGCAAACGGCTTCCGTAGCTGCAATCACTCGTTCAAAAATGAAAATAGCCAGTGAAATATTGCTAGCTGTCAATGCTTTAAGCAAAGACAGTGGTAAAACTTTACGGAAAGGGTTTCCACTCAAATACTGGTATATAACTGATGCGAACAATGTTCTGTTTGCTCAAATCCCTGGAGTGGGGGATAGGGTAATTCCAAACATGGAACATAGATTAGGACTAATCTTAGCAGCACATGAAGGGCTTGCCTCTGCACATGGAGGTGTTTCCGCCTCAGTGTCATTATTAAAACAGAGATACTGGTGGCCGCGCATGAGGAAACAAACTAGAAACTATGTTTTGGAATGTGAAATATGCCAAAAGATGGAAAGTCTCTTCTGTGAAATGCCCTGCGCAGACACACCTGTTATTCTCAGGTAAACCATTAGCTTGTGTTTACCTGGACCACTGCGTTCCCTTACAGAGGGATGGTAACTACAAATATATCATGGTCACAGTGGATTTGTGCTCAAGGTTCATTTGGATGTGGCCTCAGCGCTCGGCTGATGCTCGAACTGTTATAAAAGATTTGCGAGTCTTTATCGGAACATACGCAGTCGGCACGCTACATTCTGACCAGGGTCCTGCGTCTACCTCTCGAGCTTACAAAGAGGCCATGGCCAGTTTGGGCGTTGCATTGTGGTACTCTAGTCCATTCCATCCTGAGGGAAATTTGGTTGTGGAGAGAAAAAAAACGGGACATAAAGCAATCTATAACAGCTATGGTGTTAGGCTCGGGTGACGGGTGGGTCAAACATTTAATAAGTGTCCAACGTAGTTTTAACAATCTGCCAAGAAGTTCTCTAGGAGGTATCACTCCATATGAAGTCCTTTTTGGGACCAGAATGTTAGTAGCGGACCTCGATTGTCAGACTTCAGTGGTAGACCAAAAACTTTTTGATATCAAAGACCGTTTGGCTCTTTTACAGGACTTAAATGAAATAAGAATGAAACAAAGCGACGTGCTCCTGAAGCAAACCACCACTGAAGAAAAACCCACCATCCCAGCAAAGCCTGTCTGGATCCCAAAGCTTGGGGATCTAGTCAGAGAAAAGATCGCGGACAAGAAGGAATTTGGGCCTTCTTACAGACAACCAGTACCTGTCCTAGCAATCCACGAATCAAGAACAGTATTACTGCCGCCCCTTTCTAGTAAAAAGGAGAACAGGTTTGTGTCAATTGACCTGGTTAAACCCCATCAGTTGGCTGATACTAAGCAGTAGGCCAAGTGGACTCCAACCAAGTAGCAGATGCCCCAATCTGGCTATTATCCATGAGGTTCAAACTGAGAGACTCATCACCTTTTAAGACTCTGCAGTGCGAAATGAAGGACTAAGCAACAAAGCTATGGAACTTGTACCTCTTGAAACCCAAATAACAGTTCGTCAAGATACACCTGTCTACAATGAAGTAACAAGTGATCCCAGTGATTTCAACGAATCCTGATACAATCCCAGCAATTGACAGAACTGCCTCTGGCTATTTCATTAACGTTGATATGTTTTCTGGGGATCCCAGCAAACCTGAAATGAAGCCAGCAAAAAGAGCTTTCAAAGAACAAGCAACAGACCTTTTTCATCACCTAGAAAAGGCTTATCTGGTTTCACCATGGATTGAACTTTGGATTGTGTTGGGTATGCTTTTTCTTAGACTTTGGTTGCCTCTGGTAATAACACTGGGAATGCTGATGAATGGAAGATATGTCAAAATGGACACAGCAAGTAAGAACATCAACTTACTACCCAAGCCACACAAATCATCTCATCGTGAACAAAGAGACTTGTCATCAGTGAACATCACAGCCGTTCCTATACCTGGGGGTATAGCTTGGGACAGAACTAATTTATGACATTTTTGGCCTGTTGGAGCTGTTGAAGATTCTACACCACTTCAAGATTTCATTAAGTGACTTTTTCATCTAATACCTTTTCTGATGATTGGGACTTCGAGACTGTTAATAATATGATGTTAGACCCAGAAATGCCTGCAGTATTCACAAATCATGAATATTTAGAAGGTTCATTAGACTATGAACAAATGTATTGTTATAATCATTATGGTCATAATTTCTTGCACAAATCTGCAAATCCTAGAAATGTATTAATGTATAACCAACGGGAACATTGTCCTACGCCACTAAAGGGTAGCTCAAAAAAAAATTGCCAATAAGTTTCCGTACTTTTCAGGGTTCAATGTATCCAATGCTGAATCATTTTACTTTAGAAATGTAAACAAAACAGGCATGAAAAGTATGTTGACAAATACTAAACAAATTTATTCTGCAGCCTTTTATGCTCAAATGTCTAAACTAGGTTTTGACTTTTGGAAAAACAACATAAAGACAAAAACTGTCTGGGGCACAAAATATTGGCAGATACAAGGGATAGAAGCTATGTTTAGAGCCTGCATCATCCCTGAGCAAATTATGTTTTTGAATGACACTGTCCAACAGACGTCTTGCCTTGGGTTAGCCACAATGGACAGTCCATCAATACCTACACCTACATCTGATAGTAATAACACTTCAGAGGGGGAGGTTGACGTACATACTATTATTTTGCATCACAACAGAACAGATCCAGATTGGAATAAATGGTTAACATGGCCCACAGACACAAACAACTGTCAAGATAGATTCCTGAACAAAACACAGGGTTTCACATTCACTAGGCCAGACCCAAGATATGTTCAAAGACAGCATCCTGGAATAGTAACAACATCCAGTGTAGGGAAACTGTGCCTTTAATGGTTACATAGATCTACACTTAAGGATGTAAAACCACACTTATCTTTACTTAAAGATGGCGCAGACCTTAGGGAATTCTTGCTAGGACCAAGAAAACTGCATCATAAACATTTTATATATGCCGGTATCTATGCTGCTTATAATGAAGCATGGAATATTACGCAAGCAGAGACTGCAGAAAGACAAACAATACAACAAAGAAATATTCAAAAATTGATTTATATACACCCCTCACACAGAATCTATCCAAAACATTCAAACACTTTCAGTACACTCAACCCACAAAATGCACTCCTACTACACAATCACACTCATACTCAAAACCGTTCCTTTACTTCCATACATCAAGGATTCATGTATATAGAATGGAGAAAAGGGACCCAATACCACAAACAATGCAATAGATGAACACTAGGCTTGGATATTTCAACCTCAAAAATGAGCAGGGCAAAATACACCACCAATTGTTTTAAACTGAACAACCAGCCTTAACTGTCTAACAACAATGCATTTGTTTGTTAACAAAAACAAAAAAAGGTCTACGCGTTTCGAACCCTGTTACTCATAGGGTTCTCCTCAGGACCACCAACAACTGGAAAAAAAAGAAGAAAACAAACATAATTTTACTACTTCTGGCCACTAAAACTCAAAAGCATCCCACCTCAGAGCTCCAACAGGGATCTAAGTCTTACCTGTATTATGGATCCAACAGTGATCAGTAAAGTTACAGACCTAAACAGTGAAAAGTGACATAAACAAAAACCACATAAATGAAAACGCACTGTCAAATATATTGGGACTCAAGTTGTCTCTATGTCCGGATAAGGTCTTACCAATAACGTAACAGTAACAACGATTGACGGGGCGATATGAATTCTTGTATCACGGACTTGTAATGTCTACGGAGGAAATATCACAATTAGAACCATTAGTCCTTGACTTATAGCTGTCACTAGTCTGCAACCGCGCAACATTAGTTGCCACGCATACCTGATAACATGGAGTAGATATTGGTCCGTTCAATCCAACCATCAATTCTAACAGAATCGCACCAGAAGTAAAATCAGTCCTGTAATTAAACAACAGTGTATGTCAAAAAATCCAAAGCATCGGCGAGGAGTTTGCAATGGCGGGGCTTGATAAAGCTGCTGACAAGGTTGTACCTTAAAGAAAACGTCACTAGGCTCTTCAATACGTCATGCGTCAAGGGTGGTGTTTATAAACAATCTGGTTACGGTCCAAATTTCTAAAGGCCAAAAAAGTTCGAATTAGACAATAAGGCAGGCGGCCGAAGGTATTCAAATTTACTCACAAGAACTCGTTGTTCATACGTACCTAAAATGTCTAAGGACCCCCGGGGGAGATTGAACCGGGCATTTCCTTTACAGCATCTAATCAAGCCTGCTGTGTGCACACAACGTTTCCTTCATACACGGACTTTCTGAAAGATGAAAGAGATTCCGTTTGATCTAGATCAAAAACGGAGGCGGCAGACCCAAACAGGCTCACAGGCACCTACCTCACTACTTGACAACACCTCGAGGCGGGACCATAGTTAGCTAATCCCTTCACAATGGTTCGCATTACGCAAAGCCTCACCCGGAAGTCATAAAAGGCAAGGACATCGCTGGGGATTATGGGAGACCTCAAGAAGGGCCTCCTGGTGCATTCTGGTTACTGTGGTGCAGTGCTGACATGATGCAATTCAGCAATGCTATCGGGTACCAATTGGACAGACTTGTTCTAATCGGACAATATTTACAAATTGAAAATTTCGGAAAGTTCATTAAGTCCTGTAGATGCTGTATTAAATTTTATAATTAACATCGCCTCGCGTCGAGATAACCGTAGCTCGGAGTTTCCCCCTCTTTGGTCTTTCTCGATTTTTGAAATTACTGTCCAACGGAGATCTTGTTCCGAATGGGCTTTCTTCATCCAATGATTAACCAAAGGGGCAGTTACCACCTTTTTCCTGATCCGTGACTTATGTTGAGTCCCAATATATTTGACAGTGCGTTTTCATTCATGTGGTTTTTGTTTATGCTGTTTTTCACTGTTTACGTCTGTAACTTTACTGATCACTGTTGGATCTATAATACAGGTAAGACTTAGATCCCCGTTGGAGCTCTGAGGTGGGATGCTTTTGAGTTTTAGTGATCAGAAGTAGTAAAATTATGTTTGTTTTCTTTTTCTTTTTTCAGTTGTTGGTGGTCCTGAGGAGAACCCTATGAGTAACAGGGTTCGAAACGCGTAGACTTTTTTTCGTTTTTGTTAACACACAAATGCATTGTTGTTAGACAGTCAAGGCTGGTTGTTCAGTTTAAAACAATTGGTGGTGTATTTTGCCCTGCTCATTTTTGAGGTTGACATATCCAAGCCTAGTGTTCATCTATTGCATTTTTTGTGGTATTGGGTCCCTTTTCTCCATTCTATATACATGAATCCTTGATGTATGGAAGTAAAGGGACTGTTTTGAGTATGAGTGTGATTGTGTAGTAGGAGTGCAGTTTTGTGGGTTGAGTGTATTGAATGTTTTGGATAGATTCTGTGTGAGGGGTGTATATAAATCAATTTTTGAATATTTTGTTGTTGTATTGTTTGTATTAACCCGTGGCGATGTTTAAAAAAAAAAGTGTATAAAAAGATGAAAAGAATTCAACTTTGAAAAAATAAAAAGTTTATTGATTAAACTTGGTACATGTTTGATTAGTGACTCGTGTGCCATTTAAAGGTGTTCTAAGTGTGCATCAGTATTGGCATTCTTGGTTGTTGTTACTATTTCTGGGCTCAGCCTTACTGATGAGAGCCACACCCATTATAGTTGTAGTGTTAAACACATACCTGCAGGCACTGATGAAAGGTTGGATAAAGAATACATCAAGACATCCTGGAATTACCATACACACACAGTTATTGGAGTGGGGGAAGGGAAGTGTTTCTTAGTGGTAAGAACTGTGAAAACACACAAAGCGGTTCTCTCCTTTGTCAGGGTATAAACTTACACGGGGCCTGCGATGGTTCCTCTAACAACTTATTCTGCCACCTGCAAGGTTCACCAGCTGCAGTGATTGATCCAATTTTTGGACAACTTTCAAATGGAAGTTACCTCATGTTGAACGATCACAGCTGCTGTGGCATGTTGCCAGGTATACCATATCTAGTAACTGTGTCAGCCAGTGTCACTTGCTGTATGCAAGTATTGTTTCCTAAAACCAAGACAGACAGGGAGTCGCCTTTATGGCCTTCACTGAACATCTCTTCTATACAAATTGATACTTTAAGCAGAATGAAAGCCATTCTTTTGCAAAAAACTGTGCCACTGACCTTGGCCAAAGAAACCTATGATCTGCAAGTCGCAAGGACTTCTGCCGAGATACATGCCCTCTTAACTACAAACTGCCCTGTACATTTCTCAGAAATGTTAAGTCGTATTTTAAACATGTCCGATACGAGAGGTATCGTACATGTATTTAAGACTGTATTTTCTGGACTGTTAGCACCTTTTGAAGCAGTCCTAGGAATATTTCCAAACTTCGTGCACTCTGTGTTTGGCGGACTGCCACTCATTTTGGGACTCGCCGCAGGGATACTATTTTTGCTCCTACTGCTGCGATATGGCAAGCCAATTCACCAGCGACACCCAGTTCTCCATGGAGACAACTCTACTGGTGATGAAGTGTCGTAGGCGCATCATCCAAATTTTGGGACTACCTCGTCTACGAGAATTAAATACCACACGGTTTCTGTCATTCAGACCAATCTGGAAAGATTGCATCTTATCTGTTCTATGCTGCCTGTTATGCGGAGAAGAATGTGTGTTAGACTCGTGTCTCACACTCCCATCAGTCATGCCAACGGATGTTGATACTTTGCTTGAACCAGTAACAGCCCGTGGACTGTGTTGTCCCCAGTGGCTACCAATTGATGATGGCATTCATTGAGATCTCACAGACAAAAATTGCTGACAGTGAGGTACGAGAGGAAACTACAGGCACACAGGTACCATCCATTATGAACATTGCTAATGCGACCAATGCTGACGGCGATGCTTCACATCTATGTGCGGTTAATCTTCTAATCGAGGTAATCCAACTTTCACCTACAATGGTAGACAACTTTTTTACAGACTTAGAAGATTTGATGTTGTCTCCAAACACTAACACTGACTTATGATTTGGCATGCAGTGTTTTGAGAGACTTTGAATTCGACCTTCTTTTTTCAAAACAAAGTTCTAACTTTAGGACTCTTTTATTCCTATGATGAATTTTTTTCCAAAATTTTTATTTTTTCCATTTTTGGCACAAGTAATCTGCTTAAAGTAGAACTATTCATAGAGAACAAGGATTCTTTGAAAATACTTCCAGAGACAATATTTGACCTTGTCCACATGCACAATCATTTTTATGTATTCTGAAATGAAATGGTTTCAGCCTTTTTTTCTTCTGTATTTACTAGCTATTTCATGAATGTATGTTTCATGATTCATTCATTTAGCATCCAAATGTCAACATATATGCTTAGAATGGAACATTGCTTTATATGCGTACAGCACCAATGCATCTTTTATGTGTACATCCAGTTCAAATGCATTTTTATGTATTTCGGGTGGGTTTTTCACACTTCATGTGTAGATTTGTTTTAGATATGTTAAACATGTTTAGAATTTTAGTAATGTGGTACATAAGAAAGTGGAGTGGGTGTTGTATGGCGTTTTAGATTCCGAATAAAGTTTCCTGATTCATGCCCTTTTATATGTACAATTCACGTTGTCCTTATATTGGCATAGAAATCAAGCCCTTATTTAGGCATAGCCCATGCTATCCAAATACAGGCATGGCTACTTCCATCCGTTCATCAAACGTCACAACGATTTCTTGGAAAACCAGACTCTTAAGCAGAAGGGACTTCCCCTAGCCTGGATATTGATTTCTCCAAGAAACTCATTATTACGCATGAACAACTATTCCTTAGGGGTTAATCCATGACATTCATATACCTGACTTTAAGTCAAAGCTAGCTTTCCTACACCTTCAAGGTATAAATATACCTTCACTTGCTATCTTAAAAGCACGGTGTGGTTTGGTGCAGTTCAACTACCTACTTGCCTGACGCAGCTCGCTACAGCAAGTGCCGAAGGAAGCCGACTCTCCAGCTGGCACACTGATCAGAAGCTGTCCTCCTCTGCCGATAATCCAGCTCCAGTGTTTCTGACTCCCCTTGCGGGGTGTTGGCAAATCGAGTCCCGAGACAAAGATACCAACCTCTTTCATTCTAAGGTATGGAGCTGATTAGAACCTAGAGAAACATTTGGCAATTCTTGGCAAGAACTAAAAACTTATGCTAAGCAACACTTACTTCTTCCCTGGTACTAGACCTAGGTTAGGTACATTGGGGTAGGCATATTTTAGAAGCACCAGTTGAGTATTTTAGCCTGTGTTATTAATGTATGTATTTTTACATGTCCTAGCAACAGACAATGCTAATACAGTATTATTTTATAATACTATTCTCACTGTACGCATTATACTTTGCATTCTGTCGAAAGATTGTAGCAGTTCACCTCTCTTGAATGAGAAAGTAGACTGTTCAATAACTCCTTTCATTGAAAACGCCAGTCTCCCTATTTCTCTGCAACTCTATAGAAACAAAGAATGCACAATTGACTGAGCAAAATAGTTATCTATTGTTTACACGACTCTGAAGATATTTTGTTCCAGTCCTAGGGAAACAAAGTTGTCATGTTTATGCGGTTGTCAGAAACTAATCTCTTCTTGTGTATTCGAGAAAGTTTCTAGTCACCTCTGAGCTAGCTGGCACTCACAATTAAGTTTAGTATATTCGATAGAGACATACTGACCTCAGTCCTATGTCACATCTCTAGGATATATTATTCTAATGTGCAGAGCCTATTGGGAATATAGGACCTACGCTACACAAGTATGTGTGGGAAGAGTGCGAGGCTTGCAAAGGTATAGTCCAGTATGGCGCTTGTTGTAGGAGAATAGTAAGAATCAACTGGTGGGGTGTCATCCGAAAATCTTCCATTTAAGGCTTGCATATTTAGGTGTTCTAGTTCTGCAAGTAGGCGACTGTTGCAGTGCTTCTTCTTTCTATACGGTGGATGACTTTGTACAATGATATTGTGAATTCTATTTTGTATAACTACTTTCTCTCCTTGTGACGAACCTATAAGATACTGGTTTAGGTCCCCAGTCTAAATGAAAATCGGGTTTTCCATCACTGTTTCAAACTTTGCTACTTGATTTACAAGTGCTGTAGAGTCTTTCGCTTTCTGTTTAGGGTGGACATATGAGTTAATCAGGCACACCTCCATTTCTTTGTCCTCTATGAGGATTGAAATTGTGACTGCCAATATTGCGTTTGACGTTGAGTCCGTAAGAGTTGGTGAAGGTATGCTTGTTGTAGAGACGTAGGTTGCCAACCCACCAGAGCAGTGGCCAAATCTGTCCTTCCTTTTTGCTGGGCTAGCAAATCAGATGTAGCCCTCAATGTGCTGAGGAGCCGAGAGCCAGGTTTCCTGTATGAAAATTATATCAAAAGTTGTTACATACTGCAGGAAATCTGTGTCCTCAATTTTTGTTGCCAAACCGTTTATGTTCCATGAGCATAGTCTGAGAAGGGGTTCCTTTGCTCTGCTTTTAGCTTTGATCTCGCTGATTGCGTCACTGCTCCTCTGAACGTAAGATGATGGTACGCGATATTGATCCCTTATTCAAGCCTTGGGTTGTTATAGCAGCTGCCCGTGGAAACGTTTCTTGTTGATCCCAATCGGTGTTGGTGCTCTGTTGACGGGATCTGCCCCGTGCTCCTCTGAGTACGCAGTTTAAGTGTGGTTGGCGAGTTTATGGTTCTGGGCTTTCGTCACTTAGTAATGGCGACGGATAGGCTGGTTTTTGGAAGGGGACAATTTCAATGCCCCAGCTTTGAAATATGCCCAGTTCAGCTAGGATTGCCTCTGCAGTTTCGCTTTTGGTCCACGTTGTTTTTGTGGCATCTAGACATTGAGGGTTGGTGGTATGTATAAATTCTATAGAGAGTAGATCTGTTGCCCTTTGCCAGCAAGATTGGGTATTAACGCCGTTAATCTTAAAGCATTGCCTCGGTTTAGTGTGTCCTGAGGTCCCTTGGAGGTAAAAAGAGGGTAAAATACCAGAACCTCTGCTGCCTGGTGTCTTCTTTGTTTTGCTGGCAGCAATGGATTTGCTCTACCCAGTGGTTCAAAATGCATTATTTTGGCAGTTATTTCTGTGGACTGTGTTTCCAGCTTGATGATTAATAGGTCGGTCGTGTAGTTTCCAGGGATAGGCTTATGTTTACTTGACATGGGGGAGGTTTGTTTTATAACTGGACCTTCTTACTGTACCACTCTGTCCGGGAGCCTCCAGCTGGATCTACCATTGAGCAATGTAATAGGCCCTTTAGGTTCTTAAAGCAATGGCTCCAGGTTTGGCCCTGCTGGCCTATCTGTCGGTCCCCAAGTTTCACTTCTAGGCCCATTGTTTGAGCTCGAATTGGTGTTGATGTTTTTATGGTTTGTGCTAGATAGCTTTTGGGCTTTGACTTTGCACACTTCTTCCCTTAGTTCTTGTGAGGGTGCTGGCTTATTGTGTGGAACCCTTGTCTCTCCCCTCGTCTCTTGGCATTGTATTTGCTGATTATTATAGCCACTGTCCAGGATTGTTGTCTGCGGAGTGATAATGAAATATTGTTTTCCCACTTCTTTTTGATCTACAAAGGCAATATGTGTGACACTTTGTCCGTTATCTGCTCTCATTTCTCCATGTGCCCTAATTACACAAGTGTTTAAACCAAAGAGAGGGGCTCAATGTAACCCAAAGGGAAATAGAGCTCCAATATACCGTTAAGTTAAACAGGTTTTTTTCCATTTGGGAGATCAAATGATCTTGAGTTCAGACAGTCACCTCATACAGTCAAATACTCACACTCAATAGAGAACTTATCAACTGTTTGTTTTGGGAAATGCTCAACAAAAGAAAAAACCTAATTTATAAAAATATACACCTTTATTTTCAATAAAAATACATGAATCCATATACAGTATCAAATAAAACCTAACACAATACATTTAAAATCACCTAACATGAAAAGGGAGAAGTATGGAACAAGACCATGTACTTAGTCTTTGATGTATGTTAATTTGGAAGTTCTTTTGACAACCTGGGGGAGAAATATTTTCCTTATACCCAATTCTTAGTTGACAACTCCAAATTTAACCATTGTACAATGCGTCGACGCGTTTCGGAAGCTCGTAGTGGTTTTAGCCTCCTTCCTCAGGACAGTGTATATAGTTTTCCTCCCAATCAGTATTTCACCTAATGCACATAAAAGATTGTTATAAGCCTACTATTTAGTGTTAAACTTTTACATGCTGTTTTAAAAAAAGCTATCTAAACAAAAGCACCAGTCTCTTTTTCGCCCTTCACTTTCGATTGTTTACATGATGAACACCCTTCCTTAATTCGCAGTATTGTAATGCAACTCTAGTTGTTTACCTATTCACGGTTTAGTGAGCATTTCGACAGCATGATGATAAACATTGCATGTTCTATAAACACTAACAATTGTGTAGCTGTCTAGAAAGCGTTCTCATAGTTCCTTCTGAACATCATGCCAAAAAATCAAGGGAAATTCACAGAATAACAAATCGTCAGGGCCAAATCTATTAGTGTTTTTTCATTTTGTACAAAGCATTTACCCAGAAAATTTGAAAAATAATTCAGAAATATTTAAAACAATGGTCTCAGTAGTCAACTTTCACACAGTACTTTGGCCACAACATCCAAACACCATACCTACACTTTTACGCCTAACTCACCTATGCAAATGCATCTGGGTGGTTAAAGCTTGGTCCAGATATCATCTTATTTAGGGTCGATTATTTGTAAATTCAGATCTCCCGCATATCTGTTGGATAAGGATAGGTACAACACATTAGTGTACCCACCATCGTGATAGTTAACTTTATCACTCTGGGGCCCTAATTTCAAAATTCGAGCTATTTACCTGTTTGGGTTTGACAATTGGTATGTAACGGGGCCTTTCGATTGGAACGGGATGTTCAGTACTGTATTCTTGTGTCCTCGTTCTGCTCCTGAAACAGAGTGTTTCATTTTAATGCCTGATCAATATTCCGGTTTATCTTAGGGGTTTAGTCCCTCATCGTGGCTCATGTCAGGAATAATTACCTTAAGGTTCTTATCTTATATTTAAACCTTTGTCATCCCATGCGTTCTATATTCGCCAATCTGTTTTACTCCTCCCTGTTCTGAGAGATGAATAACTTATTCAATAATTGATATTCGTGTTGGCAACTCATCTATTCCAAATTATTTATAGAGCTCACCTGTTAGAAGAGACCTTTCGTATATAGTAATTTCCTTGCACCCGGGTATCTGACGCTCGTGGCTGCATATTACAAGAAAGACATTTTTTTCTATATGATTATTTCATATGTTTAAGTTCCACCATTTTTAGCCTGAAGTAATCTATTTATCTAATTCCGACATTTATTTCAAAGTGGTTGTTTACTCTTTTCAGTAACCCCACCCATTTTGTCTTTTAACACTGGCAATCCTATTATGCATCAATTACAGTTACCACTAGCGTGTTTCACTCTTAGTGCCCTCATGTTGGAGATTTAGAGCTTTTTAACTTCCTGACTCAGAATGTCCACCAGACCGCTCGATAGCAAACATACCTTGTTAAATTTCCAGGCAGATATTCCCGGCGTGCTCCTCCTGCGTCTGTACGATCGCCATTAAGGTTTGGTAAATGATCTCATTCGTCTCTTAGTCGCTTTTTAACTACGCGCTCCTCCCTACGTCACAATGCGCACGGCGCGCCCTCTACTATTTACTTGCAAAAAATGCAACATTATTGATTACCGATTGGACAAGGCTCTTTATAATCTTTAAATCGCGTTTTTGCAGGCGGATGGTGGCACTTTTTTATATAGAATATTTTTACCTTTTGTGTTTTTCACAAAGCCTCCTTCTAATGATGAACAATTGACTGGTGAATTTTTTTTTCAGTTATTGAGAATAAAATACAATACTTGTATTTACGATATATATATATATATATATTTTTTTTTTAAACCTTTATTTGTACAGAAAGGATATACAAGGCTGGGCCTACAACCGATCTGACCGGCCACATCACGGTAAAGCAGTCAAAAATTTCCAAAATAGTAGTCACAGAATCAGAGTAAAATTGTACATTCAATATAGTCGCTAAAAGAGTGGGGGAAGTATGAGGATCTATACGGCCAGCAATCAGGAGTAATATAGGTTAATTTTATAATATAACGATAGGGCGTATGGCAGGCTCAGCGAGAACAAAACAATATCCGGATACCCCGCACAAATCATGAACAGCCAAAGGATACAGGGCAGCAATGTAGAAATGGCAGTACTATACACTTCGGTAGAAGGACAGACGTAGGTAACACAAATCAATATGCAATCAATAATAACTTGGCGTACCCACCACCCAATAGCACTTGGATACAGAACAGGGGGGCCGGAATAATAATATCATTAAAACTAGCCCGCCATACTAACCTGGGGAAAAAAAGAAAAGGGGAGGAAGAGGGAAAAGGAAGAAAAGAAGGAAAGAAAACACAGATTAAAAGAAGAGGAAGGCCGCGTCGGAACAAGCCCCCCATAGCAAGGAACACACATAGGAACAGGGGAAGTGCGACGATGAGGGCATGGGAGTCGCATCGGAAGCAGCAGAACGTTAAGAAAAGGAACAGTGACGTCACATATCCCACCCAATCATACCACGGGAGGCATAGGATAGACGCGGCACCCCCATAAAGATATACAAAAGGGCCATAGAACTAAAGAAAATAAAACAACAAAAAAGACCCAACCCACCCATCCCACCCAGCACCCCTGCAGAAGGCTACTGCCTACCCTCCAAACAGCGTGCCTGTCGCCCTAAACCAGAACCCGAAATATAGTGAAGATAAGAGAGAAAAGAAGCAAAAGACAAAAAAAGATACGGAAACAAAATAGTAAATAGGAGGGAGGAGCATGAGATCAGAAATAAATACGGTCGGCTACAGCCCTCCACCCAACCATACACCACAGTACATGTGTACCAGAACGATATAGACTCGAGCACAATAAAGCTTTCAGAGAGGTTTCTCATAGCACTATGAATATGGGCAACTCCGCCATGAATTCGTATACCAATAATCTTTCGGGGGCCATGCATCTCACCCCAATCCCTTCTTCACTGCATTTACCACCCACCAAATAACAGCCTGAAGCGTGCAATACGATGCGAAGCAAGCACACAAATGAAAAAGAATACGATACAGATGCTGGTCAGAAAGGTCAATGAAAAAGCAAGTGAATAAAAATTCAAATAAGCAATCCAAATATATCAGCAACAGCAACAGGGGCAATAAAAAACAGGAGTACAGTCTCGTCGTTCGAAAAGGCGGGAGTATACTGGCAAAATGGAAACAAGACCTCATCAAGGTAAAAACAAGCAGCAGTCCGCCATCTTTCTCAGGCACCCGGGGATGACCGGGCCCTCGCACAGTGTCTAAGTCTCCAGTTTCCGAACATCGAACAGGAGGTTCTGAAGCCGCCGATGTACAAGTCCGTTGGTGGATAGCAGCACCATAGTTCGGAGCCATCGAGGGGGGTGAGGCAATGGTAGCACCGAGGCAAGAGGGGACCTTGAAGGAGCGTTCACCGAAGATGGCGGTGGATCGGGACAAGTCCTCAGGAGCACCGGGGGCCAAGGTCGCGTGTAAAGATCTCAAGGCAGCAAGAACGTCGCCGATCGTAGACTCACGGCCACATGGCCATATTTCCGCGCAATCTAGCAACCGGAGATCGCCATCAGGAGGAAATCCACAGCTCCAAACTGCGGCAGCCATTTTGTAAATTCAACCCCTTCTTCACTCTCCGCCACCCCCGGAGCAGTCCACAGATGTAGGCCTTTACAGATGTCTGGGGGGGTCCCGGCAATGACCACCGCGGTGCAGAAAAGAGAGCCCCACCAAGCGGAGGGTCGCCTATGTTCGAGCCGGCGCTCCTCAAAAGTAGAGCTCGAGCGCGAGGGTCCAGGGTCGGTGGACGGAGCAGCGGCGGGGAAACCCCTTTACACGGTTAGTCCATGGAGCCCCGCACCAGCCTCACGGCCGTCAAGGCAGGCCCGGTTCAGGATCACCGGGGATTTCTCACAGTGGCTCTCTCTCGTGGTGCAGTCTCTCGGCCGGGGCCAACAGTCACCACAACGCCAGGCCGGATCCAATAGGCGAAGCCCCGGTCTCAGCTTCACAAAGGCCCCGGTTTCCGCGAGAGGGCACAACTCCGGATCCACCGCAAGTCGGAGCCTCCAGGTCAGACGGTGAGTGGGAGCGAAGTATTACGTTTCTCTTTCTTCGAAAATGTATCGTCTCTGGGCAGGATATGTAGCAGGATATGTGAGTCAGGCCAGAGGGCTGACGGAGCCGAGCTACAAGGCGACCATTTCGCTCGCGAGCTTGGCTCCTCCCTCTACGATATATTTATTTAATAGATTATTGCGGAAGTACAACGTATTCTCTCTTATTACTTCCCCTTTTGTTTTAACAACATAGACATAGAATTTCGTGCGAGAGGAACATGAGTAAAACTCACTATTCTGTCTCGCCTCTAAGATTGCTCTATACCACGTCTTTACTAGTGTAGCATGGAACATTATTATTTTCCAACCTGAATGATCTTATTATAGATTTTCATAGACAATCGTTGACTTTGTTATTACGTATTACTACATGGATGCTATTTGTACTCACATTAATGCTACCCACAAATATGTGTATTGTCCATAATCCTTCTATTATCTATAACTAATATATCTTTACTCCCTCCGATTCAACAGGGAGAGTTTTTCAATAATCCTAAGCAAAGTCAAGTATTCTCTATTTAGACCACAATTCTCATCCAGTCTTCCTTCGTGTTGAGACCTTTATTAACTGTATCTAGAGTCGAAATATACCATTGTTCTCGGTTCTTGCGTTTTGTTTCTACATTACCACCCCTTTTGTTGAGCATTTCCCAAAACAAACAGTTGATAAGTTCTCTATTGAGTGTGAGTATTTGACTGTATGAGGTGACTGTCTGAATTCGAGATCATTTGATCTCCCAAATGGGAAAAAAACCTGTTTAACGTAACCCTAATTACACAAGCCTGATGTAAGGCTTCTTCTTGCTCTGTGAGATGTTTGGGGATATTTGGAGCCAGTTGTGTTTGTTTTGCAAAACTTGCGTCAGCTGAGTTACTCTCACGTTTGTTGGCTGGATCTGAGAAAATGGGGAAGTAAGCTGTTGCACTTGTATGGGGCTTCTGGTTACGCCCCTCCCTTCCTTTTCAGTTGGCGGTGTTGATTTGCATTCAGTTTTGGAGATCCATCTCATCTGGGACTGCCCTTTTTCTCAGTAACCGCCTTGACGTTTCCTATTGCTGTTTTTTTATCATTGTATGGCCCCCTCCAACATGCTGGAATTCCCTGCTGTTACACTTTTGATGTCCTTTGCCAGGCTGCTTAGAATTGAAGGCAGAGTTGATAATTTATCGATGACCTAATCGCAATTGCATCTGACTTGGGAGTTGGATTGTGCTCTTGTTATTAGACCATTCAAATGTCCTGATTTTTCGCTGATACCAGTGGTAAAAACTGCCAGTGTATTCTGTAATGTTAGTTGCATTTCCATTCTCAGATTGAAACTGCAATGTGTTAACTGCCAATTGTATTGTATTTAGCAGTGAAGACCAAACGCCTGCCTTTTGTTTGTTTGTTTGCACAAGCTTTTCTGCACCCTTTTTTGGTTGATTTGTGGGGTGTGCATTCCCAAAGGGTTCTGTGGTGGTAACCTCCCTTTGTTCCCGTTCCTGTTCTTGTTCATATTTTGGTGAGAAGGCTGCAAGCAATCCTTCCCATTCTTGTGTGTTCAGATAGGACATTGGCGCCCTCCCCTCTTCTTTCAGATTTAATTCCTGTGTCCATGCTTCCGCACCTATTCCTCCAGTTTGTGCAAGTAAGCATCCTTGGTCAAGGAGTGGTATGAATGAGAGTGATTTTGTGTTTAAAAAGTCCATTGTTTTGATGGAGGTGCTGTGGTTGCTGGACAAGATATTATTTCTGACACTATCGTTGGTAACGCTAGTGCTGCTGACTTGTTCGACGCCCATTCTCCTTGGAGCTCCTTTAGTGTGTCTTGCAGCCTTTGTTTTATAGATAGCCCCGTCCTCATCCCTAGCATCTGATTGTGGTAGTGATGTGGGGGTCTCCTGAAGTTCCCATGAATCTTTCTGCCATCCCATTCGCTTTTGGCCACAGAGGTGTTATTTTCCGATGACGGATTCCTAAGTACTCCATACATTTTTGGAATTCTTCTCCTGAGAACGGCGGGCCGTTGTCAGTCTTTAGCGTTTGTGGAGAGTCCCATGCTGCAAACACATCATCCATGACTGGCAGTGTTGCACTTGCCGACGTTGACGATACTTGCCTTACAATGGGAAACCTGGAGAATTCGTCTATTATTACTAACAGGTAGTTTCCCGTCTCCAGGGGTCCATAGAAGTCGGCTGCCAATTCTGTCCACACTGCTTTCGGTAGTTCAGACATCTGTAGCGGCTCCGGCTTGGGCGGCTGCCCCGTCACTTGACAGACATGACAATGCATGACTGTCGCTTCAACCATGATGTCCAGTCCCGGGAACCACACTTTTTCTCGTAGCATTTTCCTGGTTGCGACCATTCCTCGGTGTGACTCATGCGCCAGCTCTATCGTCTGTCTCCTCAGCGTGCGGGGCATCATTATTCTTGTTCCTCTCACAATTATGCCATTTTCGGTCTCTGAGAGCTCTTCATGGATCTTCTTGAATGCCAACAGTTCCTCTTTTATTACTCCTTCATCCAGGATGCTGTTGTTGTTGATATGTTTTCACCTTTGTTGTCTTGTCACTTTCTGTATCGCTTGCACGGTGGGGTCTCGTTTTGTCTCTCGTTCCAGTTCTGCCATCGTTATTGATGCCGGCATGTTGTGCTTCAGTATGAAGTTCAGGTATTCCTCCACCATTGTCGTTGCCTCAACTGCATGGGGCAGAGGATGTCTTGACATGTAGTCAGCCGGGTTGTGTTCCTTTCCAGGTCTGGGCATGACAAGGGGTGAGTTTTTGGGCCAGGTAATCCGGGGTGCCACACTGTGAGTAATGCATGCATATTTGATGTTTCTAGTGGTGATAGGCACTAGTCGAAATAAATGATAAATGTGTAGAATGATTGTCCCGTCTTGGTCCTGGGATAAGTCTTGCAGCTGAGTGTATGACTGCCAAGTGAGTTTTGTGAATTCTGATGAGCACATTTCCATAGTCAAGTCAAGATGTCTAAAGGTATGTGCCTTAAATTTAAGGTTTAATGATTTTTGGACGTCAGAGTCAGAATTACGAGCTCTTTCTTATACTGTTTGTGATGACAGTTGTTCAAAGATTCACTTGTTTGTCGAGGGTGATCCCCAGGGATTTAAGCTCATTAAAGGGATATAAGCTGGACAGCCCTACCAAGTGCCACGCATTGCGGGTTTGGCTAGCATATTTTAATGCCTATGCCCGCATTGCAGCACTGGCATTAAATGCCAGGCATTCGTGTCCTTAGGAGTTACTGCTCTTTTGTCCATTCAGCTTTAGCGCCCAACACTGAATAGCTCTGCTAAATGAGGCGCTGGCAGCCAGAGCACAAGCTGGGGCCAGGCTTGAAGAGGGGACTGTGGTTGGCATGGCACACAGTAATTTCTGCCTGTTCCTGGCCCCTACATCACATTGACCCTCTTTGCTGGAGTTAGACTGCACAACGCATTGTTGCTTAAAACATAGTATTTTCTTCCTGTAGTTCTCAGACAAAGTGGTCCGCAAGCTGTCCTAGTTAAACTGGAACCCGACCTGCTGGATAACACAAAACAGACCGGTGTAAAAGTCTTGAGGCTCGCGGGATCAGCCCTATGCCTGGTTAAATGAGCTCTCTTCAGGTGGGCGAGATGCTAAACAAAAAACCTCTAATGTAGTTTGCATTAGTTGTGAAGCACTCATTTGTACCTGGACAAGGTTTGCACTATTTTTGCATTATTTAAAGTGGTGAAAAATAAATGTGTAAAGATTGCAAGTTTCTATTTTAGCGGCTAACACACAGGGCTGATCTTCAGCAATCTGTAGCCCAAAACTAACATCAGAGGCATAATTTGGCTGCCGCTTGTCAAGTAGCCCCATACAGAACTGATCTCCTAGCATTCTGTGATCCAAAGCTGATGTCGGAGGCATAGTTAGGCTGCCAGCGGGGGCGGATTTAACATCCGAATGTTGCCCCATGCAACTTTTACCCATGGCTCAAGTCTGTTTCTGACGTAAAACACAGATCAGAATGAAGTAGCTCACGAAAAACACATCTTCAAATCTAGTGAGATAGGCACTCTTAGAAACATGTTTCCTAGGTAACCCCTTTAAAATATTTTCATGCATACAGCACCCTAGAAGTGGCTCCAAAGAAAGATGACAGTTTCAGGAATAATAATCACTAAACAAGGGCAGGCGTGTGATTTTAGTTGGAGCCTGGGCAGCGCATGCACTGCTCTGCGAGCCATGCTGTATTGCAGTATGTATTTGAAGCCCAGCCAACTCTCTGCCCATGTTTGTCATTGGCTTGTGTCATTGTCCTTCATAAATGCTGGCTTCTGATTCGCTATTTGGCTTGTTAGTCCCTCCTTAGTACTGCCTTGTCTTCATTTGTAATCTCTCAGGAGGACTGTTTTTTTTACTTCGGTTGTTACACGGTATGTCTTCTTAAGTCTGTAAACACTATTTTCTTTAAAGAGTTTCTCTTACTGCAGGAGGGTCTCTCCTGCATAGTTGTGACCACTGGCGTGTTTATTTAACTCGTAGCAAATGAGGAGCTCTACAGGGGCCATGGGAGACAGAAGGGGGAACCTCAACGATGCCTTCAAGCATTTGGAATGCAGTAGGTCTTGCATTTGCGAGAGTTTATGCTATTGGCATTGTAAATGACAATGCCTTTTATTTATGTTTTAAGAACCAAAACATAAGTAAAAGGCATTATCATTTACAATGCCAATTGCTCAAACTCACGAAAATACGAGACCTGTAGCATTGCAGATGCTTGTTTACATAGCAGGCAGACAACCTGTTTCTAAGCAATCCTCTTCTGTAGGTAACGCAGCTGAGTGCATGAAGGTCACTGATTTGACAATGATCACACAATATTAAGGGGAGAGACCACAATTAGAGCACCGAGGTTTCCAGATTCTATATAGAATAATATATTCTTGGGGCAAGATCTTCTTCGAATTTCTCGTTGCTCAAAAGGGTGTAATTTCTGATATTTATATGTTTCCCTCGTCTTTGTTGCTTGATTTTGCGCGCAAGAAAGTGTCACTCATTGTCGTTGAAATGTCACTCATAATGAGATTGAAATTATGAAAATGTCACACAAAGGAATCTGAAACCTTGGCAGCTATGCACGCGGCAGTAGGAGGTGCTCCGCTGCTTATCAAATACCGGGGACAGCAAGGCGGGAATTTAGTTAGTTAGTTAAGTGTCATTTATAGAGCGCGCTAACACGGAGGCTTCATGGCGCTTTAAGACTGAATGAGTGAGGGGGAAACATGAGTGAACGCTGTTATTGACCAAGGGGTGGGAAAAGGTGAGTTTTAAGAGATTTTCTGAATTGCAGGAGGGAGGGGCTAGATTTAGTAGAAAGAGGGAGGAGATTCCAGAGGACGGGAGCTAGGTGGGAGAAGCGGCGACCGCCGAATTTCTTGGTTTTAGCTTTGGGGGTGACTAGCAGCTGGAGGTGGACTGATCGGAGGTTGCGCGTAGGTCGATAAGGGGTGATAAGAGATTTGAGGAATGCAGGGCCGGTGCAATGAAGGGACTTGAAAGTGAGACAGGCCACCTTAAAAGCTGCCCTTTGGCCAATTGGTAGCCAATGCAGGCTGTGAAGTAAAGGTTTTGCCGATTGCCATCTGGGAGTTTTGTGAATAAGACGGGCCGCTTGGTTCTGAACAACCTGAAGACGGTGCAGTAGAGATTGTGGGAGACCATGATAAAGGGAGTTGGAGAAGTCCAGACGGGAGAGTACTAGTGAAATGACAACCTGTGTGAGTGCGGCGGGCGGAAGTAGATGGCGAACTTTGCGGATCTTTCGGAGCTGGTACATACAGGATGAGATAACCGCACCCACTTGGGCTTTGAGCGATAGTTCGGTGTCGATAATCACACCCAAGCTCTTCACTGATTTAACCGGGATTGGGGGGGGGGGCCTATCTCAGAGGGCCAGAACTGTGGACCCCAGTGGACATGGCTGAGTCCGGGGAGAAGGAGCTGTTTTCCCAGGATTTAGCCTTAGTTGATTCAGGTTCATCCATTGTTGGATGTGGATCATGACAGTGTGAAAAGTGTTGATCGCATGGGGTGAGTTAAGAGGAAGGACAATCTGCAGATCGTCGGCATAGTTATAGACATTAATGTCCCATTTCTGAAGTGAGTGGATCAAGGGCCGGAGGTAAGGGTTGAATAGGAGTGGGGAGAGGGACGAGCAGTGGCGTCACTGGGGTTGGTGTCACCCGGTGCGGGTAACTCATGGTGTCACCCGCCCACACCTCACCGCATGGACCACCTCTGTCGGAAATGTACAGCGCTAGGTACTGTCTTGCTCCCTCTCTCTGTCTAGATCCCTCTCTCTATCTTACTCCCTCTAGCTCCCTCTCTCTCTGTCTTAATCCCTCTAGCTCCCTCTCCCTCTGTCTTACTCCCTCTAGCTCCCTCCATCTGTCTTGCTTCCTCTAGCTCCCTCTCTCCCTCTCTTACTCCTTCTAGCTCCCTCTCTCGCTGTCTTACTCCCTCTAGCTCCCTCTCTCTCTGTCTTACTCCCTCTAGCTCCCTCTCTGTCTTACTCCCTCTAGCTCCCGCTCTCTCTCTCTTACTCCCTCTAGCTCCCGCTCTCTCTTACTCCCTCTAGCTCCCTCTCTCTCCCTTACTCCCTCTAGCTCCCTCTCTCTCTCTGTCTTGCTCCCTCTAGCTCCCTCTCTCTGTTTTACTCCCTCTAGCTCCCTCTCTCTGTCTTGCTCGCTCTAGCTCCTTCTCTCTGTCTTACTCCCTCTAGCTTCCTCTCTCTCTGTCTTACTCCCTCTAGCCCCCTCTCTCTTACTCCCTCTAGCTCCCCCTCTCTCTTACTCCCTCTAGCCCCCCCTCTCTCTATCTTGCTCCCTCTAGCTCTCTCTCTCTGTCTTACTCCCTCTAGCTCCCTCTCACTCTGTCTTGCTCCCTCTAGCTCCCTCTCTCTCTCTTACTCCCTCTAGCTCACTCTCTCTCTGTCTTACTCCCTCTAGCTCCCTCTCTCTGTCTAGCTCCCTCTCTCTGTCTTGCTCCCTCTAGCTCCCTCTGTCTCCCTCTCTCTCTTACTCCCTCTAGCTCCCTCTCTCTCTGTCTTACTCCCTCTAGCTCCCTCTCTCTGTCTAGCTCCCTCTAGCTCCCTCTCTCTCTCTCTCTTACTCCCTCTAGCTCCCTCTCCCTTGCTCCCTCTAGCTCCCTTTCTCTCTATCTTAATCCCTCTAGCACCCTCTCTCTGTCTAGCTCTCTCCCTGTCTTACTCCCTCTAGATCCCTCTGTCTCCCTCTCTGTCTTACTCCCTCTCTATGTCTTACTCCCTCTAGCTCCCTCTCTCTGTCTTACTCCCTCTAGCTCCCTCTCTTACTCCCTCTAGCTCCCTCTATGTCTTGCTCCCTGTAGCTCCCTCTCTCTTGCTCCCTCTAGCTCCCTCTCTCTCTGTCTTGCTCCCTCTAGCTCCCTCTCTCTCTGTCTTGCTCCGTCTAGCTCCCCCTCTCTGTGTCTTGCTCCCTCTCTCTCCGTCTTAGTCCTTCTAGCTCCCTCTCTCTGTCTTGCTCCCTCTAGCTCCCTCTCTTGCTCTTACTCCCTCTAGCTCCCTCTCTTGCTCTTACTCCCTCTAGCTCCCTTTCTCTGTCTTGCTCGCTCTAGCTCCCTTTAGCTCCCTCTCTCTCTATCTGACTCCCTCTAGCTCCCTCTCTCTGTCCAGCTCCCTCTCTCGCTGTCTTACTCCCTCTAGCTCCCTCTGTCTCCCTCTCTCTCTATCTTACTCTCTCTAGCTCCCTCTCTCTCTGTCTTACTCACTCTAGCTCCCTCTCTCTGTCTAGCTCCCTCTCTCTCTGTCTTACTTCCTCTAGCTCCCTCTGTCTCCCTCTCTCTGTCTTACTCCCTCTAGCTCCCTCTCTCTCTGTCTTTCTCACTCTAGCTCCCTCTATCTCTATCTTTCTCACTCTAGCTCTCTCTCTCTCTGTCTTACTCCCTCTAGCTCCCTCTCTCTCTCTGTCTTACTCCCTTTATCTCCCTCTCTCTCTTACTCTCTCTAACTCCCTCTCTCTCTTTGTTACTCCCTCTTGCTCCCTCTCTCTCTCTGTCTTGCTCTCTCTAGCTCCCTCTCTCTGTCTTACTCCCTCTAGCTCCCTCTCTCTATGTCTTACATCCTCTAGCTCCCTCTCTCTATGTCTTGGTCCCTCTATCTCCCTCTCTCTCTGTCTTACTCCCTCTAGCTCCTTCGGTCTCCCTCTCTCTCGGTCTTACTCCCTCTGTCTCCCTCTCTCTCTGTATTACTCCCTCTAGCTTCCGCTCCCTCTCTCTCTCTCTCTCTGTCTTACTCCCTCTAGCCCCCTCTCTCTGTCTAGCTCCCTCTCTCTCTGTCTTACTCCCGCTAACTCCCTCGGTCTCCCTCCCTCTCTCTCTCTCTCTTACTCCATCTGCCTTCCCTGGATTTGTATAAACAAGAGTGCGAGCAACAGGTGGCACTGTAGTGAAGAGCAAGCTGAAATTTGGAACTGGTTCACTGGAAAACTGAAGACTGCAAGATACTGAAAATAGGAAACCATGCACCCTCAGATGAGCTAGGCTGCTATAGAGTTGCCCTGTGAGCAAAGAAAATTGCAGTCAAGCATTGCAGATCTCCTGCGAGACGCTGGCGAGTGTGAACAGCATGAGGAACAAGCTTGCACAGGGAGCGACAGTAAAGGTGAGAGCAGCGGCGAGGCTGCAGTGCAGATTGGTGTCACCTCATGTGTTGGTGTCACCCGATGCGGTCCGCACCCCCCGCACCACCCTAGTGACGCCACTGGGGACGAGCCCTGAGGGACTCCGCAGGTCGTGGGGGTTTTGGTTCCAGTATAGGGGCCCAGGCGGACGGCCTGTGTTCTTCGGTCAAGAAGGACTCTACCAATTTAAGGGCAGTGCCCTGGATGCCCGCCTGTCCGACACGGTGGAGAAGGATGTTGTGGTCCACCGTGTCGAATGCGGCCGACAGGTCCAGGAGCACGAGGGCTTGGGGGGTCCCTGCGTCCGCATTACTCCTGAGGGTGTCCAGAACTGCCAGAATGACGGCCTCAGTCGAGTGGGCAGGTCTGAAGCCGGCTTGGTTGGGCTCAAGGTGGCAGGAGGATTCGATTAAGTTAGACAGGCATCGGGTGACGTGGGCCTCCATTAGTTTGGAGAAGTAGGGAAGGAGGGAAATGGGGCGATAATTGGATGATTCCGCGGGGTCGGCGCCAGGTTTTTTGAGAAGGGGCATTAGGATTGCCTCTTTGAAAGAACTAGGGACGATGCCACAGCTGAGTGAACCATTTAGCAGGGTAAGAATGCAATCAGGTAGGTTGAGGCAGATGTCCTGTAAGACAGGTGGTGGACAGCAGTCGTAAGGGGAGCCCGATTTAACACGCGTAGTAAGTTCTGCTAGTGAAGTAGGGTTCAGGGCCGTGAAGGAATCTCCTTTGTGATACAATTAATCAGCAACTGTAGCCGGCAAACCTGCGGGAGCAGGGCATGCTCGCCAGGGCGCGCTGCCAGCCACATCAGCAACTATAGTTTAGCATAGTAGTTATGCAGGCAGGTATTTAGTAGACAGCGCTAATGGCTTTGACAGCCGAGGTGCTGTGCCTGTAATGCGTGACAATGCATTTCAATGCGCTGATGCGGATTACCACACTGAAATGCGTTAGTCTCGGGCTTGATGCGTGGTACTTGGCAGGACTGTGGAATTGTCATGCGCAGTGTAAGCTACACAAGGCATCCCGGGCACTGAGACTGCTATCCACGGTATCCTGCCGCCCACATGTGCATGCTGCCACCGAACCTGCAGGTGACTATCAAGTACGTGGTTGCATATTGTCTTCTTTGTCGCAACTTCACCCTGGCGACTTTTTGTGTAGTAATTGATTTACACTGATCCTCCCCCTTCCACGTGTGTGTCCCTTTTGTGTGCAGGGAGCTGAGCTGGATCCATTGACTGCATCACAGCCTTCCCCTGACTGTCCTCCTTCCCGACCTCCCCTCTTTTCCCGCCCCTCCTTTTTAAAATTCATTTATTTATTTAATGCGATTTTATATAGCGCGAACATTACCCGAAGGGGTCAGAGTACTTTACAAAAGAACCAGTTGCGTTACATAAGGACTTTGGATTACACGAGTTACATAAGAGATACTAACAGGAAAAATGTGCAAATGTACAAGTTGTAAAGTCACACAACGAAGAGATACACACAGAAATAAAATTGCAAATGTACAAGTTGTAAAGTCACTCACGGAAGAGATGCAAACGGATAAACTCTAAACTCATAGGAATGGTAGTAAGTACAAAGGTCTACTATATATACTAGTGGTTAGAGTTATACATAAATATATATACAAATAATAATAAATTTTCTCATTATTACATTTTACCAGCGATTAGGCTTGGATAATTAAATATTACATATTTACAGGGTGAATGGAGAAATAAAACATCAAAAGGGGTAGAGAGAGGTAGGGGGGAGAAGAGTCGGAGGCTGAGATTGGCGAGAGAGGGAGCCCAGCAAAAGAGAAATGTCTCAAGTTGAATACGTGAATACCTGTGCGGTCTGTCGGAAGGGCGAGGTGAAAGGGACGAGTGGGTGAGACGACGGCGGCTCTCTCACGGCGTCTCAAAGGTGCTGCAATTGTGCCTCCCTGTTAGTGTGTACTCTGTGTCACCGTAAAATCAGGCCTTCGGACTGTGGCGTCAAGATAAAAAGTATTCCCAGGACCGAAACCAAATCACGTTCACTCCCTCACACAAGCCTTTCACCGGCACCTGAATGCGCCTTGTGGCCTAATCTGATGCATCTACACCTCTGGGCCGCTCTTTGTGCCCCTCTCCCTGCCATTCCCCAGTGGATGGAACAGCCCCTGTCAAAAAGAAGAGCACGCAAGCACCCACCTGGATGCTCTTTGGCAACAGAGGCAAGTCACTCTTACACTTGGTTTGCAGTGTGGTTTAAACTTTATTTAGCGTCTCGCCACGGGTTGGTTGCAAGCACTAATGTTCTCCTTAGCCTATCTTCATTTTTCTGCGGTGGGGGCAGCTTCCGTTCAGGTGCCCGGAGCGGGCCTGCTGCATGTGCTGTGAAACTCGAGCCATAACACCATTACCTTACCGCGCAATGTTAGGAATGTATTGCGAGCCTGCATGCACCCTGAAAGGGCATTGGCTTGATAAATGTTTTCTTTAAATGGGTCCAGTGACTTCGGTCGCTGCAAGAGAGGGACAGGGTGGGGCGGGATTCCTAATGGGGTTGTGATGACCCACTGCTTTTCTTTCTCTTTTTATTTTAACCCGGGTGGACATAGTGCATCTGAGGATGTTAGCAGTTTTTGACCTGCAGAAAATCGTTTGTTAATTATTCACATTGTGATTTCCAAAAAGGCAGGACATTTACTCCAAGATAAGAATCAGTCTAAGGAAGTAAATGTCCTACTTTTTTTCTTCAAGAAATGTACGGTGGTGAAGTACTTAAAAGAATGCTTATTATTATCTTACTGCAATAGCCAATACGAGAGGCATGATTTAAGCCTAACACAATGAAACAGCGGGGAGTTCTAAAATTCCAGTACAATGAAGATCGAAAATAAAAATACCCACATTTTAATAGCTTTCAAGTTTTCATATTTTGTACATACAAAGACACAAAAGTGGTATTTTATTTTGTAGGTGCTGTTGAAGCTTTGCATCTCACAAGTTAGGAACGGGGTCACTTAATTGCGGATTACCCAAAATGCACTGAGTTGCAGAATGAAAGCCCAACATATATTTGACAGATCATCTGTTACTTAGAGTTGGTATAGTTATGCAAATGCTTCCGTAGTCAACCTGAAGGCCAAGCTCTTCTCTTGGGTGCAAATTGTCACTGTACTGAGTAAGATCAAGGCTGGCTTCAGGGATGTCCTGCTTGTGCCACCACATCAGGCGCCAAACTCAAGGGGGGGTGGGGGAGGAGGACTGTGTTTTTAAATAATTATGGGTCTCAAGGCAGCTGTTTCAGAGTATGTGTGTCCAGCAATTTTCAGGCAACAATAAAGATGTCAAGATAACTCTGATGATTAATGTACCTACTGGAGAGATATTGGAGTTTTGTCTAGGGGCACTTTTGACTCATCATTTAGTAGCGCAGAGGCAGCAGCTGCCCCTCTTTACGGGTGGAAGGGCCATGCTCCCCCCCCTTTTTTTATTTACAAGAAAATCTTCTTAGGCTGAGCAAAGGTCAGCTTGACAGACACTTTTCCTGTACAGGTCAGCTAGCCAGGAGTTAAACATGCGCTAAATGCCCAGGCTCCTGGATCCCTGAGCTGAACTTTGCAGGCTGAACATGTCACAGCTCCTGTGGGGTGACCTTTTCAGCCTGGCAAAGCACCTCAATGATCTACCCTCGTAATGAGGGGGAGCTTCATTGGTAGCCTCAGACCTGGGTGCTTCAGTTTTTAACCCTGAAGTGCCCAGGGTTGGTTGTCTATAACGGCACTTCGTCACAGATTAGGGTGGGGTTAGCAACTCTCACTAGCTCCATCCTAAACCATTTGCATAATGCAAAGCATGTGTACCATATAGATCATTGAATTGCATTTTATGAACTTAGCTCCATGGGTTACTGTTTCCTTCAGAGACATCCTTGTGTTACTTGCAGTTCTTGAACTACAATCCTAATATAGCACAGTGAGCTATCTCCTATCATCAAATATTTGAACAAAGCAAAGACAAGTAGATGAAGGATGGAGAGCTGAAACTTTTCAGACACTCACCCCAGTCACAGATCTTCTTGGTTGAATCCATCATTGTTTTTTAACTCACTTTCCCACCCCAGTTCAGACCCAGCCATATGCAAATCAGTCTTGACCCTGTTCCTCGTGGGAACATTCCAGCCCGAACTGCCAAGCCAGGGCTTCCCTGGACCAGAAACAAGCATCTTGGGACCGGTTTCGGGCTAACACCCCACATCAGCCAGCTAGCTTCAATCCAGTGGCAAAGTGAGCAAGGGACCCTCGACTGGGCATACCCTGCCAACCTAGGGCGAACAAAGCAAACCCAAGTAGATGATGGATGGAGAGCTGACACTTTTCAGACACTCGCCCCCAGTCACAGATCTGGGTTGAATTAATCATCGTTTTTTAGCTCACTTCGCCACAACAGTTCAGACACACCCATATGGAAATCAGTCTGACCCTGTTCCTTGTGGGAACAGTCCAGCCCAAAACTGCCAAGTCAGGTCTTCCCTGGACTGGAAACAAGCATCCTGGGACTGGTTTCAGAGTAACACCTCATCAGCCAGGCTAGCTTGAATCCAGTGGCAAAGAGGGCACATGATCAAGACTGATTTGCATATGGCTGGGTTCAAAATGAAATGGCATGGGGAGAAAACAAACAATGGATTTAGGCCCAGATCTCTGTACTGGGGTGACTCTATGACATTGTTCTGCAATCTGTCCATCAATTGTTCTTTTTGCATTTATCAAATAGCTGAAGGCATACTGCAACCTATAAGTTCTGGGATGTGGAATTCCTATAGCCCGACGCCCAGGACATATTGTTTGGGGTCAAGGGCAACACGTTTTCATGTGTATTTTGTCCTTAGGACAAGCAGGCCCAACTCCCTGCAGCACAAACCCTTTGGCTGCCAGTTTGCAGTACCACATTCTGGATCAGGGAAGGCCACTGTGTGCATTTGAGGTAATATTTGTGTCCATATGTTAATGCCGTTCAAACTTATATTTATTCTTCAATACTTGAAAGTTCTTATTATTAGGGTAAGCGTTCTAAGTATATGTAAGCTCTGACTGCACTACTGACAGTGGTTCCAGTATAAAAATGTGTACATACTTTTTCAAAGTTTAGCAATATGAGGCTGTGTATAATGCTCCCAGCTTGCTCTCTGATTTGATGCAAATATTCGCAGAAGCTTAAGCCGTTTACCGCGGCGCAAATTCAGCCATGGTGCGGGCGTTCTATTCGATGGGCGGGGCTGCGTCGGCCAACGGTCGTCTGACGCGAGCACGGAACGGGTTAAAAGCAAGATTGATGATTCTTTGTTTTCAAAATAAAATATTCATTAAAAATAAAAGCAGGAAAAAAAAAAACATTTTGCTAAACTACTGTAAATTTTCATGTGCCATTTCTTTACAGCATTATTTAGTAACATGTGTTGATGCAGGCTAGTATTTCCCAAAAATATTTATAATGGAAAATTACTGTAACCAGTTTCAATAAGATTGTGGGAAACAAAAATAAACAAGAATTGTCAAAGCCAGTGGGTCTGAAATTGGTGGTCAGCTTTTTTGTTTTGGCAACGTGTGACTTGTTTTGGCATGATTTTTGTAAAATCTTATTGGTGTGGGAGCTGCCGTACCCTCACCATTATAACAAACATTAGAAATAGCAAATATTGGTTTTGGTTTAAAAAAGCACACACTGTCACAGTAGTTATTGGCACTGAACAAAAGTACTTTGTGTGCGAATGTAATCACTCACTGTGAAGTCAGCCGATACAGAGAGAGACAGAATTGTAATAAACGCAAAGGTCACGGTCAACGGCAGACCAAATCAAGGGCCCAATTATTAAAGAAAGTCTTAAAAGTGCACCCATGGTGTATGTCCTTACCTTAAGTGTAGCGATACGGCTTTCATGAATTCCCAAGAATTTACAGAAGTAGGACAAGAATTAGTACTCCTAGTAAATATTTGTGAACTGCATTTTAGCATGAGCAAATATGCATGTGTAGATTTGCTCTTGCGAAAATCTGGGTGTTTGCAAGTTCACTTTCCCACCAACCACTTTTTTCCCAACTCTGGAAGAAGGTTTACGTCTTCCATTGTCAGGAGTAAATTTCTAACACTTCTCAGTATGGTAAAGATTAGAAAAGAGTTGTTGAAAACCCTTAAAACATGCAAGTTAGTAGATTTGCACACTCAAAAGGGCATTCTAACCCTGGAACTATTGCTTATGTCTACCTTCAGCCCCAGGATGTAGATCTCTGGGAACGTGGCAACATAAGGCAACATAAGGGGGTTGCAAGTATTCAACACTACTATGGTATGAGCCTTGGCATAATCAGACATCTTATATAATGAGGTTGCTGCCATAATTTGTCGATGAACTACATGGCACCAAAGGGACAAGTTGATTTTGTTTAGGGCAACTAGATTTATAAAGCAACCTGCCCCATGGACAAGTAGATATTTTATTCAATTCCACACCGCTGAAGTTAGTAAATATGTTGTTTGTTATTCAAATGTTGCTAAAAAAGAGTTTGGATAGCAAGAAATCTTTTTAGTAAAGCCATACCGAACCCCTGTGTTAGGTTTTAAATCATGAGTTCTTCCTTCTCCAGCCCAAGCCTTGTAGTCCTCTTTGTCATATTTAACACTCCCTACACATTGATTTACACACTTGTATGATTCATTGTCGCTGTATGATGTGTGTGTGGTGAAAAGTTCTCTGACACCCTACAATGGTATGAGTAGTGCTATAAAACAAATGAAATATCTGTGAGAGAGGGGCTATGGAGAGTTGAAGGGAACTGTTGAGCAGGATCAGACTGGCTTACCCAGCACCAAGTGTTTCGGTGGGATGGCAGGGTAGGATCCAGTTTCACTGAATGTGGGCGCTGGTTTTGTTGCTGAGGACATGCCGGCCATGTTCCAACTTGCAGCGCTTCTACATAAACAATGCAAAAACAAATGGTTTTAAAGTAAGTAATAAGCACACTTTAAAACCACTTGCTTTTGCATTATTTATAAGCGCTGCAAGCAAAAATGTGGCCGGCAGGTCCCCAACAAAAAAAATGGCCCCCATGGCAGTAAAAAAGGGCACCACCATGCCAGCCCACCGAAATGCCCAGTAGCCAATGTGGGAGGGAGGTATTGAGTGAATCTTTGGAAAGGGAGGACATTGGGGGGGGGGGGGGGCGCCAACAACGATAGTCACACCGAGTGCCAACAGAACTAAATCCAGCCCTGCGTGATATGTTATGGTTATGGGTGCCACAAGGTTATATTTTTATCATATGTGCATTTTATTGGGTACAATAAAAGCAGATACTCTGAGGCCCATGTACATGTCTTACTTGGATAGCGATATATTTTCGAGGATGCCCTTTCACTCAATGTAGAGATTCTTCTCTTAGAATGCAGTACATTTTTCAAAGGGACTGAGAAATCCTTCTCCTCTGATCATACTCTGAGTGTGCAGTCCACCAGTCAAACCTATAATCTATGTTCTATTAGGAATTAATATTTTGCCATCCTCGTTTTCCCTTTTTAGGTCTCGCCTGAGACAATGCGCTTGCGCATTGCTGGCGAGATTATAGTAAGGGGAAAAGAAAAGTCTACCAAAGAGCTTTACAAATGCGGTTTATGGCCAGTGCATGTGAGGCATTCAAGCGCGAAGCTGGCATCTGGACTGCTTTCGCCAGCGCGCGCTCGACCTCACTTCCTGCTCCCCCTCTTACTTTCATTATCGCTCACCCTCCCATCCTTCCTTTGATGCCAGAGGGCTTTGGAATGCGGATTATGGCCAGTGCATGTGCCTCACCATTTGCTCCCCGGCCCCCCCATCAGACATCAAAGGCTGCCACTCCCCCGCCCCCCGCATCAGACTTGAAAGGAATGCACTCCCCGCTATCTTGTTCTTTTAGCCCTACACTCGCCATGCATTAGCTAAAGCTCACCAGTGGGCCTTTTGCCCCTCACTAAAAGCTCCTCTCCTCACGTCTCTTTCTCGCTCTCGCACCCACGCTCTTTCTGTTACTCCTTGCTCTCTTTATCTCCATTCCTCCCCTGTAGTTCTCTCTCATTCTCAATGCTGAATATTGATAAAATATAAGCAGTCACCAGATGTTTTTAACCCAATTTCTTTCACTTTCTACGTGCGCACCACTTGTGTTTCTCCTCCTACCCCTCTCTCTACCTCTCTTTCTCGCTCTCGCACCCATGCTCTTTCTGTTACTCCTTGCTCTCCCTCCAACTCCACCCTCCAACTCCACCCTTAAACTCCACCCTCCAACTCCAACTCACCCCTCCAACTCCACCCTCCAACCCCAACTCACCCCTCCAACTCCACCCTCCAACTCCACCCTCCAACTCCACCCTCCAACTTCCACCTCCACCCTCCAACTCCACCCTCCAACTCCACCCTCCAACTCCACCCACCAACTCCACCCACCAACTCCACCCTCCAACTCCACCCTCCAACTCCACCCTCCAACTCCACCCTCCAACTCCACCCTCCAACTCCAACCTCCACCCTCCTAATCCACCCTCCTAATCCACCCTCCAAATCCACCCTCCAAATCCACCCTCCAACTCCACCCTCCAACTCCACCCTCCAACTCCACCCTCCAACTCCACCCTCCAACTCCACCCTCCAACTCCACCCTCCGACTCCCCCTCCAACTCCAACCTCCAACTCCAACCTCCAACTCCACCCTCCACCCTCCAACTCCACCCTCCAACTCCACCCTCCAACTCCACCCTCCAACTCCACCCTCCAAATCCACGTTCCAACTCCATGCTCCAACTCCAACTCCACCCTCAAACTCCACCCTCCAAATCCACCCTCCAAATCCACCTCCACCCTCCAACTCCACCCCACAACTCCACTCTCCAACTCCACCCTCCAACTCCACCCTCCAAATCCAACCTCCAACTCCACCCTCCAACTCCACCCTCCTAATCCACCCTCCTAATCCACCACCCTCCTAATCCACCACCCTCCAACTCCACCCTCCAACTCCACCCTTCAACTCCACCCTCCAACTTCCCCCTCAAACTCCACCCTCCAACTCCAATCTCCAACTCCACCCTCCATCTCCAACTCCACCCTCCAACTCCAACTTCAAATCCACCCTCCAACTCCTCCCTCCAACTCCACCTCCACCCTCCACCTCCACCCTCCACCTCCACCCTCCAACTCCACCCTCCAACTCCACCCCACAACTCCACTCTCCAACTCCACTCTCCAACTCCACTCTCCAACTCCACTCTCCAACTCCACTCTCCAACTCCACTCTCCAACTCCACCCTCCAACTCCACCCTCCAAATCAACCCTCCAAATCCACCCTCCAACTATACGTTCCAACTCCACCCTCCAACTCCACCCTCCAACTCCACCCTCCAACTCCACCCTCCAAATCCACCCTCCAAATCCACCCTCACCCTCCAACTCCACCCCACAACTCCACTCTCCAACTCCACTCTCCAACTCCACTCTCCAACTCCACCCTCCACCCTCCAACTCCACCCTCCAAATCCACCCTCCAACTCCACCCTCCAACTCCACCCTCCAACTCCACCCTCCAACTCCACCCTCCACCCTCCAAATCCACCCTCCTAATCCACCCTCTTAATCCACCCTCCAACTCCACCCTCCACCCTCCAACTCCACCCTCCAACTCCACCCTCCAACTCCCCCCTCCAACTCCCCCCTCCAACTCCCCCCTTCAACTCCAACTCCAACCTCCAACTCCACCCTCCAACTCCACCCTCCAACTCCACCCTCCAACTCCACCCTCCAACTCCACCCTCCAAATCAACCCTCCAAATCCACGTTCCAACTCCACGCTCCAACTCCAACTCCACCCTCAAACTCCACCCTCCAAATCCACCCTCCAAATCCACCTCCACCCTCCAACTCCACCCCACAACTCCACTCTCCAACTCCACTCTCCAACTCCACTCTCCAACTCCACCCTCCAACCTCCATTACCACCCTCCAACTCCACCCTCCACCTCCACCCTCCAACTCCACCCTCCAACTCCACCCTCCAACTCCACTCTCCAACTCCACCCTCCAACTCCATCCTCCAACCTCCAACTCCACCCTCCAACTCCACCCTCCAACCTCCACCCTCCAAATCCACCCTCCTAATCCACCCTCCTAATCCACCCTCCAACTCCACCCTCCAACCTCCAACTCCACCCTCCAACTCCACCCTCCAACTCCAACCTCCAACTCCAACCTCCAACTCCACCCTCGAACTCCAACTCCAACCTCCAACTCCACCCTCCAACTCCACCCTCCAAATCCACCCTCCAAATCCACGCTCCAACTCCACGCTCCAACTCCACCCTCCAACTCCACCCTCCAAATCCACCCTCAAAATCCACCTTCACCCTCCAACTCCACCCCAAAACTCCACTCTCCAACTCCACTCTCCAACTTCACCTCCACCCTCCAACTCCTCCCTCCAACTCCTCCCTCCAACTCCACCCTCCAACTCCCCCTCCAACTCCTCCCTCCAACTCCTCCCTCCAACTCCACCCTCCAACTCCACCCTCCTAATCCACCCTCCTAATCCACCCTCCTAATCCACCACCCTCCTAATCCACCCTCCTAATCCACCCTCCAACTCCACCCTCCAACTCCACCCTTCAACTCCACCCTCCAACTCCCCCCTCAAACTCCACCCTCCAACTCCAATCTCCAACTCCAATCTCCAACTCCACCCTCCGTCTCCGTCTCCAACTCCACCCTCCAACTCCAACTTTAAATCCACCCTCCAACTCCACCCTCCAACTCCACCTCCACCCTCCACCTCCACCCTCCACCCTCCAACTCCACCCTCGCACTCCACTCTCCAACTCCAACTCCACCCTCCAACTCCAACCTCCAACTCCACCCTCCAACTCCACCCTCCATCACCAACTCCACACTCCATCTCCAACTCCACCCTCCAACTCCACCCTCCAACTCAAACTTCAAATCCACCCTCCAACTTCACCCTCCAACTCCACCCTCCAACTCCACCCTCCAAATCCCCCTCCAAATCCACCTCCACCCTCCACCCTCCACCTCCACCCTGCAACTCCACCCTCCAACTCCACCCTCCAACTCCACTCTCCAACTCCACCCTCCAATTCCAACTCCACTCTCCAACTCCAACCTCCAACTCCACCCTCCAACTCCAACTCTACCCTCCAACTCCACCCTCCAACTTCACCCTCCAACCCCACCCTCCAAATCCACCCTCCAACTTCAACTTCACCCTCCAACTCCACCCTTCAACTCCATCTCCAACTCCAACCTCCAACTCCAACCTCCAACTCCACCCTCCACCTCCACCCTCCAACTCCACCCTCCAACTCCAATTCCACCCTCCAACTCCAACTCCACCCTCCAACTCCACCCTCCAACTCCACCCTCCAACTCCACCCTCCAACTCCACCTCCACCCCACAACTCCACCCTCTAACTCCACCCTCCAACTCCACCCTCCAACTCCACCCTCCAACTCCACCCTCCAACTCCACCCTCCAACTCCACCCTCCAAATCCACCCTCCGAATCCACCCTCCGAATCCACCCTCCTAATCCACCACCTAATCCACCCTCCTAATCCACCCTCCTAATCCACCCTTCAACTCCACCCTCCAACTCCACGCTCCAATTCCCCCCTCCAACTCCACCCTCCAACTCCAATCTCCAACTCCAATCTCCAACTCCACCCTCCATCTCCAACTCCACCCTCCACATCCACCCTCCAACTCCACCCTCCAAATCCACCCCCCAACTCCAACTCCAACTCCACCCTCCAACTCCACCCTCCAACTCCACCCTCCAAATCCACCTCCACCCTCCAACTGCAACTCCACCCTCCAACTCCAACTCCACCCTCCAACTCCACCCTCCAACTCCACCATCCAACTCCACCCTCCAACTCCAACCTCCAACTCCAACCTCCAACTCCAACCTCCAACTCCACCCTCCAAATCCACCCTCCAAATCCACCCTCCAACTCCACTCTCCAACTCCACCCTCCAACTCCACGCTCCAACTCCAACTTCCAACTCCACCCTCCCACTCCACCCTCCAACTCCACCCTCCAACTCCACGCTCCAAATCCACCTCCACCCTCCAACTCCAACTCCACTCTCCAACTCCACTCTCCAACTCCACCCTCCAACTCCACCCTCCAACTCCACCCTCCAACTCCACCCTCCTAATCCACCCTCCTAATCCACCCTCCAAATCCACCCTCCACCCTCCAACTCCACCCTCCAACTTCACCCTCCAACTCCCTCCTCCAACTCCACCCTCCAATTCCAACTCCACTCTCCAACTCCACCCTCCAACTCCAACTTCCAACTCCAACCTCCAACTCCACCCTCCACCCTCCAACTCCAACTCTACCCTCCAACTCCAACTCTACCCTCTAACTCCAACTCTACCCTCCAACTCCACCCTCCAACCCCACCCTCCAACTTCAACTTCACCCTCCAACATCAACTTCACCCTCCAACTCCACCCTTCAACTCCATCTCCAACTCCAACCTCCAACTCCACACTCCACCTCCACCCTCCAATTCCACACTCCAACTCCACCCTCCAACTCCACCCTCCAACTCCACCCTCCAACTCCACCCTCCAACTCCACCCTCCAACTCCACCCTCCAACTCCACCCTCCAACTCCACCCTCCAACTCCACCCTCCAACTCCACCCTCCACATCCACCCTCCAACTCCACCCTCCAAATCCACCCTCCAACTCCACCCTCCAACTCCACCCTCCAACTCCACCCTCCAACTCCACCCTCCAACTCCACCCTCCAAATCCACCTCCACCCTCCAACTCCACCCTCCAACTCCAACTCCACCCTCCAACTCCACCATCCAACTCCAACCTCCAACTCCACCCTCCAACTCCACTCTCCAACTCCACCCTCCAACTCCACCCTCCAAATCCAACCTCCAACTCCACCCTCCAACTCAACCCTCCTAATCCACCCTCCTAATCCACCACCCTCCTAATCCACCACCCTCCTAATCCACCCTCCTAATCCACCCTCCAACTCCACCCTCCAACTCCACCCTTCAACTCCACCCTCCAACTTCCCCCTCAAACTCCACCCTCCAACTCCAATCTCCAACTCCACCCTCCATCTCCAACTCCACCCTCCAACTCCAACTTCAAATCCACCCTCCAACTCCACCCTCCAACTCCTCCCTCCAACTCCACCTCACCCTCCACCTCCACACCTCCAACTCCACCCTCCAACTCCACCCCACAACTCCACTCTCCAACTCCACTCTCCAACTCCACTCTCCAACTCCACTCTCCAACTCCACTCTCCAACTCCACCCTCCAACTCCACCCTCCAAATCAACCCTCCAACTATACGTTCCAACTCCACCCTCCAACTCCAACTCCACCCTCCAAATCCACCCTCCAAATCCACCTCCACCCTCCAACTCCACCCCACAACTCCACTCTCCAACTCCACTCTCCAACTCCACTCTCCAACTCCACCCTCCACCCTCCAACTCCACCCTCCAACTCCACCCTCCAACTCCACCCTCCAACTCCACCTCCAACTCCACCCTCCACCCTCCAAATCCACCCTCCAAATCCACCCTCCTAATCCACCCTCCAACTCCACCCTCCAACTCCCCCCTCCAACTCCACCCTCCAACTCCACCCTCCAACTCCACCCTCCAACTCCACCCTCCAAATCAACCCTCCAATCCACGTTCCAACTCCACGCTCCAACTCCAACTCCACCCTCAAACTCCACCGTCCAAATCCACCCTCCAAATCCACCTCCACCCTCCAACTCCACCCCACAACTCCACTCTCCAACTCCACTCTCCAACTCCACTCTCCAACTCCACCCTCCACCCTCCATTACCACCCTCCAACTCCACCCTCCAACTCCACCCTCCACCTCCACCCTGCAACTCCACCCTCCAACTCCACCCTCCAACTCCACCCTCCAACTCCACCCTCCAACTCCACTCTCCAACTCCACCCTCCAACTCCACCCTCCAACTCCACCCTCCAACTCCACCCTCCAACTCCACCCTCCAACTCCACCCTCCAACCTCCACCCTCCAACTCCACCCTCCTAATCCACCCTCCTAATCCACCCTCCTAATCCACCCTCCTAATCCACCCTCCTAATCCACCCTCCTAATCCACCCTCCTAATCCACCCTCCTAATCCACCCTCCAACTCCACCCTCCAACTCCACCCTCCAACTCCAACCTCCAACTCCAACCTCCAACTCCAACCTCACCCTCCACCCTCGAACTCCAACTCCAACCTCCAACTCCACCCTCCAACTCCACCCTCCAAATCAACCCTCCAAATCAACCCTCCAAATCCACCCTCCAACTCCACGTTCCAACTCCACGCTCCAACTCCAACTCCACCCTCCAACTCCACCCTCCAAATCCACCCTCAAAATCCACCTTCACCCTCCAACTCCACCCCAAAACTCCACTCTCCAACTCCACTCTCCAACTCCACTCTCCAACTCCACCCTCCACCCTCCAACTCCACCCTCCAACTCCTCCCTCCCAACTCCACCCTCCAACTCCACCCTCCAACTCCACCCTCCAACTCCACCCTCCTAATCCACCCTCCTAATCCACCCTCCTAATCCACCACCCTCCTAATCCACCCTCCTAATCCACCCTCCAACTCCACCCTTCAACTCCACCCTCCAACTCCCCCCCTCAAACTCCACCCTCCAACTCCAATCTCCAACTCCAATCTCCAACTCCACCCTCCAACTCCACCCTCCAACTCCACCCTCCAACTCCAATCTCCAACTCCAATCTCCAACTCCACCCTCCTAATCCACCCTCCAACTCCAACTTCAAATCCACCCTCCAACTCCACCCTCCAACTCCACCCTCCAACTCCACCTCCACCCTCCACCTCCACCCTCCACCCTCCAACTCCACCCTCCAACTCCACTCTCCAACTCCAACTCCACCCTCCAACTCCACCCTCCAACTCCACCCTCCAACTCCACCCTCCATCTCCACCCTCCATCTCCAACTCCACACTTTGTGGAGAAGTGTGGCTCACTGGTTAGAGGAGGCAGACCTGGAAGCAGAGGTCAGCCCGGGACCAGGGTTCAATTCCCGGCTCGGCGGGGTCTTGAGTCCTAAAATGTCCATGGACTCGACAATTCTCGCTCCGGTGCCTACTCGATTCACGGGTTCACACTCTGCGACTCTGGGCAATAGCTTGCTTAATCTCCACAACGGCTCCTCGCGGTGGGATGCCTGGCTTTCACCTTGAAGATACCCTGACGGGGTTATATCACAGGGGAATACCAGGACGGGTTCCCTAAGCAAGCGCTTAGAGACCGCTTGGTGATTTGCGCTATATAAATTCCTGTACATTTACATTTACATTTACATTTACTCCATCTCCAACTCCACCCTCCAACTCCACCCTCCAACTCAAACTTCAAATCCACCCTCCAACTTCACCCTCCAACTCCACCCTCCAACTCCACCCTCCAAATCCCCCTCCAAATCCACCTCCACCCTCCACCTCCACCCTGCAACTCCACCCTTCAACTCCACTCTCCAACTCCACTCTCCAACTCCACCCTCCAATTCCAACTCCTCTCCAACTCCACCCTCCAACTCCACCTTCCAACTCCAACCTCCAACTCCACACTCCAACTCTACCCTCCAACTCTACCCTCCAACTCCACCCTCCAACCCCACCCTCCAAATCCACCCTCCAACTCCACCCTCCAACTTCAACTTCACCCTCCAACTCCACCCTTCAACTCCATCTCCAACTCCAACCTCCAACTCCAACCTCCAACTCCACCCTCCAACTCCACCCTCCAACTCCAATTCCACCCTCCAACTCCAACTCCACCCTCCCACTCCACCCTCCCACTCCACCCTCCAACTCCACCCTCCAACTCCACCCTCCAACTCCACCCTCTGAATCCACCCTCCGAATCCACCCTCCGAATCCACCCTCCGAATCCACCCTCCGAATCCACCCTCCGAATCCACCCTCCTAATCCACCACCTAATCCACCCTCCTAATCCACCCTCCTAATCCACCCTTCAACTCCACCCTCCAACTCCACCCTCCAATTCCCCCCTCCAACTCCACCCTCCAACTCCAATCTCCAACTCCAATCTCCAACTCCACCCTCCATCTCCAACTCCACCCTCCAACTCCAACTCCA